>NC_060138.1:191908208-192219408 GCF_021461385.2 Schistocerca piceifrons
TACGTTGTAATGCAGATTCTGACAAGTGTCCTAAACTTTAACAACTCATAACTCTTACACAAGTACAGATATCTTAAAACAGATTTCACATGTGTATTCCTGAGAAAGAGGTAATTCAAAATGATGTGCCACATGACCCTCTTCCCATTTGAAACACATAATCCAAATCCAAGATAGCACATTTTAAGATGGCCGCCACTGTTCCCATAGCTCCTATAAGTTGCGCCCCCATCAACAGACATCTCATACCAGACACCATTATGATTCCTCACACTGCCTGACTTTTAGAGTGGGTATCCAGGCTTCTGCCTCACCCTGTAGTTTTGTTGAGCTCAACATGGCTCGAATCACTAAGGCCCATGTGTGGAGTTGCCAGTTGTTTAGTTTTATGATATGGAGTATGAATGAAAATTATGAAGTATACACAACTTGCTGCAAATGAACTGTGTCTTCCCATACTAACAATAAATAGTACAGTGATTCTGATTATGAAACAGTAATACAAAATAAACAGTACAGAATGGAGAGAGCAATAGCTGAGTCAAAATATAGATAAGACAATCAAATTAGGTAGAAGTAATATTAGAGAAGATTGCCTCACCTTTGGAGATGATCTGGCAGTTTTAACTAGAGATATTACCGCTGCTCAAAAACAAACTGAAATTCTTAAAGAAGTTGCAGAGAAAGTAGGGCTACAAATATCATTCGACAAAATGGAATGTATGACTTGTAACAAACAAGCACCAAAGTTTTTGAACACAAAATATGGGGAAATAAAAAGGTTTTCTCAATTTAAATACTTGGGGGAAATCATACAAGAAAACAGTCTGAAGAAGCTGCAAACAAAGATCGCTGTCAAAAAATAGCAACTGCATTCAGATTAACGCAAAAATTCATAATAAAAAATCACTTTCTAAATTCAGTAAACTTAGGCATTACAGCACTGTAATCAAATGTGAATGTCTTTGTGAAGCAGAAACTTTAATTTTAAATAGAAAGAGGAAAACTGAAGAAATTCAAAAGCAAGAAAGAAAGATTATTAGGAAAATATTAGGACCCAAAATTGATGGAGGAACTTATAAGCTGAGAAGTAATAAGGAAATAGAAGACTTACTCAGACATACATGGTGATTTGAGAAAATGAAGACTTAAATTTTATCGGCACATTAAAAGAATGGCATCCACTAGGTTGACAAAACAAACAGCAGAATTCTACGAGAACAGAAGTAAGGCCAAAACTGGGCCAATTAAATGGATCACTGTGATTAAGGATGATCTTAAAGTAGCCAGTATAATGTGGACAGACACTACAAATAAAAAAAACATTCAGACAAAAGATATTTGTTTTGGTAGACAAAAGATATTTGCTTTGGTAAGTTGGTCAGAGGGAAATTAGAAAACGGGCTGGAGCACCATGGTCTGATGAAAGAAAGAGACTTCAGTCTGGAAGGATGAAACAAATATGGACACATAGGAAGGCCAACCATCAAAAGTGATGTTCATGGATTGTACCTTGCGTGGTTCTATTGGGCCCATATGTGAATAACAATAATGACAATAATAAACAGTGGGAATCGATACAACTCTTATACACTTATATTCAATATATCAGGTGACAATAGTTGTATTTAATGATGTCTGAAAATTTAACTGAGGAAACTGGAGAAGTGCTGAACAATTCAGCTGTTTCCAAAATGAATTTTCACCCTACACCAGAGTGTGAGGTGATATCTAACTTTCTGGCACATTAAAACTATATGCTGGACTGACAAACAAGCCTGGGACCTTTGCCTTTCATGGGAAAGTGCTCTACCAACAGAGCTACTCAAGCACAACTCATGACCCATCATCACAGCTTTACTTCTGTCAGTACCTCATCACCTAGCTTCCAAATTTCTCAGAACTTGGGGGAGGGGGGTGGGGGGGTGGGCTAGCACTCCTGAAAGAAATGATATTGCAGAGACATGGCTTAGCCAAAACATGGGGGATTGTTTCCTGAATGAACTTTCACTCTGCAGTGGAGTGTGTGCTGATATGAAGCTTCATGGCATATTAAAACTGTATGCTGGAATGAGACTTTAAGTTGGGACCTTTGTCTTTCACAGGCAAGTGCTCTACCAACTAAGCTACCCAACCATGACTTATGACCCATCTTCACAGCTTTACTTCATATCAGCACACACTCCACTGCAAAGTGAAGATTCATTCTGGAAACAATCTTCAGACTGTGGCTAAGCCATGTCTCTGCAATATCCTTTCTTCCAGGAATGCTAGTCCTGCAAGTTTCACAGGAGAACTTCTGGGAAGTTTGAAAAGTAGGTTGGCAGAAGTAAAACTGTGAGGACAGGCCATGAGTCATGCTTGGGGCAGCTCAGTTGATACAGCACATGCACGCGAAATGCAAAAGTCCTGAGTTCGAGCCTCAGTCCAGCACACAGTTTTAAACTGCCAGGAAGTTTCAATTCAGCTAGTTGCATTTCTCTGTGTCTGAACCTTAACATGACATGAAGAGTATTTGAGTAGCAATTTACTTATAATTGCCCTGGAATCAGTATTTCGTAATGCCTACCAAATCATAGTTTAGAGGACACTGCAATACAACATGATGTGGTGTGCCATCTCTCCACACTCACTCTGTCTGATTGTCTTTTGCAACATATATGCAGCTACAGAGTGAATGGTCCATGACCCATTATGAAATCAATAATGCCTCTACTTAGGTTCATAAACTGTAGTTTATTTGTTCTGTGACTGTTAGGTAACAGCTCCCTTTACCAAATACCGGTTTTCCATGACTTTGATTGAAAATCATTTGTTATCTGTTTGTGGATATCCATGAAAATTTTTCCAAGTGTGTGTGTGTGTGTGTGTGTGTGTTTGTGTGGATATAAATGAGCTTACAGTTTCAAGACATGTCATGCCATATGCCATAAGAACTAAATTTTATAGCTGACACTGAATTCTTATTATATTCCTGAGAATTATTGTTATCTGCTCATTATACGAACAAAAACCTTGTATTCCAGATTATGAGGGAGGGGAGGGGGGGGGGGGGGTGGAGTACCAAGTGCCCTTCTTGCTTTAGTACATGTTATAGTTCAGAGAGTATTCTGGAATATCTGCTGTGGAGACATAAATCAACATTAGCATCACAGACTGTTTATTTCATTTTTAGACAAGGATTTTGAGTAGTCACTATTATAAATAGCATATTGGTTACCAATATATTTTGTAATAAGTAAGCGAAGCTGCAGTGGCATCAGTATGCTATTTTACATAGTAGGAGTCTTTAACTTCCATGTGATATATTTTTAACAATTCAGTTATGAACAAATGATTAATAGTAGAAATTTCACAAATTATTTGAATTGAATAGTTGAAACTGAAAGAGAACATCTTGCATAATGGTCCCCACCACAAGTCTTAATCAAACTTATGAGTTTCAGTCATAAGCATCTTTGCAACAAACCAGGGATTCAATACAAATGATCAAAAAAATTACATACCCAGCTGCATTGCTGTTAGTTACACATTCTAACTTTTATGTTACTGTGAAGCACACAAATCAGCAATAACATGCAAAATAACAGGAACTGCAATATTTTTTCTTTTTTTGCTAAATATCAGACATGCAATCATTGCAGATCAAAGGAACATATGAAAATTGACAAGGCTTTTGATAAAATAATTGGTCTCAATCTTCATTTCAAACAAAACAATATTGAAGTACCTCCCAGTGGTTGCTGTTACAGTGTAGCCTCCTTCATGAGTAGCTGCAGTAGGCCCTATGGTTTGATGAATGAACATTATATAAGTTCAGCAAGAACAAGACAAATTTCAACTGACATATTTCTGTACAAAACCCAACAATCAGACTATTCTAGACTGTACAAAACAAATTTAGGTTGCAGATGGTCAGTTGAAAATCCATTTACAATGAATAGCTACATGCAGCCCAAAGCATAAGTGCAATGATTTTATGTAGAGCTGTGGTGCTGGTTTATAACCCTGTTTAACGTTTGTGAATATGAACACAGATAATTACATACACAACATACAAGTTACTATATTGGTGACAGTGGAAAAAATGTTATTAACTCTTTGTCAACAGCAGTACAGCTCACAACAAAATGAAATCATAATTTCATTTTACAATATAGTATTAAGCAAAATGAAATGGGTTGGGGGGGAGGGGGGGTTGTCCATTAGTATAATGTAAAACAATGATGTACAATGCAAGGAATAATTATGCTTACCTAAACAAGCTTAGTTTTCGCCATTCTGTCTGCCATATAACAAATACCAACTATTATGTTCTAAATACATTTACAACACTGAAAAATCATATGATTAATAAATTTTCTGGGAGGCTGGAAACCCTGAGCACCTTGTTATGAGGCTTGACTAATTACACTCATAAGAAACTTCCTGGCAGAGTAAAATAGTGTGCCGCACTGGGACTCGAGCTCAGGACCTTTGCCTTTCGCGGGCAAGTGGTAGAGGAGTTAACCTGCAAAAGGCAAAGGTCCTAGGTTCGAGTTTTGGTCCGGCACACAGTTTTCATCTACCAGGAAGTTTCGTATCAGCGCACACTCTGCTGCAGAGTGAAAATTTCATTCTGGATATACTCATAAGTATTGAATTATAAATAGCAAATTCATTAAGAAATGGTAAGTTCAGGATGGAATAATAACAATATTATGTAAAGGATAGACTGGTGCTCGCCACAGGAGGCACTGAGTCACAAACAGGCACAATGGAAAGACTGTTAAACATTTTCAAACTGTGAAAAGGACAGATTGGAACTCATCACAGGAAGCAATGAGACACAAACAAGCACAATGAAAAGACTCCTAAACATTTAAGCTTTCAGACAAAAATGTCTTTCTTCAGAAATAGAAAACACCCATGTACACATGACCACTTTGGTCAGAATGTGACTGCTTTTGATGTGAGCAGCAATCTCAGGTAGGCAGTGAGGTAATGATATGTGGGGGAGATGATGTGCTGGCTGTGAGAACATGCAGGGATGTGTTGGGTACAGGATAGGGCTGCTAGGTGCAGAGTTGGAAGGGAGAAGTGGTGGAGCAAAAAATACAGGGGTAGAGGAGGTGGATAGAGAAGGGAAAAAGACTGTACATGTATTGGAGGAATAGAATGCATATATGGTGCTGGAGAGTGTGCAGGGAAGGGGACAGGTTAGTGAAGGACAGGGACTAGCAAAGACCAAGGCTAGGTGGTTTGCAGAAATGAATGTTATAGGGAGAGTTTCTATCTCTGTGGTTTATAAAAGCTGATCTTACTAGGAAGGATCCAGATGGCACTGACTGTGAAGCAGTCGTTCAAGTGAAGCATACTGTGTTGGGCAGCATGTTCAGCAGTTGGATGTTCCAGATGTCTCTTGGTCACAGTTTGGCAGTAGCTATTCATGTGGACAAACAGCTTATCAGTTGACACGCCCATATAGAGAGTGCCATAGTGATTGCATCTCAGTTTGTAGATCACATGACAGCTTTCACAGGCAGCCCTGCCTTTGATGGGATAGGACGTGCTTGTGACAGGGCTGGAATAGGTGGTAGTGGGAAGATGAGTCAGGTCTTGTATCTTGGTCTACGGCGGGGATATAGGCCATGGGGCAACAGGTTGGGAGCAGGGGTGGAGTAGGGATGGACAAGGATGGTGTGTAGGTTTGGTGCGTGGTGTAGTTGCACTGTGGGAGCAGTGGGGAGGATAGTGGGTAGGATATTCTTCATTTCAAGATATGACAAGAAGTAGTCGAAAACCCAGCAGAGAACGTGATTCAGTTGCTCCAAATGTGAGGCATAGTGATTCACAAGAGGAGTGCTCCTCTGTGGTCAATCAGTGGACATGTGGGAGGTGGTTGGTGAATGGAGAGACAAGGCATGAGAGATTTGTTTCAGAACAAGGTTGGGAAGGTAATTTCAGTCTGTTTAGGCCTTAGTGAGACCCTTGGCACATTTAGAGAGGGACTGCTCATCACTACAGATGCAGTGGCCACAGTTGGCTAGGCTATATGGAAGGGACTTCTTGATATGGAATGGGTGGCAGCTGTTGGAGATACTGCTGGTGGTTGGTAGCTTTGATGTGAACAGAAGTACTGATGCAACCATCCTTAAGATGGCGGTCAACACCAAGGAAGGTGGCTTGTTGGGTTGAGGAGGACCAGGTGAAGTGAATGGGGGAGAAGATGTTGAGGTTTTGGAGGAATGTGGATAGGGTGATCTCACCCTCAGTCCAGATCAATGAATCTGTACCAAGTAAGGGGTCTGGGATTCTGGGTTCTAGGAAGAATTCCTCTAAATGGTCCATGAATAGTTTGGCAAAGGATTGTGCCATGTGTGTGCCATTTCTGTGCTATGGATCTGTTTGTAGGTGATATCTACAAAGGAGAAGTTATTGTTAAGAGAGGATGTAGTTGGTCATGGTGACCAGAAAGGAGGTTGTAGCTTTGGAGCCAGTCTGGCATTTGGAAGTGTACTGTTCAATAGCAGCAAGGCCATGGGCATTGGGATGGTAGTGTAGGAGGCAGTGGCATTGACAGTGGTGACCAGGATGCCAGGTGATAAAGAAAAAAGAACTATGGACAGTCTGCAGAGGAAATGTTTGGTGTCTTTGATATAGCAGGGTAAGTTATGGGTAATAGGTTGAAGGTGTTAGTCCACAAGAATAGAGATTCTCTCTGTGGTGGCACAGTAACTGGTCGCAATGGAGCTCCCTGGGTAGTTGGGTTAATGAACTTCATGGAAGGTAAGTGTGGGTGAGTGGTGCGGGTGAGAAGAGAGGCAGACTCAGGGAAGATATTCTGGGATGGGACAAAGGGTTTGAGGAGGACAGGAAATAATGCTGGATTTCTACCCTGCTACCCCTCCCCCTCCCTGCCCCATGCCTCCTCCTTATCCCCACCATTCACCCCAGACTGTTGCTCTGGTCAGATACAGTCACAGTCCACAGTTGGAGCACAGCAGCCAGAGACAGTGGCCACATATGTGTGGGTTGTGCTTGTATGAATGTATGTGTGTTTCTCTATTTCCGAAGAAGAACTTATTTGTCCAAAGGTTTTGATTTGATTTGATTTGGCAAAGGATGGTGCCATGTGTGTGCCATGGACCTGTTTGCAGGTGATATCCACAAAAGAGAAGTTATTGTTAAATGAGAATGTAGTTAGTCATGGTGACCAGAAAGGAGGTTGTAGGTCTGGAGCCAGCATTGGGCAGTCTTTTCATTGTGCATGTCTGCAACTCAATGCTTCCTCTATGGGGTGAGCAGCAATCCATCCTTTTCATAATGCAATTGTAACTTCATTAAGAGATGAAGCATTTAAGGACTGAAAAGTTGACAGTGTCAGGTGACTGCCCTTGTACTGGATATTAGTGTGGTAGTAGAGTGCAGGATAGGAAAGGCACATGAATTAATGGATATGACCACAGTCTTTTTATGGATGCCCATTGCAATGCCCTCTTTATTTTCAAGAGTGTGCAGGCATTGGGCTCTTTGGAAATCACCATGTAAAGAGCGTAACACTGCCAACACAAAGGTTTGCTGTCATAGGCAACAAATAGACCACAGCAGTCACTTCAACAACTGTGGATTGTAAAAGCAAGTAGATGGGTCAGAATACAATAAATCAGCAGTTCAATTCTTCACTGACACATTTCCATGAACAACCAAACATCACAATCATTAGCCAGTCACTCAAGCGATTCAACTATTTATCCAAAAACCAATTACATAAACACGTAGTTTCATTTCATCTCTGCTGTAAAGGTACTTTGATCTCTCTTCATTTTGGTGTCTTTTTCTTAATGGAACACATTAATTAGGGTGGACACTGATAACATTAACAATATTTAGTGCTACTTATTATTTCTAGAACATCTGTACAGTAATCAAAATTATATTTTTGACAAATCTACACGCAGAATAAAGATCTTTTGTGCAGACAGATGGCTTTGTGCAGACAGATGGCACAAGTGAAAAATTTTTAGTAGCCTGTGTTTTAACTGCCTCCTCTGTAATTGCAATGATAATTCTGTTAACTGATAAAAATATAAAAATAAGTGCACTAATGTAAATTTATTTTTATTTTAATCTCACTTTCTGAAGCAAAAAAGATTATTGCACTCTTAAACAATGGAAAGTCCAGGATGGAATAACAACAACATGTAAAGCATAGATTGCCACTAACCACATAGATGATGCACTGAGTTGCAGACACGAACAATGAAAAGAATACTAGAAATAAGTTTTCAGACAAATCACTTCCACAGAAGTAGAATCTACACATATCCATGCAACAACAGCTCTTACATACCCGGCTACTGTCTTTGATTTATATACAATTTTGGAGACAAAAAGCTTATGTATTTCTGGTGTTCTCTTCATTGTGCCAGTCTGTGACTCAGTGCCTCCTCAATGTGGTGAGTGGCAATCTGTCCTTTCCATATTACTATTTCCCATTCAGTAAATGCAATATTTAATAGACGTATTTAAGACATCAAAAACATGAAATTTGAAATATCAAATGTGTGCCGATACTGATAAAATGAGTGAAAAATAATACAAAAGATGTTGCTGACATATCATGCATATGTTCTGTGGATTATTAACAACCTAACATTTAAAGCATCTGCCTGACTTGCCTGTGAAAACAATTGTATTTCATTATTCTTATCATCATCTTTTTTGAGAGTATGGAAAGACACTGGGTTCTGTGTCCATTTATTTTTCATTGTTATCTCTTCTGTCTGAGTTTCTTCAGTTAAATTGTCTTCATTAGTTTGAACATATGCCTGTGAAAATAGCACATAATCAGTAGTTCAAGTTTTTGCAAAAACTCATAAAACAAAAACTTCAGATAAGAGTTAAGTCATGTAAAGACTCATTAAACATATGTAGTCACTGAACTACACATGAAGGTACAGTAAACAGCAATATAAAAGAATTTGTGTAAAAGAACCTTTAATCTTGGAAGACAGAGATTTTACAAAATATTCATGTTTTCCTGTTTTGCGATTGCACATGTAAATTTTTTTTTTTTTTTTTTTTTTTTTTTATGTCAATGTGATTCAAATGTAATGTAATTTGTTACTTTATGTTCATAAACTTTTAAATGAATGGTGTTTCACAGATCAGAAATTGAATTAAAACTAATCTCCTGAGAAAAATTGCATTATAACACACACACCCACACACACACACCCACATGCACACACACACACACACACACACACACACACACACACAAACACCTATGCACTTACTAGTTTACAAAGTTAATATGTTATAATTTCAATATCTGTCTTTTAAGAAGTATACATGTATCATAAATCAGTTGGAAGTCTAATAATACCATTTTTTTAAAACATTTTTACTCCTTTCCTGATATTGACAAAACTTTCATCATTTGAAAGAAAACAAAATTATTTGTCAAACATTATTAACTTCATTTATGGGTAACACATTTTACTGTGAAATGTTTATTTCTGTTTTTCATCTCACAAATTAGAAATTTTGCTGAAGCAATTTTGAGAGTCATATGGCGTACAACAGCAGCTTATCCCTTTCTATGCAATTTTTACTGCATCTTCAGTCAAATTTGTCTTCTTTGCTGCTTAGGGCAGTCTTTCAGGAAATTAAGTGATTTGGGCCTGTTTGCACTTGTAAATCCAGAGGTTGGGTACACCTTCCAACTTACGAGGAGAACATGGCAAGTGCTATAACCTAGATTCTGCGAACCATTGCTTAGTAGAAGAGAGGTCAAAACAAGTGAACATGTGTCTTGGCTTACCTGTAGACATTTGATAGTTTCTGAGGAAATGGCAGATAAAGTTTTCAAGGTGCTTTATGTGTCTTTCAGCAAATAAGTAGCTCAACCAAAAAGTGGCACAGTGGCTATTGTCACGTCTCCACACTTTTAAGTTTCATGTTCAAAGCTTGATGTTGTTTCTTATTTTTCCAGCGCTCCTTCATCTTCTCCTCATGTTATCTTCTCTTTTCTTTTGCCCATGTTTTTCCCAATTTCTTATTTCTTCTGCACTGAAAAGCTTCTAAATTTAGTATTTTTTTCTTAAAAAGTTTTCTGCCTGTTATTTATTATTCTTTGATGTTATTTTTTTCTAGTTCTTTCCTTATTTCTGTAAACCATGCTACTGTCAATTTATTCTTCCAGAAATACAGGAAGATTTTTTTCATTAGCCGTTTCTCATTAATTCAGTAGATGTGACCAAAAAGATTAATCTTCCTTACATTTTTGTAGGTCTTCTAGTTACATTTCATTTTCCAGCCATCTTTAGTTTATTGCACCCACTATTTTTCCAGTAATCCATCATTCAAATACCTCTGTTTTGTTCAGCTTCTAGCCCAGTGTTAGGCATTTATATCCATACAACCTTTCTGGTTTTATCACTGTGGTGTGTCTTAGTTTTGTTTATCTAGCTGTGCATTTCTTCTTGTAAATATTGTTTGTCAAACCATATTCTCTCTCCATTTTGTTAACATTGACATCTACTGCATTTTTCCAGTCCATTCTGTTGTATAGTTTCTTTACTTACTCATTCTATTTTACCTATTTGTGTTTCTAAGAATTTCGGTGCATTTTTTGTATTTGTAATTAATTTTGTTTTTTTTTCAGCTGAAATTTTGAGAGCAGTTCTATTTGCTGTTTCTTCCAGAAGATTTATTTAACAATTGGGAATTCATATCAATGTATAGCTGCTTATTTTATAATTCACCATGTATCAATATTTCACTCTTGCAAGATTGTACTTTTATGTATCTTTAATTGTGATGGTATAAGTCATGTTTTTACATGCACACTGGAAAACTGGCTCTTCACACCATATTATATAACCACCGGCATCCTCTGGCCACTTCAAAGATAATGTAAGCAGCTTGCATAATAAAGAGACCCACTACCAGCTCCCATGACACACCACAGATCGCATTGTGCAAACTGGGATGCCTTTATGATGATCTTAGATGATCATTTCACTTATGTTTATGTCAGTGGCTGCTTAGACATAAGGTAGCAAAGTTTGAAACCTGTGGTTTGATCATCTATTTTCCACAACCATATCAACTGGGTCATGTCAACTGCCAGTACATTAGCATATTACACAAACACTATTGCATTTACTTTGACAAAATTGGCTTATATAACCAAAGGTTATATTTTGACAATGACTTGGATTCTACTCACATCTAACGATTTGTATGTAAGTAAGAGAACAAATCAATTGGCTCATACATTGATTTAACTGTTTGCTCCGATATTTTTCGATGCTTTCTCAGATACTTGTACTTTTATTGTGCTTTAATCTGTTGCAGTTGCAACACTTGATAATGGCCTAAGGCCAAAATCTAAATTGTGAAACAAAACCTGTTGTACAGCCAAATGGCTGTTATATCCTTCAGAAAGTTTTATATGACTGTGTCTCCATACAAAAGTAAAATCATTAATTTATTTGAATAACTGTGTCTGTCAGATGTTTTGAAAGTATTACAAAATCTTCTGCAAAAGCCAGTCAGTTTATGTTCATTCCATTTGTTTTCCTTGCTAAAATCATTGGTTCAATTTTGTGATTTTTTTTTTAGCTACAGATTTCAGATACGTATTATTTTTTCCAGAAATAGTTAAACAGTAAAGATGATAAACCACTCCCTTGTCCAACACATTTTTATTTCAAATGGCTAAGATATTTCTCTCATAACTTTAACTTCACATATTGTATGTTAGATTTTCACAAACAATGTTTGCTAATTTTGCTTCAACATCAAATTTTCTAATGATTTTATATATCATTTCCATGCCTACCAAATCAAATGCTTTCTTGAAATCAATAAATGATACTATTGAAAGTTTGCTGCTTAACACTCTGTGAAAAATTACTGATTTTAATTTAAATATCTGTTCTGTACAAGATCTTCCCTTTTGAAAAACACCATGATGTTGTTTGTCTAAAGTTTCTACAACTCTGTCCAAGAGAATTTTTGATAGTATTTTGTGTGGCACTGGAAGAAATTAATCTCCTTTGTAATTGCTGACATTTTCTTTGTCTCCCTTTTTATGTAGCAGCTGAATTAGTGCTGTTTTATACTCTTCTGGAATCATGTCCACAAAAAACTGCTGTGGATCATTTATAATTTTTGGTTTTGACCATTTCAACAATTCCACTGGAATGGAGTCTTCACCACTTGCTTTGTTGTCTATGAGTGGTTTGATGGCTTCATGAATTTCTTACTCTGCTGGTAAGAAATCTTCTTACAGATTTTGTGATATTGCTGGAAACACCAGTTTAACTGTTGGAACTGGACAGTTTAAAAACCTGTCAAAACAATTTACTATTATTTCATAATTTTCTTTGTTATTTAATCCTATTTTGGAATTTTCATCAGTTTCTCAAATTCTCTCATAGTGCCCAGAAATGAGGAATGTTCTCCCCACTAACCTTCCGACCCCTCCCGCAGTGTTATTCCGCAGCCCGTCAAACCTACACAGTGTCCTCGTCCATCCCTTCTCAACCCCTGCTCCCAATGCCTCGCCTCGTATCTCCATAATAGGCATAGATGCAATGGTAGTCTCACACATTCTCCCAACACCACCTACTCCAGTCCGATTACATGCTTCAACTATCCCATCAAAGGCAGGGCTACCTGTGAAACCAATCATGTGATCTACAAACTATATTTCAATCATGTGCTGTGTTCTACAAGGGAATGACATCCAACAAGCTGTCTATCCATATGAATGGCCACTGACAAACTGTGGGCAAGAAACAGCTGGACTACCCAGTTGCTGAGCATGTTGCTCACCACAATGTTCTTCATGTCAATGACTGCTTCACAGCCTTCTATTCCAACAATGCACCACAGTCTTTTTACCTCTCTTCTTCCCCCCCCCCCCCCCCCAATCTGTCTAACCTCCTAACTGCATGGAGATGCCCTACCCTCTCACATCTCGACCGTGTATTCTCACACTAGCAACATTTTACCATCCCCCATCCCTATACTGCTATACCTCCTCCTCCCTGCCCCAGCCTCCTTACTCCCACCACCCAGATTGCTTCTCTCATCATGCACTGCTGCTCACAATCTGGCCTTGGCAGCCAAAGAGAGTGATCATGTGAGTTGTGTTTGCATGAAAGTGTGTTTGTTTGCTATCTACTTCAGAAGAAGGCCTTCTGGTTGAAAGCTTACTTGTTTAGCTTTTTTTTGTTGTGCCTTTTTATGACTCAGCATCTCCACTATATGGTGAGTAGCAGTGCAGCCTTTTCATAATATAGTTATTATTCCATCATGGATTTTTCATTGTTTTATATAATAAGTATATGAAACTTATTGTGGAACCTAGTTGCAATTTTACAATTAATATAATGCCTTTATATCCCTGAACTTTAAAATGTAACAGTCCATAAAAAAACCACTTAAAACGTACATTCTCCAGTCTAATTCGGGATGAGACATGTAAACAAAAAGTTGTAATATGCCGGAAAAAATTATATCAATAAAACTAACTACTACATTGCAATTATGTTGAAGTACAAAAGCACTGTAAATGATAGGAATATTTTCTGTGAAGGGAGCCTCTAGTAATTAATAAAATATGTAAATACATTATTGCAATTACATATCCAAGAAGTTATATTCAAAACAAATCACAGACACAGACTAATACAGTAATGTGCTTGCTGTACAGGAGCAAACATACATTTATATATTTATTTTAAATACATATTTTAATTGTTATTTAATCAAAAAACCATTTTAAACAATGCCGAGGATTGTTTGGAATTGTTTAAAAGGTATATAAGATGTCAGCCATGTTGGCAGAGTCGGTCAGTACTTTGTGTGAAGTTGGACAGGAAGCATGTAGCTTGTGGGGTAAGATTCATTTCATTATTGTAAGTATGTTAATACTTATTTGAGTTTTGTAAAGATGCTTTGATTTTTTGAGATCGCAATAAATACTTTGTTAAAACATTATACTTGAAATATTCATTTAACTTTATAGTTAAATTTTATAGTAGCTGTCTAAGAATCCAGGATCATGGCAGTGACAGATCACAATGAATAAAAAAATAAAACTCCAATATTATTTTTAACAACTAGCTAGTAACTTTAAATCACATAGTGACCGAAATCAATCTGTAAAACAAAGAATTTCAAAATTTATGATTGATGCTGTCATTTATCCAAAATATATTGTTAGGTGTTAGTGTCAGTGGTGTTGAGAAACAGCTGAAATTGTTAAAACTGAACAGTGCACCAAGGCTTTATGGAATCCATAGGAGGTTCTATACTGAATTTGTGTCTGAGTTAGCCCCTCCTCTAATGGTCATCTATTGTACATCCCTCAAACAAAAAGCCATGCCCAGTTCTTGGAAAAAAAGCACAGGTCACACCTGTCTACCAGAAGGGTAGTAGAAGTGATCCACAAAACTAACGTCCAATATGCTTGCCATAAGTTTGTTGTAGAATCTTAGAACATCATCTGAGCTCAAACATAATGAGATACCTTGAACAGAATGACCTCCTTCATGCCAACCAGCATGGATTCCAAAAAAATTGATGTTAAACATAACTTGCACTTTTTTCACATGACATACTGTAAAATTTGAATCAAGTTAGTCAGGTAGATGTAGTATTTCCTGATTTCAGAGAATCATTTGACTCAGTATCACACCTAAGCATATTGGCAAAAGTACAATCATTTGGGGTATCAAGTGAAATTTTTGACTGGACTGAGGACATTTTGATAGGGAGGGCACAGCATGTTATCTTGGATGGACAGTCATCGTCAAATATAGAAGAACCCGAGGGAAGTGTGTTGGGGCCCTTGCTGTTCATGCTGTATATTAATGACCTTGCAGACAATATTAATAGTAACCTCAGACATTTGCAGATGATACACTTATCTATAATAATGTACTGTCTGAAAGAAGAAACATAAACATTTAGTCAGATTTTGATAAGATTTCAAAGTGGTGCAGAGATTGGAAACTTGCTTTAGATGTTCAAAAATGTAAAATTGTGCACTTCACAAAACGAAAAAACATTGTATCCTATAATATCAATTAGTCACTGCTGGAATCATTCAACTCATACAAATACCTGGGTGTAACACTTCATAGGGATATGAAATAGAATGATCACACAGGCTCAGTCATGGATAAAGCAGGTAGTAGACTTCGATTTATTGGTAGAATACTGAAGTGCAATTAGTCTACAAAGGAATTGCTTAACAATCAGTTGTGCAACTGGTTATAGAATACTGCTCAAGTGTGTGGGACCTGTACCAAACAGGACTAACAGGGGATATTCAACATATATGGAGAAGAGCAGCACAAAAGGTTACAGGTATGTTTGATATGTGGGAATATGTCACAGAGATACTGAAGAAACAACTGGCTGACTCTTGAAGATGGACGTAAACTATCCACAGAAAATCTACTAGCAAAATTCAAGAAGTGCCTTTAAATTATGACTCTAGGAATATACTACAATCCCCCTGTTTATCACACACATAGGGGTCATGAGGATAAGATTAGAATAATTATAGCATGCACAGAGGCATTCACACAATTATCCTTCCTGTGCTCCATACATGAGTGGAATGGGAAGAAACTCTTGTAACTGGTACAATGGGATGTAACCCCCACTATGCATTTCATGGTGGTATTCTGAGTATAGATGTAGGTGTAGAACACAAGTTCGAAAATTTTCATAAATCTGTTTAGATTCTAGCACAGAAAGAGGACTATAAATATTGGCAATGAGTTTACTCAAAAGGCATGTTCCATTAGATAATGGTAAAAAGGCAACAGGACTATTTTTGATATGAGAAAGCCTGGTACCCATGGCTGTTCCCTTTAATTGTTGGTATGTCTGGCCTTCAAAAGTGAAGAAGTTGTGGGTCAGGATGAAGCTGGCTAAGGTAATGAGGAAAGAGGTTTTAGGTAGGGTGGCAGGTGATCAGCGTGAAAGGAAATGCTGGATGGCCCCCTCGTAAGCCAACCTATTCATGGGTCGCCTAGAGGAAGCCTTCTTGGTTACCAAGGCCTGTCAACCCAAAGTTTGGTACAGATTTATTGATGACATCTTCATGATCTGGACTCACAGTGAAGCAGAACTCCAGAATTTCCTCTTCAACCTCAACTCCTTTGGTTCCATCAGATTCACCTGGTCCTACTCAAAATCCCACACCACTTTCCTTGACGTTGACCTCCATCTGTCCAATGGCCAGCTTCACACGTCCGTCCACATCAAACCCACTAACAAGCAACAGTACCTGCATTATGACAGTTGCCACTCATTCCACATCAAACGGTCCCTTCCCTACAGCCTAGGTCTTCGTGGCAAACGAATCTGCTCCAGTCCGGAATCCCTGAACCATTACACCAACAACCTGACAACAGCTTTCGCATCCCGTAACTACCCTCCCGACCTGGTACAGAAGCAAATAACCAGAGCCACTTCCTCATCCCCTCAAACCCAGAACCTCCCACAGAAGAACCACAAAAGTGCCCCACTTGTGACAGGATACTTTCCGGGACTGGACCAGACTCTGAATGTGGCTCTCCAGCAGGGATACGATTTCCTCAAATCCTGCCCTGAAATGAGATCCATCCTCCATGAAATCCTCCCCACTCCACCAAGAGTGTCTTTCCGCCGTCCACCTAACCTTCATAACCTGTTAGTTCATCCCTATGAAATCCTCAAACCACATTCCCTACCCTCTGGCTCCTATCCTTGTAACCGCCCCCGGTGTAAAACCTGTCCCATGCACTCTCTCACCACCACCTACTCCAGTCCTGTAACCCGGAAGGTGTACACAATCAAAGGCAGAGCCACGTGTGAAAGCACCCACGTGATTTACCAACTGACCTGCCTACACTGTGATGTATTCTATGTGCCAATTACCAGCAACAAACTGTCCATTCGCATGAATGGACACAGGCAGACAGTGTTTGTTGGTAATGAGGATCACCCTGTGGCTAAACATGCCTTGGTGCACGGCCAGCACATCTTGGCACAGTGTTACACCGTCCGGGTTATCTGGATACTTCCCACCAACACCAACCTATCCAAACTCTGGAGATGGGAACTTGCTCTTCAGTATATCCTCTCTTCCCGTTACCCACCAGGCCTCAATCTCCGCTAATTTCAAGTTGCCGCCACTCATACCTCACCTGTCATTCAACAACATCTTTGCCTCTGCACTTCCGCCTCGACTGACATCTCTGCCCAAACTCTTTGTCTTTAAATATGTCTGCTTGTGTCTGTATATGTGTGGATGGATATGTGTGTGTGTGCGAGTGTATACCTGTTCCTTTTTCCTCCTAAGGTAAGTCTTTCCGCTCCTGGGATTGGAATGACTCCTTACCCTCTCCCTTAAAACCCACATCCTTTTGTCTTTCCCTCTCCTTCCCTCTTTCCTGATGAAGCAACCGTGGGTTGCGAAAGCTTGAATTTTGTGTGTGTGTTTGTGTTTGTTAGTGTCTCTATCAACATACCAACGCTTTCATTTGGTAAGTTACATCATCTTTGTTTTTAGATATATTTTTCCCACGTGGAATGTTTCCCTCTATTATACATATACACACTACTGGCCATTAAAATTGCTACACCAAGAAGAAATGCAGATGATAAACGGGTATTCATTGGACAAATATACGAGGGCTATCCACAAAGTACATTACGTTTTGGAATTAAAAATAAATAAAGTATTGGAAATTTTTTTAATTATATACAGATGAAAGCCGCACTTAAATACTACTTTTCTACATAGTTGCCATTTAAATTAAGGCACTTATTGTAGCGATGGACGAGCTTGGAAATTCCTTTGTCGTAAAATTCGGCCGCCTGCGCCTTCAACCACGTGGTTAATGAGTAACCCGGTAGAAATACAATTTTTGTGGATTTCCTGGAAAGAGGCACTAAAATAAACTCTCAAAGGTATTGCCAAACTCTGCACAACCTCAGAAGAGCAATACAAAACAAGCGCAGGGGGAAGTTGGGCTCAAAGTTCTTGCTGATTCACGACAACGCCCGGGCCCACATGGCAAATGTCACTCATGAAGTTCTCGAATCTTTTAAGTGGGAGTTGTTTCCTCATCCGCCGTACAGTCCCAACCTGGCACTGAGCGACTTCCACTTATTGCCAGCAATGAAGAAGTGGTTGGCTATGCAGCGTTTTGATGACGACGCACAGCTTCAAGAAGAGGTAACCACGTGGTTGAAGGCGCAGGCGGCCGAATTTTACGACGAAGGAAT
This sequence comes from Schistocerca piceifrons, assembly GCF_021461385.2. Lineage (NCBI taxonomy): Eukaryota > Metazoa > Arthropoda > Insecta > Orthoptera > Acrididae > Schistocerca > Schistocerca piceifrons. The sequence continues at coordinate 191,926,500 of NC_060138.1, forward strand.
TTCCAAGCTCGTCCATCACTATGATAAGTGCCTTAATTTAAATGGCAACTATGTAGAAAAGTAGTATTTAAGTGTGGCTTTCATTTGTATATAATAAAAAAAATTTCCAATACTTTATTTATTTTTAATTTCAAAACGTAATGTACTTTGTGGATAGCCCTCGTATTATACTGGAACTGATATGTGATTACATTTTCACGCAATTTGGGTGTATAGATCCTGAGAAATCAGTACCCAGAACAACCACCTCTGGCCATAATAACGGCCTTGATACGCCTGAGCATTGAGTCAAACAGAGCTTGGATGGTGTGTACAGGTACAGCTGCCCATGTAGTTTCAACACGATACCACAGTTCGTCAAGAGTAGTGACTGGCCAACTGTGACGAGCCAATTGCTCGGCCACCATTGACCAGACGTTTTCAGTTGGTGAGAGATCTGGAGAATGTGCTGGCCAGGGCAGCAGTTGAACATTTTCTGTATCCAGAAAGGCCCGTACAGGACCTGCAACATGCGGTCGTGCATTATCCTGCTGAAATGTAGGGTTTCGCAGGGATCGCTTCCACTGAGCGTTTACCGCAGTGTTGCCAAACACGGATACGACCATCATAATGCTGTAAACAGAACTTGGGTTCGTCCGAAAAAAATGATGTTTTGTCATTTGTGCACCCATGTTCATCGTTGAGTACACCATTGCAGGCGCTCCTATCTGTGATGCAGCGTCAAGGGTAACCGCAGCCATGATCTCCAAGCTGATAGTCCATGCTGCTGCAAATGTCGTCGAACTGTTCATGCAGATGGTTGTTGTCTTGCAAACGTCCCCATCTGTTGATGCAGGGATCAAGACGTGGCTGCACGATCCGTTACAGCCATGCAGATAAGATGCCTGTCATCTCGACTGCTAGTTATACGAGGCCGTTGTGATCCAGCACGGCGTTCTGTATTAACCTCCTGAACCCACCAATTCCACATTCTGCTAACAGTCATTGGATCTCGACCAACGCGAGCAGAAATGCCACGATACGATAAACCGCAATCACAATAGAGTACAATCTGACCTTTATCAAAGTCAGAGACATGATGGTACGCATTTCTCCTCCTTACATGAGGCATCACAACAACGTTTCACCAAGCAACACCAGTCAACTGCTGTTTGTGTATGAGAAATCGGTTGGAAACTTTCCTCATGTCAGCATGTTGTAGGTGTCCCCACTGGCACCAGCCTTGTGTGAATGTTCAGAAAAGCTAATCATTTGCATATCACAGCATCTTCTTCCTGTCAGTTAAATTTTGCGTCTGTAGCATGTCACCTTCATGGTGTAGCAATTTTAATGGCCAGTAGTGTATGTGTGTGTGATGAAGAACTTTCAGTGATCATGATATCACATAAGCAAACCATGTAAAGTTATTAGGTGGTCTAACTCTTAAAAATTTAAATTGGAAGATACCCACACACTACTTAAAAAACAAACTGAATTGCTTAGTATTTGCAATGTGCATTTTTTTTTTTCATATGCCACAAATTTAGACACCAGAAAGATAAGTCTGTCTTTGCTACTTTGAGTCAGTAATTCATTATGGCATAATCTTCTGAGGAAATTTAGCAAATTTACAAGGCTCCTAATTACAAAATAAAATGATTAAAATATGCATGTTGTCAAACAACAGATATCCTGTTGGCCACAGTTAAAAAAAAATTAAAATTTCTAATCATTCCTTCACTTTACACGTACAAGGTGTGATTAAAAAGAAATGGGAATTTTTGTTTTTCCTAAAAAATCTTTATTTATTCATCGTCAGCTTTTCCCCATTCAAAGTAATCTCCCTCAGTAGCAATACAATTGTTCCAGCGCTTTTTCCAGTCTTGGAAGCACTTCTGGAACTCACTTTTCATTACAATGTTTAGCTCCTTCAGTGATTCTGTTTTTATCTGATCAATTGTGGCAAAATGATGTCCTTTCACAGTTCTCTTCAGTTACGGCAATAAAAAGAAGTTGCAGGGGGCCATGTCCAGTGTATATGGTCGCTGCGGCAACATAGTGATTACTTTTTTGCAAAAAAACCATGAACAAGCATTGAGGTGTGAGTGGGAGGATTATCATCATGCAATTTCCACGAGTGATTTTGCACAATTCCAGTTGTTTTCTTGATTGCTTCATACAAATGGTGCATAGGTTACAGGTAGTATTCCTTACAGACCATATGGCCATAAGGTAGGAGCTCATGAGGCACCATCTCATTGTTATTGAAGAAAACAGTGAGAAGAACCTTCATATGTGATTGAACCTGTTGAATTTTTTTAGGTCTTCGCTCTTCAGGAAGTTTCCACTGGAATGACTGGGCCTTTGCTTCAATATCATACCCATATCCTCATGATTTTTCACCTGTTATAACCTTCTTTAGAAGTTCTGGATTGTTGTTGACTTCATTCAGCAATTTCTGAATGATGTCTGCACAACGTTGCTTTTGATCGAAATTCAACAATTTTGGAACAAACTTTGCTGCTACATGTTTCATGCCAAAAACATCCAAAAAAATTGCATGGTATAAGACAAAAGATAGCCCAACATCATCAGAAATCTCTCTGCTGATTACGTGGCAATTTTACAGAACCATTTTATTTACTTCTTCCACGTTGTTACCAGTAATTGTTGTGCTACAGTGTCCAGGGTGGTCATCATCTTCAACGTCTTATCAACCCTCATTGACATCTTTATAGCACTTGTAAACTCTTGTCTTACTCATGGTAGATTCGCCAAAAGCCATTGTCAGCATTTCAAACGCAGTGTTGCACTTTCTTCCATTTTCCAACCAAAATGTAATGCAAATTCTTTAATCCATCTCTTTCAAAAGTAAAAATTTGCCAGGCACTCAAAAACACATATATCCCTTTTGACTGTCAATGCAGACTACACCAGTTACATTTGTACCAACAAGATAAATAAAAAGAAAAAAAATTAAAAATTGAAAATTCAATGCAAAAAGCCAAGAAATAAAAAAAATTCTGTTACTTTCTCATTGTATCTCATATGAGGTGCTGGTGTCCTTATATAAACTCAATATACACTTGACAATTTTCATTTACACCCAACAACAGCACTTGTTACAGAAAAAATTTTAAACTTCCTACAAACTATTTAAAATGCTATGCCCAAGCAGTCAGACTATATGGGGTATTTACAATAAAATAAAAGGTAGTAATACATATAACGTGGAGATTGGTTCACTGAAAGTATGGTTCTTTACTCACCTGGTGGAAAAGTGTTATTATTCAATTGAAAACTTCACTGAGGAAGTTTCAAAGATTGAAAAATGGAATTATATGTTTTATTTTTTGAGCACTGAAAATTATGGTAAGTGTTCATGTAGAAGTATTTCAGAAATGTATATAAAGAATGTGAACTTTTGTATTTTTCTTAAAAAATGTTCTTACTGTAAATCTTGACATGTCTCCTTCACATCAAAACAAATGACTTGAAAATTGTATATAATAAATAAATCACATTCCACACCGCAGCTACCTTACAATGGCTGTTTCACTCCTACGTTTTCTTTAGAAAAGATAACAGGACAGAAAGCAGTGATTCCATGCACACAATTAGCCTTTGAAAAGATGTGAAGGTCTGCCTTCCATTTCCTTTGCAAAAATAAATTTGCACAACATACACTATGCGATAAAAGTATTTGGAAACCCCAAAAAACATATGTTTTTCATATTAGGTGCATTGTGCTTCCACCTACTGCCAGGTTCTCCATATCAGTGACCTCAGTAGTCATTAGACATCGTGAGAGAACAGAATGAGGCACTCTGCGGAACTCATGGACTTCGAACGTGGTCCGGAGATTGGGTGTCACTTGTGTCATACTTATGTACACAAGTTTTCCACACTCCTAAACCTCTCTAGATCCACTGTTTCTGAAGTGATAGTCAAGTGAAAATGTGAAGGGACATGTACAACACAAAAGCATACACGCCGACCTTGTCTGTTGACTGACGGAGACCGCCAACAGTTGAAGAGTGTCGTAATGTGTAATAGGCAGACATCTATCAAGACCATCACACAGGAATTCCAAACTGCATCAGGACCCACTGCAAATAGTGGAGGTGAGAAAACTTGAATTCCAGGTTGAGTGGCTGCTCATAAGACACATCACACTGGTAAATGCCAAATGATGCCTTGCTTGGTGTAAGGAGCGTAAACATTGGACAATTGAACAGTGGAAAAACATTGTGTGGAGTGACGAATCATGGTACACAATGTGGTGATCTGATGGCAGGGTGTGGGTACGGCAAATCCCCAGTGAAAGTCATCTTCCAGCATGTGTAGTGCCAACGGTAAAATTTGGAGGTGGTGCTGTCACGGTGTGGTCATGTTTTTCATTGAGTGGGCTTGCACCCCTTGTTTTGCATGGCACTACCACAGCACAGGCCTACATTGATGTTTTAAGCATCTTCTTGCTTCCCACTGTTGAAGAGCAATTCGGGTATGGTGATTGCATCTTACAACACGATCTAGCACCTGTTCATAATGCATGGCATGTGGTGGAGTGGTTACATGACAATAACATCCCTGTAATGGATGGGCCTGCACAGAGTCCTGATCTGAATCATATAGAAAACCTTTAGGATGTTTTGGGACACCAGCTTCGTGCCATGCCTCATCGACCGATATCGACACCTCTCCTCAGTGCAGCACTCCGTGAAGAATGGGATGACATTCACCAATAAACTTTCCAGCACTTGATTGAACATATGCCTGCAAGAGTGGAAGCTTTCATCAAGGCTAAGGGTGGGCCAACACAATATTGAATTCCAGCATTACTGATGGGAGGTGCTACGAACTTGTAAATAATTTTCAGCCAGGTGTCTGGATACTTTTGATCACATAGTGTATATATCCAGTGGTTACCATAAGACCATAAGCTGTCAGGAACATGAATGATCATGATAATCAGGTATCATATTTTGTACCAAAAAAAATTAAGTTAAGTAACTGAAGCAAGACAGAATTGCTAGACAGTATGTCCCTAAGCAGGCATAATATGTAGTACTGTTGACAGACACATTTAACCGCAAAAGTGATTCAATCTCTAGCTTTTGAAACTAGTAGTTCCTTTTTCATAGATGAGAGAGTGGTAGGTTGAGGAATTTTCAAGGGGGGTTTGAGTGACTTGTCCTTCATTTTATCCCTCCCTGACTTTCATGTCATGTGGAATTCTAATGTTTTGGAATCTGACTATTGATGTGCAACAATATTTATGGATTATATCACAATAACAGCTTGTGAAAAAATAAAATTGGGGGTTCTTAAGAGAATCATCATTTAAAATTATTTTTATATTCACTTATTGTGATTTTTTTTCTTTCAGTACAGTGGTTGTCTACACACTTTGAAAAGTTTCATCATCCTCTATCTGCTAATTATTTTACTGTACTATAAATTGCAAATATGACAACATACATAACACCAGTCTGACAGAATAACATTAATACACAAAAATTATTTGAAAATTACTTGAAAAAGTATCAAAAAAGAAAGATAGTTACTTACCTGAACAGAATTACATTTCCCATAACATCTCATGTAAATATCATATGGAATTGGTGGTAAATCAAGAAGACCAAAGCTAACAACATCAAAATGGATCATTTTCATAAGCTGCTCACCACGTTTCTTGACTCTTCTCAACATCTGAGCAAGCAAATTAAGCATAATTCAAACTTCAGTTTCTCCCAGTGTATAAAATTTTCAAGCAATTTATGGGTTTACTGCCATCTTCAAGAATTTGTCATATTTCAGATGACTATCTCGTTATTTTTAGGGCACAAGTTTGATGGGAGAATACTGTGCAAGGAAAGTTAAGCCATTGGCAGGTGGGACTTAGCTGGCATAGCCCTACCTCTACTAAGGCTTTAGATTTCCTTGCACAGTGTTTTCTCATTACATTTGTGCCCTGAAACTGACAGGGTGGTTACCTGTCGAAATATCGGCAACTGCCAAAGATGGCTGTAAATTCATAAACTCTTTGAGCAAAACTGTGTTGTTTAACACAAAAATAAAGTTATACACAATTAAAAAGTGGAGTGTGTCATTTCTATACAAAGTATAATGAACAATTATAGCATAAAACATTATGTCTTCTTGAAAGATCTGAAGTAGGAAATTAAATAATGTGTACAAGACATACAACAGCAGCTTCCTGCAACATGCTGTACAATGTTTATTACATTTACTTCACACAGAAGAAAAAAGCAAGTAGTTCAAAACTGATAAAAGTTTTGAAGTTAATTGTATTTAAATATCTAATTAAATATTGAAAATATTTATGTCACTAAAGATGTGAAAACTGAGTTTGGTAGCCAAACCTGATCAATAATTACTTTGACAATATTTGTGATACAAGAAGAATATTTATCTACAACTGCAATTTAAACTCTAGTTTTAAAATTTTTTAACCAGTTCATTCCCGAGGAGACAGGGTAGAACAGAAAGCAAAAAACAACAAAAATGAGGCTTGCAGGAAACATAATAAGAATGATAATCCACCATGTAAATGACAAAGAGTAGTAGGAAGGCTGTACGAAACAATGGAGACACCAAGGGAGATGTTACTAAAGTAAATTAAGAAATAATGGATGACAAGGGCTAAGTAGATGTTGGATCGCTATTTCCGTTTCCAGAAGTCAAAGGGTCATGAGCAGTTAAAAAGGTGGATGAATGATGCGTTCTGCACAGAGAGGAAAAAAATACTTTACAGAGACACCTGTTTGCTTCTTGTCTCCGCTTCACACCACATGCTGCAGCTGTTCTTTTCTTGTTTCCACTTCTGTCATAAACAAATTGACTCACTCATAAAAAAGACTAGTGGAAAAATAGATGTCACCATTCATACACTAACAATAAGGTTGAAACAAAATGTTTAATGTACACAAAAAGGAGTTCATGACAGACACAACTGACAGAGTGATATTATTGGTTGATGTGTCGCATTGTACATTCCTCACCAATCTTCAGGGCTGCACACCATTCTACTGTTGAGCAAAGATATCTAACTGGTCCAAATGATGAAACAGATTATGTAGTTGCTGCCGTTTTGGTCCACAATTTATTCAGGAACAATACATAGTTTACTGGCAATCTTGACAAATGTAAACTTCAGCTGATAGACCACATGTGTGCTTCATTGGTTATTTATGTTTCATCTGTGATTTGGCTACATTATTCAGTACAGTACGTGCACAGAGTAAGCTAACAGTTGGATCCATCACCCACATATGAGCCTTAGAATAAGAAAGTATTATTAAAGGTGTCATAGGGTGCATCAGGTTAATTATGAAAGTTGGATAGATGGCAGAAGCTAATTCTGGAACATGGTGAAAAGGTTGTCACGTGGCTATGTAGGTTTATCTAAACTCAAAATGTACTCCTCTGTAAGCAATGGTTCATTAACTGATAATTGTACTCCATTCAATGTAATCACAAAGGGCAGCTACTGTAGCTTCTAGAATGCTATTGCAGAGGAATAGTATGGCAAAGATGAGGGCACTATGTTGAAAATGTGAAGGAGCATCCCGCTTGGAAGAATTGACTTGGCAAAAAAAGGCAGTTGAGAGATAAGCAAGGAAGTAGTGTCAAACAATGTAAAGTCTAGGAAGGAATAACAAAAATATTGTGAAAAGCACAGACATACTCAACACGTAGAGCAGGAATTGAATTGAAAACAGGCACAATGTAAAGGCTTCTAAACATTTAAGCTTTTGGACAAAAAAGTCCTTCTTTGGAAATATTCTGACAAGCACAAATCACACACACATGGCCATTGTTTTTGGCTGTTGTGAGGCCACAGCAGCTGGAGACAGAGGCCGTCTGTGTGCGTGCGTGTGTGTGTGTGTGTGTGTGTGTGTGTGTGTGTGTGTGTGTGTGTGTGTGTGAGAGAGAGAGAGAGAGAGAGAGAGAGAGAGAGAGAGAGCTTTGTGCTTGTGTGAATGTGCGTGTGTTTTCTATTCTGAACCAGGAATATTTTGTCTGAAAGCTTAAATATTTAGCAGTTTTTTCATTATGCCTGTCAGCAAGAAATTAGTTGCTTTTTAAAGCATGTATCTCTAAGAAAGTCTAGAAAGATTTTATCTGCATCACAAGAGTTAGATGAAGAATTAAAAGACAGACAAGTAAAGAGTACACAAGCAACATTATGCTAACAATGAACAAGGTGCCCCAATAAGTGAGAGTGCCACCCCAGCCTCCAGGTTTCCAAGCACATCAAAAAAAGTTTTCCATCACCCCGGTTCCCAGAACTCCTGAAGACTGTGGTTTTTGTATCACAGACACAGTCCCTTTGACTGTTCAGTGATGTCACTAAACCTGCCCAAAGATGTAAACAATGATGCATGAGCATCACCTATTAGGCAGATGGGGTCCAACAGCTGAAGAGTTCCAGTCATTCCACCAGAAAGGACACGGCTCGTGTTGTCTGTAGTTCAACCATGCCTAGACAGTCAATACTGCAGTTTGATCATGTCTGCATTGTTACTTTGGCCCAGGAAGGGCTCTCAACAAGGGAAGTGTCTTGGCATCTCTGAGTGAACCAAAGCGATGCTGTTCGGACATGGAGGAGATACAGAAAGACAGGAACTGTCAATGACATGCCTCTCTCAGGCTGCCCAAGGGCTACTACTGCTGTGAATGACCACTACCTATGGATTATGGCTCAGAAGAACCCTGACTTCAATGCCACATGTGGAATAATGCTTTTCGTGCAGCCACAGGATGTCGTGTTATGACTCAAACTGTGTGCCATAGGCTGCATGATGTGGAAATTCACTCCCAATGTCTATGGCGGTCTATCTTTGCAGCCACGACACTATGCAGCGCCGCTTGGTGTAGATGGGCCCAACAACGTGCCGAGTGGACCGCCCAGGATTGGCATCACGCTCTCTTCACTGATGAGTGTCACATATGCCTTCAACCAGACAATCGTCAGAGATGTGTTCCAAGGCAACTCGGTCAGGCTGAACGCTATAGACACACTGTCTATCAAGTGCAGCAAGGTGGAGTGCCCTGCTGTTTGGAGGTGGCAATATGTGGGGCCGACATACGCTGCTGGTGGTCATAGAAGGTGCTGTAACAGCTGTATGATACGTGAATGCCATCCTCCGACCAATAGTGCAACCATATCAGCAGCATATATTGTCTTCATTGACAACAATTCGCGGCCCCATATCATGCACATCTTGTGAATGAGTTCCTTCTGGGTAACAACATCACTCGACTAATGTGGCCAGCATGTTCTCCAGACATGAACCCTATCAAACATGCCTGGGATGGATTGAAAAGGGATGTTTGTGGACGATGTGACCCACCAACCACTCTGAGGGATCTATGCCGAATCGCTGTTGAGGAGTGGAACAATCTGGTCCAACATTGCCTTGATGAACTTGTGGATAGTATACCATGACAAATACAGGGATGCATCAATGCAAGAGGACATGCTACTGGGTATTAGAGATACCGGAGTGCACAGCAATCTGGACCACCACCTCTGAAGGTCTTGCTGTATAGTTCACTGTGTTCACTGACAGTCTGTATGGTGTAGTAATGATAATCAGTAACACAATGTATGTTGAAGAACTCTTTTATTAAATAACTGTAGGACAGATACACAAAGTGTGAACATTTGAAAGAAGAACTACACCATGACGAGCCAGACTGGCTCCAGCTGCCAGAGACTGTGGTCATGTGTGTGAGTTGCATTTGCGTGAGTATGTACATGTGTGTACACTGTCTACTTTTGACAAAGGCCTTGTTGGCCAAAAGCTAACTTTCTGACAGTCTTTTTGTTGTGCCTTTCTGTGACTCAGCACCTCCACTATATGGTGAGTAGCTCCTATCCTTTTCATTACATTATTACATTCCATCTTGGATTTTTCATTATTTGATGAAATGTTTTAAAATACATAGCCTATTTCTTCCTCTTTCCACTGAAGTGGTTCTCTATTCCTAATGAGGTTAGCAGTGATGAGGTATTAAATTGTGATTTTCTTAATTTCCTTTGTAGACTGGTAATATGTGACAAGTGGACGACTATAGCCTTATTTTGGTTAATTTTCAATGGGCTTGGATTGAGTAACAATGAAGCAACAGAGCTCATTATGTGCCAGTCCCTTTAATGCAGCATGAGAATGTGAAAGCAGTCCCAAAATGGCTCCTATATTTATTGATGGAGAGTGTGTGGTAGCAGATCCATTTCTCATGAAGTCCCATCCAATGAGACACAGTTATTAACAAACAAGGAGTACCATGCCAACTGTCAATGTAGAGTCACTAGTACTAGCTAGTGGTATTGATAGGAGAACAGGTGTGGAAATAGCCATTAAATGTATGAAAATCAACACAGAGGAACATAGCAATGGATCTGGTGACAGATTATATGAATTTTATTGATCTATAAGAGTGGATGACTACAGAAAATTCACACCAGTTACACCTAATATCCTGTCACCATGTGTTAATCTTATGAAACATAGCACAAAAATCCTCTGAAACTGTTTTACCATTTAAGTGACATGGATCCTTCCTCTTAATTCCAGCAGTTTTTGAAGTCCAGATACACTTGTTTGTATCACCTTGATTTGTCCACTCTCTTTCATAGCAGTCCTCTTCTTTGTTCCACATTTTTCTGGCTACATTTAGCTTCCATTTGCATTCCCCCCTTATTCCTTTCAAGATTGTCTCTATTAATTTCCAACAGCGATGTCTTAGCAGCAATCTGCTATCTGTCCCATATGACATCATCAGCAACCCTAACCCTTACCTTCACTACTTGTCCCTTTCCCTCAATTAAATAAAGTATTAAAAATTGTGAAAATTTTGTTTTTGGGTGTCAAGAAGTACTACTACAGCAATTCTTATTTCCGTGTTTTGTAGTGAATATATTATCTCTAAATCGACCACTTGTCAGGCAACACATTATGGCATTCACTGAAATGGAAATTCGTTTCAAAGTCTTGTTTTTGGGAGCAAATGCTTCATAGACATGCTAACTGCATCAAGAAACTGATGATTCTTGCATTTTATACAAAACAACAAAGTGTGCTATAATCATTAGCTTGTAAATTATGGTCCTCCTCAGCCAGTTCTCCAACCATTTCCCCAAAGGAGCACTAGCTCTGTTGTTGCTATATTAAGAAAGCAAAGAACAATACCACTTACCTGTTGTTGTAATCTTGTCTTCCTTGCACTTTCAAAATTTATGGAACTCTGTTTCATTTTTATGCTGACATTCTTTATTTCCTCAGATTTGTCATCCTCAAAACCTTCATCTTCAAAAACTTGCTCAGATCTTTCTAGCGGTGGTTTGTTTCTGAAAATGTAAGGTACTGCACATGTGAATGAGACATAAATATAGAATTGTGAGATTATACATTTCATGACTAATATCCATCATTTGGTATTATTTACTTTAATTATTAAGAAACACAAAACATTTTTCTCACTTCATAAAGATGCCAGGTATTACTTTCACACTGTGATGGTCATTACAAGTTGTATGCACATGAGCCATGGGAACATACCATCACTATGGCACTTGATGTACTTTGTATCCACTCGAAAACAACTCACAGCCAAGAACATATGACAAGGGGCAAATAAATGCATGTGCATCCACATATACAACTCAGGCAGAAAATGAATATGTTTTTTAAAAGTATTGCTGGCTGTGGAATCCAAAGTTAAAAACTTCATATTTATTCTTGGTATTTATTTGGAAATCATCTTCAAATACTAACTCTTTCAGTCATTTTGCACATGTTATGTGGCTTGGCCACTACATGTTTGTCCTCATAGATCGATCAAGATTCATGAATTGGGTTCACAAGTACAGTATGTATTGCACCAGATGATGTCATCTCATGCAATTAAGTTACAGGTTTGTGTTAGCTGAGCTGCATAGTATCCAGGCATTTCTTTATCAGATTGTCTGAGAATGATAGGCATCCATTGTCCTCCAACAATGTAATGCACTCGATGTACCTGTACTTCCCGTTGGGGTGCCCCAGGAAATCCATCAGCTTTTGTAAACCTTATAAATTTTGATTATTCAATGGCAGAAGAACATATTTCTCAGCACAATATAATGGACTTCATGACCTGGGCCAAATGGATATGTCCTTCCCACCTCCTCCCTCTCCACCAAATGTCTGTTTCTCATTTCTGTGTTTATCTACTGTTATTACTTCCTCTACACACTAAATGGCAGTTTTCTCTTGTCATTGTGAGTAATAAAACAATACATACTCACCGTTTTTGAGCAACTGTGGCATTTTCCTTTTCAACAGCCAGTTTTAATTCTTGAATCCTTTTTTCTTTGCGCTGATTTTCAGCCAAGTCGTAGTTACCAGAATCCATTTTCTTTTCTTCTTCAACTGAAGGTTTCTGCTGTTGTGAAGAATTCTTCAGATCATTATCCTGAGCAACAATTTCACTGTTACTACTGTCAGAAGTACTTGATTCACTATCTTCATCAGAATCCGTGCACTCTTCAAAGTCAGATTCATAGTCCTACAAATTCAAAATATTGTTTAGAAGCTAGTATTAACTTTTGTCTGCTCAAAAAATAAGCATTCAGATCAGGAGTCTCATTTCAAAAAATCAGAAATATCATCATAAATTAACAGAGCAGGTAAGGAGTGGCTAACAGCAAAAATTCAAAAATGTACTTTAAAAGCTATTCATTCACAATTTCAAAGAGTAAGTAATAGCCTAAAACAAACAGTACCTCAAATACATGAAAACAATTGCCATGCAACTGTGTTCACTTTATTTAGTTGTTAATGACCTATGACCAGCCTCTGTAGCCGAGAATGCCAATGCAAATCTCAAGAGGTAAGGGAATTTAAATCCTGGTGATGCAAAAATTTACTCCCAGCATTTGGATGGCAACAGGATGAGAGGTGGTGGCATAAAGTTCCCAGTCAACAGTCCTTGCGAAAATGCCATGGATTAAATTTGATACCTCTCCATAGTGTCTCATGAAGTGAGGGCATGTTACACTGTTGATGGTGATCTGCCCAGTGGATGGGGACATTAAGCTCAGCAACCACCATGATGCTATTCGGAAGTAGAATTAAGCTATGTGCCAGCACTGAATTTCATCCTCTCTCTAACATTCATCCGTAACAACACAAACCCAAAACGACAGTGTAGAAGCACTCACCACACAATCTACATAACACAAACACATACTTGACATTTCTTAACTAGGATCTTGCCAAGAATGAAAATGCCAGAGTCCTGCATCTGCTCTCCTACAATCATTCCCTGAGTATGAAACTAATCTAACATTAAATAAATGATAGGTATTCATATCTACTCTGATACTTTGGAAATCACATTGAAGTGGATGGCAGAGAGTACTTTACTACATATTAGGGTTCCTTGCCTGTCAATTTGCATATGGAGGGCAGCATGAATGACTGTTTAAATGTTCTGTACTAGTTCTAAATAGTCTAAACTTGTCTTACTGGTTCCTGTGGAAATAATAAGTGGGAACTGTAGCAAGACTGGGCACAGCAATAGAAGAAAATTTGTTTGACACCCTGGAAGATTTCTTGTTTGGGATCGAAGTACTACAATTGGGTCATCAGTTCTTGACAATGCTACAGCAGTTGCATTTCATGATGAAGGTGGTTCACCATTCAATGGTATTGGGAGATCCAGCTACATACAGACCATCCTCGATGCCCCAGCTCATTGTCATGTCAACCAGATCATGACAACCTATTGGAATTGAAGTGCAACGAGCTACTTGAATTATCCAGTGAGCTGTACTCAGAACAAAGCTGTGTTTCCTTTGTTCAGTGTGTGGTTGAACAAAGATTGGACAAACAAAGATAACTGGCTTTGTGTAGTGGTGTCAAAACAGTGACATTCTGTAAGTGCTATCAAGTACACACTGAGGTGACAAAAGTCATGGGAGAGCAAAATGTATTTAAACGGATCGTAGTAGTATTGCATACACAATGTGTAAAAGGGCAGTGCATTGGTGGAGATGCCATTTGTACTCAGGTAATTCATGTGAAAAGGTTTCTGATGTGGTTATGGCCACATGATGGGAATTAACAGACTTTGAATGCAGAATGGTAGTTGGAGCTAGACACATGGAACATTCCATTTCAGAAATCGTTACAGAATTTAATACTTGAAGATTCACAACTTCAAGTGTGTGCTGAGGATACTAAATTTCAGACATTACCTCTCACCACAAACAATGCAATGGTCAACAGCTTTCACTTAACGACTGATAGCAGTGATATTTCCATAGAGTTGTCAGTGTTAACAGACAAGTAACACTGCATAAAATAACCACAGAAATAGATGTGGGACATACACTGAAGAGCCAAGGAAACTCGTGCACCTGCCTGACATCATGTAACGCCTCGTGAGCATGCAAAAGTGCCAGAACATGATGTGGCATGGACTAAACTAATGTCTGAAGTAGTGCTGGAGGCAACTGACATAATGAATCCTGCAGAGCTGTCCATAACTCCGTAAAGAGTATGAGGGGGTGGAGATCTCTATATCAATGATGTTTCATTGAATGGTTCACAAGCTGACACTTGTTCATGGCTCAGCATTGAAATCTGCATCAGTTTGTGAAATGGTTGGTATTCTGTCGCACTGAATGATTCTCTTCAATCGTCGTTGGTCCCGTTCTTGTAGGATCTTTTTTCCAGCCACAGGGATGTTGGAAATCTGATGTTTTACTAGGTTCCTGATAGTCATGGCACACTCTTGAAATGGTCGTATGGGAAAATCACCACTTCATCACTACCTCAGAGATGCTGTGTCCCATTGGTTGTGCACTGACTATAACACCATGTTCAAACTCACTTAAATCTTGATAACCTGCCATTGTAGCAACAGTAACAATCTAACATCTGCACAATACACATGTTGTCTTATATAGGTGTTGTCAACTGCAGCACCATATTCTGCCTGTTTACATATCTCTATATTAGAATACGCATGCCTATACCAGTTTCTTTCGTGCTTCGGTGTATAACAAATATATGTGCTAGGACAGTGTGGCAAAATTTGGCATTAATGGGCTATGGCAGCAGACAACCAATGTGACTGCCTTTGCTAACAACATGACATTGCCTGTAGCACCTCTTCTGGGCTCATGATTATATCGACTGGACACTAGACAACTTGGAAACCATGGCCTGGTCACGTAAATCCAAATTTCAGTTGGTAAGAACTGATTGTAGAGACTGAGTGTGGTTCAGATCCTATGAAGCCATGGACCCAAGCTGTCAACAAGGCACTGTGCAAGTTGGTGGTGGTTCCATAACAGTGTCATCTGTGTTTACATGGAAGGCACTGGGTCTTCTGGTATGTTCAGCTATTTGTAGATCATATGCAGCCATTCATGGACTTCATGCTCCCAAACAATGATAGAATTTTTATGGATAACAATGCACCATGTCACAATTGTTCAGGATTGGTATGAAGAACATTCTGCACAATTTGAGCAAATGATTTGGCCAGCAAGATCACTCGACATGAATCCCTTAGAACATTTATGGGACATAATCGAGATGTCAGTTTGTGCTCAAAATCCTGTACTGGCAGCTCTTTCACAGTTATGGATGGCTATAAAGGCAGCATGGCTCAATCTTTCTGCAGAGGACTTCCATTGACTTATTAAGTCCATGCCATGTCAAGCTGCTGCACTACCCTGGGCAAAAGGAGGTCTGACATGATATTAGGAGGTATCCCATGACTTTCATCACCTCAGTGTCCTTATATATTGTTGTCTATACTGGTAATTACATACAGTATCGAAGGGTTATCTATCAGTATTAAAACCACCAAAGAATAACCGACTAAAACAAATCTTGTATTAAAGACAGATTTATTTAATATCAAGGGGAAGAGTTGTCTAGTGACATTAAAATCCAAAGGGGAAGAGTTAAAAAGTTTACAAACAACCATACCATCTCTAACCAAGCAGTTACAAATGGAGATAATTAAACAATGTGACTTATTCAGGAGTGAGGTTCAAGAGCAGTTTAAAGAGGTAACCAACAAAATGAAACAAATGAAAGATTTCACTACACACAAATTTGACAGCGTTAACGAGAAAAATCTCAGACATGAAAAGAAGAATAGAGGTATTAGAGCACATTAATAGATCTAATGGAAGAATAAGTACACAGAATACATTGACTAGTTTGGAGGCAGGGTTACAAGAATTAATGGAACAAAGGACCATAAAGGATTGACTCTCCTAATACTATACTACTTCTGTGGGGATACTATAGAAAATCAAAGGGATTTTCAAAATCTGTAGGATGAATTAGAAAAAAATGAAAGAAAATGTATCAAAAGGCAGACTACTGGTAATACTGGTATTCTGGGAGATTTGTTAGATGAACTACAATTAGGTAATGCAGTTAATTTGCCTAAACAATTTTCAAAATTTAAACCAGCTGGGGTAGTGCATACAGCTTTCTTTTTGAGGGTGTTCATATTTTTACCCAGTAAGTGGTAAGACTCAAGGAAGATAGTTTTTGCACTCAGTTACCTAGTAGGCGGGCCAGCAGTATGGAGAGTAGCTCATTCTGAGGACATCAAATCGTGGGATGATTTACAAGAGAAATTTAAAAATGATTATCTGGCATCTTATAGCTCCCCAAGAGTGACAAAATCAAGTATATTGCAACAATAGTAAAGTAACCTATAGATTAATAAAAGGGAAAACAGTACCCATTAACCGTTTAAGAACAGAACGAAAACAAAGTAAGCTAAGTGGAGGCTCTCCACAAATTTCCCGAAAAAGCTTATGCATTAAGTATGATATAAAATGAAACAAATTCAAAGAACAGAGAGCTTAAAACTAATGTAGACTACACAGATAAGATACCTATGTAATAAAAATGTATAAGGTATAGGAACAAGACAATAAAAGATATGTATCGCTAAAAGAATTACAGCATTTCTTTTTTTTTTTTTAAAAAAAAAAAAAAAAGCAGTGGTTATGCACTACAGCATATGCAAGTTAAAGGAAGTCATTATCTTTATGAAGAAAAGATGAATTCATAGATTTAACTGAAATTAAGAGACTGTGGGATATCTTGTAAAACAAAGGTTTAAATGAAAAATATTTAAACAAAGGTCCTGTAGAGAAGGCACCTACAACCGAAAGTGGCACGTGAATGTTCCAGTAGCCGGCACGGTAGCTCAGCGTGTTCGGTCAGAGGGTTAGCTGCCCTCTGTAATAAAAAAACTGAGTTAATGGATAAACAACGAACTGAAACGGGTGTCTTTCGACGTCTGCCCAGAGCAGATACAATGAACGAAACCGAACAAAAAAAAAAAATAAAAGTATTGTTAATAAGTGGGAGAGCCATGCTCTTGTCTAAGTTTGTTGATGTGAATTGAAGTTATACGCATGGCATTGCTGAGAATTACGTGGATAAGCATTAGTTATGTTACTTCTTTGTATTCAATGAATAACAAGTTGTTTTAGTAAGTTGAAAGTTTGTTTTTTCTCCCCCCCCCCCCCCCCCCCCCCCCACCCCAGTATGTGGGTAGCAGTTTGTGAGGTGTGATGAAAGACATGGGTGCATCACATCTACATGGTGGTGAGTTAGTGTCTCCATCTGCTGTGGGGTCTCTTATTTCTTGACATCATGGGTTGGAAGTGTTTTGCTGTCAGATAGAAAAGGACTGTCATGACAACAGTGTAAATGTGGTGACAAGTAAAAATCTAATGAACTGTCAGTTGAAACTTGTCTGAATTAAGGTGTTGTAAGGCTCAGTCAGTCATAACAATACGTTTTCAAGACTATGAAAGTTATTGTGAATTAAAGTAAGGAGTTACTGTATTAAGAGGAGTTAATATAGGAGTTCAGCAAGCATCAGACATTGTCCACCATGCACATGATGTAAAGGCAAGCTAAATGTCAAAATTATGAAATACCAAACAAAGACAGTAATCTTCTTTAATCTTGACAGTAGCTGTGAGACCAATGAAGACAAAATTTGCTGAGTTGTTCTGACAAGTGACTAAAAATATAAAGTTAAATATAAATGCATTATGTTGACTCGCGGCAAATACTTCATGATTACAAAAAACTAGACACATAATTAACAAAATTACATATTTTGACTACAAAGATTTGTTTAGCAAATTATTTTGTGCTTATCTGATAGGAGAGCCCTCGCAGAAAATTTGCAACTGTTTATGCCCAAGGTTGAAATAATGAATTATTCAGTAGAAACAACAATTCTAAAGTAGCAGGTAGGTAAACTATTATACACTTGACTTGGTAGTACAGTGGTTTCAAAAGTTTTGGAAAAATACTTCCTTTGTCAGAAAAGTTCGAGGACAGGTATTTTTATTTCTGAGTTTGCAATATTAAAAAGAGACGAATGCTGTTACCTGGTATGTGTGTGACCTTGAAATGACTTGGCCATGTTCCCATGCAATCTCACTAGTGGTAGGGCTGTACTCAGCAACACACTGGTTGTTTTCTTGGCGCATTAGTTACAGTGACACAATGGGTGCTGATTGTGAGCAAAGAGTGAACATTAACTTCTGTGTTAAGCTCAGAAAAACCCTTAGTGAAATGTGCATGATGATTAAGCAAGCATATGCAGGTGAGGCACATTCAAGAAATTTTGTTTTCAAGTAGGACAAAAGGTTTTGTGAGGGCAGAGATTCAGTGCAAGATAATCGTAGAGCTGGTTGCCTGTCTACAGCACATACTGATGCAAACATGGAGTGTGTAAGGCAGTTATTTCAAGAACACGATCCTGTAACTGTGAGTCATACTGTGTGTCATAAGATTTTATGTGAAAATTTAGGAAAACTGAACTTACTGCAAAGCTCATCCCTCAAACACTAACAAATGAACAGAAAGAGGAAGGCCGAAGAATTTCTGTTGAACTATTGGATAGAACCAAATGTGATCCCGCATTTCTGTTGAAGATTACTGCTGGGAATGAAAGATGGTACTACCAGTAGGACCTCACACAAAGCTTCAGAGTGCTGAATGCTAGAGTCTTGGATCACCAGCCATGAAAACAACAACCTTTGAGAACAAAGACAATGTTGATTGCATTCTTTGATAGTAAAGGATTAGTTTACCATTGGTATGTTCCTCCCAGTCAAACAGTGTGCCAAACACTTTACATAGAAGTCTTGAAATTGTTGCAACAAGCAATTCAATGTCACTGCCCTGAATTGTAACATTCTAAGGAAAGATTCCTTCTGCATGAAAATGCAAGACCCCAAACTGCTCCATCTGTTACCGAGTATCTCACCAGACATTCTGTTATTGCCATCTAATATCGCCATATTAGCCTGACCTCTCATCTTGCAATTTTTTCTAGTTACTGTGAGTGAAAATGTGACAAAGGAAAGGTTCATCAAGATATCTCAGGCATCCAACGGGTTGTGACAAAAGTGCTTACAAGCATCACAGCCGAAAATTTCCCTGCTTGCTTCCAAAACCTCTAGAAAAGTTGGCAACTGTGTATAGACAGCCAAGGGGACTACTTCAATAGAGGCTAGTATCATTACTTGGTAAGGGCATTTTTCTATTTTTTTTTTTAAAAAGCTGTTCTAGAACTTTTTTCTGGCAAAGCGAGTGCATGTCATACTCATGCTCACTTTGGAATGCAAGACATTGATTACAACAAAGACTGAACACATCACGTGATTCACATTGCATGCATTGCTTTTTCATCAGTGGGTATTTGAGGAGGAGGTGGAACCAAGAAATAAAATGAATTCCTTTCATGCAGCAAGGCTAGTGAGGGATTGGATGCTATGAACTTCATCCAAACAGTGTTTTGAATATGATGATCAACTGTCATCTAGGAGGAAGTGTCAGTTAGCATAGAGCACTTATTTTTTAAAACATTGTTACATTTGATTGGCGATTTTATAGTTATGGACCTGACAGAACAATTTGCTATTACCAAGATATTGTTAAAAATTGTGACAGGTGACAAGATGAGGTATTATAGCTGTGACCAAGAAACCAAATCCTAGGTGAATCAGTGAAAAATTGTTTCATCAGCACTACCGAAGCATGCAAAACACACAATAACCAATATGAAAATAATGTTTCTTTGTTTATTTCTTCAACTGAAGCAGATAGTCCATAATGACTTTTTTTATTCACAGGTACCACATTTGAGCTGCATTAGAACCTTCAAGGTCTAAAATGAGTGCATGATGCAGTGTGGGAAAACTGACATGCATTATGCCAATCAAAGTATTAGATCCTCCACCGAAACATTCCCATTCACACATCAAAAGTGCAGCCTGTTTTAGGACAAAAGCAAAATAACAATGGTTTACATCCGTCTTCTATGGATCTAGTCCCCTGTGACTTTGCCCTGTTCTCTAAAATGAAAAAGACCTAAGTGAGAAGTGTATTCAGGAGACAAAAGAGGTGAAACAAAAACTATTGAAAACCTCTCTACTTGCAGGAGGGGATTTTAGTTATTTTTGGTTCCCACTTGTACAAACAGTTACATGACCACCAGGAGCAGTCACATTAGCCAGCCAGCCAACACAATACTCGAACACATTTTACCACTTGTGTGTTGCTGCCAATGCTGAAGACATCAGAATCTTTCAAGTCCAGGAACACTAGACACTCCACTAGCACCTCTCACTATGGCAACAGTGAACCATCCATTTCCATGTGAGAATGTATCGTTTCACATCAGATTCTTGCTATGACCTGTTACTGACTTCATTGTTCCAACTGTTAACCTAACCTAACTGATTTTTCCAAACTCTACCCCTTTTCCTAAATCTTTCCATTTCTTTTCTTTCACCCCTCTTCCTTCCCCTTCACCCTTTCCGCCAGAAGAAGAGGCCTTTGATTCTGAAAGCTTGCATATGTAAAACCATGACAATCAGTCTTCCCTCTCACCCATCCAGTAAGTCTCCCTGACCTGGTGTTTGGGGTGACTTATAAACTCTACCCCTTTCCCTAAATGTGTCCAGTCCTTTTCCTTCACCCCTCTTCTATCCTTCCACCAGAACATGGAGCCACTGGCTCTGAAAGCTTGCACACATAAAACATTTTTTACATATGTGTTCTCTTGCCACTGCTTGGTGACTAGATTTTTTTATCTATCCATAAACATTATACTGTCAAAAATTGATAATTTTCATTGTTAAGTAATCATCTACCTCCTTTGACATCACTACAGACCCAAGTCCAGCACCACATAAGATAACATTTTGGTTGCAAGACCACCACTTCCTCTTCAACCATCTGATGGCTGGGTTCCAGGTCGTGGTCAGTTCCACTGAGTGTGTTTTCACAATTATTTTTCCTTGATTGCTTAATTTATATTGTTATCCCAGAAATCATTCGTCCACTTGGTAATAGATTTCTTGTTGAATGCAAATTGGTGTCCATTTTCCAGAGCAAGTTCTGCTGCCTCCAATTTCTCAGGATACCACAGGCAGGAACACCTCTTGTGTGCTGTTCAATAGTCAGAATAGCCACTCCAACATAAAACCATCC
The DNA here is from genome assembly GCF_021461385.2 of Schistocerca piceifrons. Lineage (NCBI taxonomy): Eukaryota > Metazoa > Arthropoda > Insecta > Orthoptera > Acrididae > Schistocerca > Schistocerca piceifrons. Next base: position 191,948,063 of record NC_060138.1, read on the forward strand.
AACCCACATGGCATTTTGTACATCCCTGGCATTCTGAGCCCTATATTATCTTTCAAAGGCTACATGAGTTGTCAATTTTTGCTGGAGGCCAGAAGACTGAATCGATTTCATACCTCTTTAGATGCAAGCAGAACTATCCTGCTACTGATCCGCAGAATGGAAAAATGCAAGCTTTTCCATGGTAGCTCAGTGCAACAGACTTTTGGCATCTGAAATAGCTTCTGCTTGACGTGCGAATGCCCTCAGAGCAGATCATTTCTGTGCTGGGTAGTGGTAAGTGGTAGCAGGCAGATGTCAGTACATGTTGGTGGGTTTTTAGTAAACAATGTGGCAGAGAAATACAGAGAACAAATGTGTCACTGATATAATGATAAAAGCACCTAGGCTTTACAGTAGCCATGGGCAGGGCAATGTCTACAACCGAAGCTATTGGCCTCCCATCACAATACCATCCATCTGGTTAAAATATTCTCCACCACACAAAAAACACAATAAGGTCAGAATTTGCTGAAATAAATCTACAAGTGTAATGAAAGAACTGGGAGCAGATCCATAGTGTCTTTGATGGGAATGTGCGTGAATAACGAGACCACATCAAAGTTGACCACCACATTTTCTTCTGAAAGGTGCAAATGTTTGATTTGGCTGATGAAACGAATTTTACTCTTGATAGGAGTAACGAGACTGGCCACAACTTTTGCAAGCCTTTAAAAATTTCTTGACATATTTCACCTGCACTTTCACTTAGAATCTTGTGATCTGCTTGTTCCACACCATTTATTATGACAGCAGACCAGATAAGACTGTGGCAATGGTGATAATTCAACCCCTTGTAACTGTCTGACACTCACAGCTGTTGTATCGATAACTGCACATTCAGTTGTTTTATGTCCTGCCCCATGTTGTTTCGAAAGTTTTGTATTTCCACAGTTTTCCTCTGTGATGACATCAGTTGTGTTACTGTGGCTGTGTAAATCCAGTCCCAATTCAAAACTGGAAGTGATATAGTCAGCCACAGATGGATGGCCATTTGCTCACAGCCATTTGTATCCAACTGTTTTCTAATGTTATGTATCCTTTCCCATATCCTCTGTGATGATATCAGTTGTGTGACTGTGTCAATCAAGTCCCAATCCAAAATTGAAAGTGACTTGGTTAGCCAAAGGCAGATGGCCATTAGCTCACAGCCATTTGTATCCAACTGTTTTCTTTCTGTAAAGTCAGTACTGCCACTAGACTGTTTTTTATTTGCATTGTTACATTTACATGATCATGATTTCAGCTTAAAATGCCATTATCAAGTGTTTTAATGTTACACAGTGCCTAAGATGGCATACTGTCATATTTAAAATACACTATTAGACACATTGTCTATGGTTCAATACTTCTGGTAAAAGCCTACTGCTTTATTTTATCACTGAGTATACTCAGCAGTAGGCTTTTATCAGAAATATTGAACCTTAGACAGTGTGTCTAATAGTGTATTTTAAATATGACAGTATGCCATCTTAGGCACTGTATAACATTAAAACACTTGATAATGGCATTTTAAGCCGAAATCTTGGTAGTGAAAATGTAACACTGCAAATAAGAAACAGTCTCATGATGGTACTGACTTTAAAGAAATATATTATGACTGTGGCCTCACATTATGAAAAAATTATCAACTGTTTTCTATTGTGATGTATCCTTTCCCACAGCAGGGCAAAGATGACACGACAAAATATTCTCTTGGTCACAGCAATGTTGATATGGTGGCTCACAAGGGCAAATTGTGGAACTGTCTTCTCATCATGGCAGCACAGTAGGAAGCTGAGAAAACTTAAAAAATTAGCCTTCTTGTGCACAGCTTTCTTCCACTTAGAAATACATTATGTACGAATGTGTGGTTTCAAAATGATATAAACAGATAAAATCGCATAACAGTCACCACTTAGCTGAAATCTTGTGGGTTTTAGCCACTTGACATGTCTGGAAGCTTCAGAAAATTTTATCGATACATATTGCCATGAAACCACACATTTTTACAGATGCGATGCTCTCTTTGATTTGCATAAATTATACATATTGTAGTCCATCTGCCTATTTCATGAGACTACAACAGTACAGTTTGATAAAATGCAGACCTTTTCTGGACAATGACTTAAACTATCACCGATATCTTAGTTTGGCTGGTGTAAAGACATTTCTACCCAAAAAAGGGTCAAAATTGGCCTCATTGATGAATATTTGGTTGATCTAAATCAAACATATATTTGTGATCCTCACCGGGTGATTGTACAGATCAGAAAATTTTGATAGGTAGTGCTAAGATGCTGCTACACTATAAAATGCCCAGCAGAGCGAGGCTTGAGAACTAAGGGCTGTTGTCCTTTCCTGTTGAAGGCCACATACTCTCCAAATTCATCCAATTTTGGGTTTTCATATCAGAATTAGTTATGTGCACAAGAAAGTTAAATACTCGAGGGTTTGAGTTCCCTAACATCAAAAAAAGATGCAAAGTATGCATAGTGAACATGTTGGGCAATAGTGCTAAGTATTTGGTAGGTTTCCCAGTTCTCATACTTAGTTCATGGGTCACCATTATTTTGTAGAGATTCATGTAAAGAATTTTACTGTAGAACACATCTCAGACTTCAACTGGTTCAAGAAAGGCTTATAGGTTGCTTAACAGGTGATCTCACCACCAGAATATTTTAAGCAATTTAAACATTCTGAGGGTGTCTACACCATTTTGGCTCTACATACTGATACATCAGCTCTCACATTCAAATCCTGAAACAGCACTTCAGAATAGGAATCACAGAGCTTAACCAAGCAGCTGAAAATGAAAATTCAGCAGGAAATCTATGGCGTCCACTGAACAGAAGCACATCAAAATATAAATATTTGATTCTTTGCACATATAACAGTCATGAGACCATTGTTGCTCCAGGAGAAGCATCAAATGGATCTCCACAAGGACTTTCATCTCTTTGCACAATTTCACTAAACAGTGAAAAACTTACATGTTTGTCATTGGCTCAGTTGAAATTCTTCCAATCCATACTGCTCAAGTCAAAAGAGAAATGTTCATCAAGCAGTGACTTTAAACTGTTTATGTTTGTCTTTGGCTCAGTTAAAATATTTCCAATGCATATTGCTACAAGTCAAAAGATAACTGTTGTCTCGCCACGTGAAGTGATTTTCCTATTGTAAACTTCACAAGGTATGTGTAATGGGTTATTCCTACTATGCTTGCTTTCTTCATTTTGTTCATCTCTAGAATATTTTCCAATTCTTTCATAACTTTTGACTCACAATGGTTAATTGTCAAGATATCTATGAAGAATAGGAGTGCATTGGTGATCTGGCAATGAGAAACAAAGACTACAACAAACAAAAGAATTAGAAAATACTGTAAAACAACGTTGTTATTATGCAGTTTGGTGACAGCCAAAAAACTCATATCTTGTTCCTGTAAATAAAAAATGAGCACTGTACATACAATTTTATTCTAAAACAGTTTATGTAATTCTCTACAGCTCACACAAAGCAACAGTAAGGTAATAGTCTGCTGTCAGATTATCTATCACAAACCTGCATCGGTGAGCTGAACACTGACAGTAACAACAGTGTAAACATTTACAGCTTTCTTTAAAAAAAATCTTGACTACAATATTATAGACATATTTCACTAACCATTCAGTAAGTAGTATTTTGTCAGCTTCAGTACAAGTAAATCATAGTGAATAGCAAGATTATGATTCATGTGATTCATGAATTCCCTACTGTCAACATGTTTAAAAACCAGTGTTTCAGCAACAATTACTACTTACTGCTTCTGCAATAAGCTTTTTACACAGATTGTGAATGGGAATCAATCCTGAACTAAACAAGCATCACTACTGTTTTGTTCTAATGTAAATTATTCACCAGCCTAACACTTGCCACAAGCTTGTTGAAAGAATATTGATTCCTTTCTGACTGGGCCATCTCAGTTGACGTTTTGTGCAGAGGAAAAATGTGAAGCACAACTGAAAATTTCATCCTATCATACTTGTGATCATGAGGCAAGTGCTAATAAAAATGAATCATCATCAGAGTGCACATCTTCCTCTTACATGCAAAATTGTAGAGTATAATTATCATTGATTTGTGCCTACAATATGTTAATGTAGGTGAATTTGCATTAAGAAATAACGGTTTGAAATCTACACTTCTACCACACAAACCATAGAAGAACAATGACTGAATTAAATCTTATCTTCATACACAAATTACATGTTTTCACCCTTCTAATAAACAGGTTTCAACAAAATGTTGAGTCTAATTCACACTGTTCAAATAAAGAACTTTTACAAGTGTACCATTGACATGCAGACAAACAGGGATGAAAAAATTCTCATTAGTGCTGTTTTATACTTGTAAACTACAGCAAAGTGCAAATGAGAAACTGTGGTTTGGCAACATGGACATCGGTACAGCTGACCAATGTATATGGCTATCAGCAGAAAGAAGCAAATATTTTAGATGTGCACAGTGATTGGAGACCAGTTGTTAAAAACTCAAAATGGATTGTAAACCAATCCAGTGAATACTGCAGATCAAAGCATGACGATTAAAGCAAACAAGATTCAAGTTATTACATAAAAAAAGATTTCACACTGACTTTAGTGTTGTTTACAGTATTAACAGATCATAAAAAATAGCTGTCAACTCATAATTGGTTTAAACACAGTTCTTTAATATACATGATCACCTTTGCAGCTGGTGTATCCTTCCCATGAAATGAAGAAGGAAGGAAACCTCATTTTTAATGTCTTGTTACCATAAATGCCAGACAACACAGCAGAAATGTGCAGGGATCAAAACTCAAATCTTTGAATTCTTCTAGTAAATTATGGAGCCCTCATACATTATGATGATGACAATGTAGGACTAAAAGAAACAACTCACAAAATAGTAGCAGTGTTGAGTTATTGACAGGCAAGCATAAAGAAACTACGACAGTTTCAGACAAATATTTTTTAAGCTACACACACACACACACACACACACACACACACACACACACGCGCACACACACACACACCTTGCTGAACAGTAAAAGTTACATATTGGACCCACCTTGCATTTTTCAAAATGGCATTGATGTAAACATTAGGCTGTGCTACTGATCGGTTCAATACCACAACCATTATTTGTTTCTCACATTCGTTGGCTTTGCCACTCATGACCAAACTGTCACCTTTCAACATAACCTAGACCTCGGGGTGCATTACAGATCACCGCAACCAAGATTTTTGGGGGAGGTAGGTGGGTCCAATACCACAATTTAACTGCAAGAAACCAAAACACTGAAGTGATTAATGGAGGATGAGCAACTTACTTCAAAATCATCCTCATACTCATAGTCTTCATCATTCTCAATATTTGGTTCTTCTTTTGATGCTACCATAGTTGGGGGCATAAGAGGTACAGCTGAAGATGTAGAAGGTGTATTCAAAAACTTTTCGATTTCATCTTTCATTTTCTGCTTGTCAAATGTACCAACATCTTTTACAACTTTCACTTCCCTTGGGCTAAGGGTCCTGGTTCTTGTTCGGTCCCTACTGAGTTTCTGTGGTTGACTTCTCTGATGAGCCATATTTTCCTCAATGCTCTTGCGTGAGTGCCTTTCATAATCCTTTTTATGTGATGCAGCAGGCTCTGCATTGACTGCAGCAGACAATTCATTTGAATCAGTGGTGTTGGTAACTAATGATTGTTTGATTCCAGAAATGGATTCCTTCCCGTGTGTTCTTGATTTGCTTTCATTTCTTTGTAGCTTATTCTGATCTACCTGTCTATATGTGGTTGTTGACAATTTTTGTTGACTTCTTGAATCATATCTTGGAGAACTAGTAGAAGAGGCTGGAAATAATATCAATACAATTATAATTACTGTTGAGTATTTAGTTATAACCAGAAAAATTACAAATACACACAACTCAACTTAGAAAATGAATACTTTTAATATTTATGAACGAGTTCTATATCATGAAAATTAATACTGATACTTTTAAGTTCATAAGACATTTCTGCTTGAAAGGTGACAACCTAACTGTCTTCCTCATGACATTTTATATTTATAATGGTCGTATTTGGGTACAAGATTTAATTATAATTTGTGAGAAAAATATTATATTATTAGGCAGAGAATATACCAATTTAATTGCTGCTCAATTTCATTAGAACAAAATGAATGGAACAACCTTGTATTTCAACACTCAACATAAAAGAATTTCATTGCCTTTGAAATGTCCATGGCAATGGGAATACTGTAACTTAATTTACATGTTATTAAGAAGGAAGGAAGGAAGAAACATTAGTATGTAACATCCCTTTGATGAAGATTCATTAGATACAGAGCATAAGTTCAGATCTGCTGTGCCTATTCTGAAGGAACTATCCCGCGATTTGCCTGAAGTGATTTAGGGAAGCCATGGGAAACCTAAATCTGGGTGGCTAGATTTCAACCTCAGTACTACCATCAAACACAAGTCCAGTGTGTCTCTCAATCAGTTCTTAGGTGCATGCACATAGTGAGGCAATAAAAAGTATATTAACCCTCAGTTTTATACTACTGGTATGTGCAAACATTCTTATTCCATAAAATAGGTAATTATGAATTAAATTGTTAATAATTGTGATGAATAGTGTAATGAGCAAAGTATGGTGCAGAAAGGAGTCCATTTCAGTGGCTGTAAGATTTTTAATGCCCTCCCTTCAAGAATTAAGTGTTTGGTAGATGATGATCTCTTGTTTAAAAAAACCTTAAGGCAGTTCCTATTGCAAGGATCATTTTATACATTAGAAGAGTTCCTGAACTAAAGTGTTTAACATTTTTTGTATTGTAAATTGCAAATGTATGCCCAAATTTGTGTTGTAATACCGAATATTTTTATTGCAAACATATATTTTGCAATATTTATTTCTCTGTAGCACTTATTATTTTGTAATCTTTATCTATCTCTAAAATGTATTTTTGTAGTGGGACCTAAGTTACTGTTTACTGTTTTTTGTTTTGTAATCTCTATCTATCTCTAAAATGTATTTTTTTTGTAGTGGGACCTAAGTTACTGTTTTTGTTTTGTTTTATGTATTACCATAAATTCTGGCCAAAAGCTTGTAAAATTGACACGTTCCATATCCTGTGATAGTGTCACAACATGGATCACCGGAACAAGAGATAAATAAATAAATAAAAATATAAATAAATAAATGAAGGACAAATGTTCTGTGCCCAACATTAGATGGGTGATTTCACTATGCAGTACTCTTCTAACAACTGACTAATATAATGTTGTTCAAATTCACCATCAAACTCTATTTGCTGTTTATTAGCAAAATTCTTGTGCATACTTTTGAAAAGTAGTCTCAGAGCAGGATTAATAATTAAAGGAAAGAAAAGAAACGAAACAACTGACATATTCTAAATAATACGACATAAAGCGGAAAAATCTATGGCTTACTTGGCAGCTGTCATAACTAAGAACTTTCTGTACGGTCGTAAACACGTTTTGCTTATTTTCAGTAAAAATGTAAACGGTTTGTAACAATGATATCTACTGGTTTAAATTAGCATATATGCGAATTGTCAGAATCAGTACATACTTATATATTACCGGCTCATAAAATTATAGCAAGTGTCACTACGCCAGTGCGATCTCTGATTGAAATTTGACACTCACGTTTTAGAGAAGTTGTCGTTTTTTTTGAGAGGCTGTGAGTAGACGTACGTAGCTCTCGAGATGATACGTCTGGTGGGCGGCGTGGTGTTGTAGATTTTTCAGCAGACTGTCCAGCGTTTCTTCTCTTCGTTAATGTTTCCTTCAGTTTGTTTACATCATTACTTACATTTCTTGAAGACTTCTGTTTCAACGCATCTGTTGTATTCCTATTGTCTCGTTTATCTAACGATATTCTATCGGATTTATCAATCTCTCGCTTTTTTACTGGCGCATCATCTCCCCTTCGTAACGTCTTCTGTTGTGATCGGATGTCATTCGTGCGCAGTGATGACGAGTCTCTACTTTTCGGTGTACGTTCGACAGTCGCTTTTTGATCTTCTTTGCGCTTGTCTTTATCATCCGCTGTTCTTTTGCCTTTAGTACCTTCTTGTCTAGAGTTGTGACTTTTAACTGGTGTCGTTTTCTTTGTGCCATCCTAGAAAATCAAAAGGAACATTTTTCACACATGTTTCACACTTAACAAAGTTACGCGCCTATGGCGATAAATGCAACAAGAAATCATACTCATGTTAACTTCTGGTGTATCACATACTTTGTCTGGGGGTGCTGGTTTTCTTGTGGACCCCTAAAGATAAAAAGAAGACAGTATATTCCACACAAACATAGAAAACGGATTAGATAATTGCTGTACGCTCATATGGTCTTCATTTTCTGTTTCTTACCCTATCTGGAGGCATTCTTCGCGATTATGTTCACCCTCCAATACTGCTTCTGAACAAGCACCATGTGCGACACTTTTGAGTGGAAATATGCTGAAACAAACGAAGAGCGCTGTTTATTGATCAAACAGACCAAGGAGGAATTATGAAGTAGCCTGATGCCTCTAATGGATTTCTACTCGTGAGAAGCAGAATTACAACTAAAATAATCTACAGATACTGACTTTGCTATCATCTAATTGCGATACAATACTCGTCTTGACATTACATTAGAACTACCGCACTTTCTCCGCTGCGCTGTCTTTCGCGCAGCAAGAAACTGACGGGCAGTTGCGCGCCACAGCATTGTAACGTGACAAGGGACCGACCAATAGCACAAAAGCAGGGCACGTGTCTTCCCGTTTGCATTCATGTCGCCAGGGCGGCGGAAAGTTAAGACTATATGAGCTTCCTAAGCATTTAAATGCTGCCTAAAATTTGTAATACCTATAGCCCATACTTACTTGTACCAAGGACGCAGCTGGTAGCACTCGAGTAATTTTTGACAGCGCATAAATTTTTGAATCATTGTTTCCAGCGAAACTTTCAAGTTACAATGCTGATATTCTGTAGGCTACATTACGCAATACATTGCATTTTTTTATTGACACCACGTGTGCTATTACCTCACACGAGCGACAAATCCTAGCAGGTCGTGCGATCTGTCCACAGATCACATGTATGTGGGTAAATTGCAGCGATCGATCGCTGACCCCTTGATATTCATATACAATTTCATGAATCGCATGCGACGTGTGACAATATGGCTGGCTGGCTACGATTCATTTGTTTAAATGCAAAATGCATGGTTATCTTTTTTTTTATTTCGCTATGTCCGTGGAAAGTAAGAACTTTTATGTTAGAATTTACAGTTATTCAATAATCACAATTCACTCTTAAAGGCGAAGTTGAAGCCAAAGCCAACACTTGTGTTAAGAAGAAATACAAATGCAATAACCACACATTTTGCAGTAATTAGCAATCTGAAGCTGTATGGTACAAGTGAAAATTCCTGGGAAATCCAAAGCTACAGTCACAATATACACGGCTCCATCTGGCGATTTTGAGTTACTTATGAATCAACAAGACGCATTATTACAGTTTTTAACTTCTAAAGGGAATGAAGTAATATTAAGTGGCATACCTATTCTACAGCTGTGCCACTACTTAATTCCCTTGTCATTTCATATAAACTGGCCCCTCACAGAACTTACGAGTGTTTTAAACCAGCAGTGCTGCATTTAATAACATTTCTATAAACACATCGAGATTTCAAACCACTGCGTAAATACTTGAAGTTAAACCAAAAGACCAATAAATGAAAAACGAACTGACGACTTTAAGAAGTGCAGTTTTTGCGAAATACAGACCAGAAACACGTAGCACAACACAATTGGCGCCAACGAAACATGTATTGTGTAACCTAGTCTACAGTTCCCAAGACAAGCGTTTCAAAACAAGTTTAATAAATGACAATTCCAGTTTCCTTAAAAATATTTTTTGCAAGTGTTAGTGAACAATTGCCACAGTTGCTAAACAAAGCAGCTCATTTTCTACGGTAGAGTAATAGACCTTAAGGAGCGTGACGTTCGAAATAATGAATGAAATTGCTTGGTAGATCGCTAATGTGTGGCGGGTCGAATGGAGCGATCGATTGCACGCGATATAGTCAGCGATCCGTAGCTCGCGTGTGATACCATATAGCGCCCGCTAGGCGGTCAATAATATTGCACAAGAATAAATTTGCAATATTACTGATGTTCTCCCTACACTGCTCAGTAATACTGTCAATTGTATTGTAAATAATATTGCACAATAATACTGTCGTTCGGAATGTCGGACGACGACAATGTTCCTGCTGTGATAATTGTCGTACCTAGTTGTAAGCAGAAAAAAGGTGGATGAAAAATTGGTTAAAAGATCATTCACCAAAACTTGTTAAGAGAACTGGGGTTGAACGAGAAAAGAAAGATAATCAGAACTTACTGCGTGTTGATGGTCCAACAATTGATACGTTACTGGAAATAACCCTCCCCCTACGTTGGCGTATCCATAACTAAACGAAGCACACGTTTGGCGACGGCGTCTCCGGAAGATTGCTTGAATTTGAGCGCAACGGCCTGATTGCGTAAATGCTAATTAGGTCGGAAACAGCACAATGTATCTAATTTTTTCAGAAATTTTTCTTTTTATGATAAATAAATACAGAGTGTTTAAAAAATGACCGGTATATTTGAAACGGCAATAAAAACTAAACGAGCAGCGATAGAAATACACCGTTTGTTGCAATATGCTTGGGACAACAGTACATTTTCAGGCAGACAAACTTTCGAAATTACTGTAGTTACAATTTTCAACAACAGATGGCGCTGCAGTCTGGGAAACTCTATAGTACGATATTTTCCACATATCCACCATGCGTAGCAATAATATGGCGTAGTCTCTGAATGAAATTACCCGAAACCTTTGACAACGTGTCTGGCGGAATGGCTTCACATGCAGATGAGATGTACTGCTTCAGCTGTTCAATTGTTTCTGGATTCTGGCGGTACACCTGGTCTTTCAAGTGTCCCCACAGAAAGAAGTCACAGGGGTTCATGTCTGGCGAATAGGGAGGCCAATCCACGCCGCCTCCTGTATGTTTCGGATAGCCCAAAGCAATCACACGATCATCGAAATATTCATTCAGGAAATTAAAGACGTCGGCCGTGCGATGTGGCCGGGCACCATCTTGCATAGACCACGAGGTGTTCGCAGTGTCGTCTAAGGCAGTTTGTACCGCCACAAATTCACGAAGAACTTCCAGATAGCGTGATGCAGTAATCGTTTCGGATCTGAAAAATGGGCCAATGATTCCTTTGGAAGAAATGGCGGCCCAGACCAGTACTTTTTGAGGATGCAGGGACGATGGGACTGCAACATGGGGCTTTTCGGTTCCCCATATGCGCCAGTTCTGTTTATTGACGAAGCCGTCCAGGTAAAAATAAGCTTCGTCAGTAAACCAAATGCTGCCCACATGCATATCGCCGTCATCAATCCTGTGCACTATATCGTCAGCGAATGTCTCTCGTGCAGCAATGGTAGCGGCGCTGAGGGGTTGCCGCGTTTGAATTTTGTATGGATAGAGGTGTAAACTCTGGCGCATGAGACGATACGTGGACGTTGGCGCCATTTGGACCGCAGCTGCAACACGGCGAACGGAAACCCGAGGCCGCTGTTGGATCACCTGCTGCATGCTGCACTAGCTGCGCGTTGCCCTCTGTGGTTGCCGTACACGGTCGCCCTACCTTTCCGGCACATTCATCCGTCACGTTCCCAGTCCGTTGAAATTTTTCAAACAGATCCTTTATTGTATCGCTTTTCGGTCCTTTGGTTACATTAAACCTCCGTTGAAAACTTCGTCTTGTTGCAACAACACTGTGTTCTAGGCGGTGGAATTCCAACACCAGAAAAATCCTCTGTTCTAAGGAATAAACCATGTTGTCTACAGCACACTTGCACGTTGTGAACAGCACACACTTACAGCAGAAAGACGACGTACAGAATGGCGCACCCACAGACTGCGTTGTCTTCTATATCTTTCACATCACTTGCAGCGCCATCTGTTGTTGAAAATTGTAACTACTGTAATTTCGAAAGTTTGTCTGCCTGAAAATGTACTGTTGTCCCAAGCATATTGCAACAAACGGTGTATTTCTATCGCTGCTCGTTTAGTTTTTATTGCCGTTTCAAATATACCGGTCATTTTTGAAACACCCTGTACAAGCACATATTTTTACTTTGCATGGCTCACATATTTTCGTCCGAGTTCTAACAATAACGCCATTTGACTTCCACCTCTAGTCTCAACAACTATTCGCCAACTGTCAATATTGTGTTTTGGCAAAAGAAGTACTCTCAAACCTGTCAACAAGAGAAATGTGACCGTTACTCGTAAATGGTACTACTTTTTCGAATGAGAAAAGGTTAACAATTCGTACTAAAATAAATCGCCAATTCTGTTGGAATTTTGGTTGAATCCCATAACCCATCGTATTTTTAACACTGAACGACTGGAATGGAAACTTACCAAAAGATTTTATTCCTTTTCTTCATCTGAGCATTGTCAAAGTAATGACGAGCGTACCCTTCAAACAAATGACACGCACATGCCCGACAATGCATGATTCGCGAATAAAATGGTTATTACTGATAAAAGTAAACAATTGATACGTGGCACAACACAATGTCAGTGTATAATCAGCAGCTGAGAATAATGCGCGCGATGGGAATGCGGAAGCTTGTGCGAGAGGAAGAGTTCACGTCGTTCGAAAAACTTTGTCATGAAAGTAGATCTGCCTTTGTCAGAAATACATTTCAACGAATTAAATACATCAAATCTCCACAATCTTTCAGGATACTCATACTTTTGTAATTATCCCGACCACTGCTTCATTTGTGTAGCCTGTAGTGTAATTAGCTTATTAATGTTGATAGCATGTATGCAACCACTGAAATGCTTTTTCTCGTCACGACGAGCCGATTAAAACATAGTTATTCGTGAGGGCTTCTCGACTGTTTCTAGCTTGCAGTGAAAATGTGATTTTCACATGTACACAGTATAATGTCTCTTATTAGACCAAAATCCACATAATGATAGTGAAACTTGTGCACTTCATATCTCGGACGCTTTTTACGAGGCGCACAAAGGGGTCATACCTGTCGAATAACGCCTTTTCGACTTTTTGCAACAGATCGTAGAGATAGGTCAGCATAACAGGCAGCAAGTAGAGAACCTTGTTTTACTTTCCTGCCTTGCTTCTACATCACGTGGTTTTATGATATTCCTTACTTCCTTATTCACTACTCTCACCACGAATCGTCTGTCCCTTCTTACGATTTGGAAACATTTTGGAGGCAGAAGATATACTTACAGCCGCTAATGGCTCTCCACAATCTTTCAGGATACTCATACTTTTGTAATTATCCCGACCACTGCTTCATTTGTGTAGCCTGTAGTGTAATTAGCTTATTAATGTTGATAGCATGTATGAACTGTGCACTGTTCTTGACAAAATAATAAACAAAACAAAAAAGTATACAGATATATGTAACTGAAAACTTATGAACTAACGAAAAGATATGGAGCCCTTAAACGGCGAAAAACAAAACACCACTCAGTGACAATAAAACTCAGTATATCGTAAGGCTGATTTTTCGGATGCGCAACGCCGCGCGACCTTGCGCAGGCGCGTGTCGTGTCCCAGTCGCGTCGCGTCCCAATTTGCGCGGTCCCATTTGAACCTGTGAAGTTACAAAAACGCGCGCTGCGCTGCGTCGCGCCACACGCGTCTCAATTTGCCCCTAGCCTAGTCTAGGCGCAAATTGAGACGCGTATAGCACGTGTTACGAGACACGACACCATACTGGCGACGCTCTGCGCTGACTGAACCGAAGCGCGCGCAACCTTTATCTTTCTCAATCGATTTTACAGAAACTGTTCTCTGAAAATATATGATTTTTGCCTTACTTGTAGCGTTATATGTCAGCTTCGTGACGACACTACGCAAAACTCAAAAAGTTTGCAACGAAAATTAGAGGTCGCTATGATTTTGCGTTTGGTGCATATTACACCATATGTTGCTGCGTATGAAATTTAGCTAACATGCTGAATTTTTGTTTAGACTTGGGAGGAGATCTCTATCTACCTCCGATCTCGAGAAAATGGATCCCATGTAGCGCGCTCACTTCCGATCTCACGCCCGCGAGAATGAAATACTTGCAACATATCTCGTATCTCCTAAACCGCTCGAGACATCGAAACGAAAGTTTAGCGAATGACAGCACACAAGGAGGAGAGTGTTTTGCCAATTCTTAAACACACGGAACTTTCTTATCTATAGCGATATATCACTACTTATACTTCTTTTTTTATTTATTTCACTCCAGTGACTGTATTTTTTAAGAGTTATCGACAGCTAGGGAAACAAGAGCTTCCTAGTATGAAAATAAACATGAAATTTCTTCTTTTATGTTACTGCAAACCGATACTATGAAGTTTTTCGTAAGCTATTGAGCTCTGTGATTGCCAATTACTTGTTTAATGAGGCCCTCCGTTTCGGAATTCTGTCTCAACAGCTGATGTGAGATGAGTTTGGCAAATTACACTGTGACAAAGGAAGTACAATTAAACCAGTCACCAAGAGAAATGTGGCCTTTACTCATAAATGGTGATGCTTCTTCGAATGAGAAAAGGTTAACAACTCACACAAAAACAGATTGGCAATTCTGTTGGAATTTTGGTGGAATCCCCGTAACCCATCGTATTTTTAACACTGAGCGACTGGAATGGAAACTTACCAAAGTATTTTATTCCTTCTCTTGATCTGAGCAGTATTAAAGTAATGACGAGCGTTCCTTCAGGCGGAATGATAGGCACATGCCAGATACTGTTTACTCACCTAGGGCTTGCCAAACTGACAATGCGTGATCGCGAATAAAATAGTTGTTATTGAGAAAACACAACACAATGGTCAGTGTATTGTCAGCAGCGAAGGATAACGCGCGTGACAGGAATGCACAAGCTAGCCATGTGTGCCTTGTGAGATGGAGTTCGAAAAACATTGTCATGAAAGTAGATCTGCCTTTGTCAGCAGCACATTTCAACAAATTAAATGTATCTAATCATAACACTCTCTTAGGATATCCCTACTTTCGTAATAATACCGACCATTTTCTTCATTTGTGTAGCCTGTTGTTGTATAATTAGTTTATTAATGCTGATAATGTCCATGCAACAATTGAAATGCTTTTTCTCATCACGGCAAACCAATTAAAACATTGTTATTTGTGACTGTTTTTCGACTGTTTCTAGCTTGCTGTGGAAATATGTTGTTCACATGCATGTAGTACAGTGTGTCGTATTACATTATTACATCCATATCAGAGTAATCACAGTGAAACTTCTATAGTTCAGATCTTGGACGCTTTTTACCACAACAACAAAGGGATCACACCTGTGGAGATTATCCCTTTGTAAATTTTTGTAGCAGATCGTACTGATACGCTAGCTTACTAGGCAGCGAGAATATAACCTTGCTTTACTTTTCTGCCTTGATTCTTAATCACATGATTTTATAATATTCCTTGCTTCCTTATTCTCTACCCTCTGTCCCTTCTTGCGATCTGAAAACATCGCGGAGGCTTATGGTGCAATTCCAGCGGCCAATGGCTCATCAGTTAGTGAAGTATACATTTTTCTTGACAGAAGAAAAACAAAACAAAACTATGCAGATATAAATAACAGAAAAGTATAACGTGCTAACGAAGAAAGCTGGAGCGTTTAAATGGCGAAAACGAAACACTACCCAAAGGCAATAAAATTCAGTACACAGTAAGGCAAAATTTATCGTATTGGCAATACTACCACTGCTGATATGCGCCGTTCCGATGTGAGCATATGGCCGGGCTACTTTTCCGCTCCCCGCCTCAAATTTCCCACGGTGCTAGCGAGGCAAGTAGATCGCATGTAGAAACATTAGTATATTTGATGACAAATACAATTTTTATAGAGTTCTGATTTTTTTTGTAGGAACGGTACTTAATTTCTTCCACTCCCTTTCCACGAAACAAAAATGAGTTGTGTCTCCCTTCCCGATCCCTCCACCACCCAACTCAGATCTTGCATACGGCCTTGATATGTTCCTTCACGGATTTCAACACCAGCACAGTCACCCTTGCCACCAACAATAAAAACACAGCACTATACACCTATAACAGCTCATGGCTGCCATCTATAGAAAACAATTACAACACTCACACGTTGTGGACCAAAAGTATCATATATGCCCAGTTGACATGGATTTGTCCTATAAATAGTCGGCGACATAGTTTTACTCATATGTATTGTTGGGAACAAGGTAATTAATTGAACAACATGTCCATGTCTCTCTACGAATGATGCATTACATCAACATTAAGGACAATTTCCAGAGTTAAGATTGTTTGATCTGAGGGAGATATTTGGGTTGTCAGACACTTTCAAGGTTCCTATGATAAACGCACCACATTGATGTCAACATTAAACATCTTTTAAAAGCAACTACACGCCACCTTGCCCATCGTAACTAGTCATGTCTCTATTAAGTTTTCTTCTAACCACAACAGCCAGATTATTTTTTTTGTCTGACGCTGCTTCTGCACTGGGTGTGATATATCTTTTAGTGGACAGCGATATTGTTGGTAAACTGGCATGGATTTTGAAGGATTCTCTGATTCTATTTTAAGTGTTTTATGGAAGACATGGCTAATCACTGGCTGAAGTTTTGCTTCCACTGCAACGACACTGTCAGGAGATGCAACGAGACTGGTTCTCGAAATATGTCAGTTTCCTGAGAGGCTACCGTTACATAACTGAGCAGGTTTCTGCGACTTTAATAGCACAAAAATTGTGGCACCCAGTATCTGGGATAATGACGCTGTTGTTTAAGAGTGAAATAACTGCTCGCGATTTGGATTATTAAATTGCTTTTCGCCGACTGTACTGCTAAGTGAAAGGCTGATGATGGTGGGTTAACATTTTATATTGCGTAAATCATGAAGGTGTCAAAGTTGTGAGAGTTTGCTGCTATCACAGTTAAATCGTTGCATGACACATGTACTTCTAAAATTTTCAAAGTAAAATGATTTGTCTGATTTTTCTTAATTGAATTTTCTAGGGAGTTGTGTTTAGACGATGTATAAGCACAATTTAAATAAATGATAAGTGTTAAATTAAAACATTTTAAATATTTCACTGTCACTGTTGTTAATATTTAAATCCTAAGCATTTTTGCACCTTAAAACTATAGGCGATGCAGTTTATATTTATAATCTGTGTGTGTGTATAAGGGGTGGGGGATGGAGGGGGGGGGATACAGTTCCTATGGACATGGAGCCTATTCAGTGAAAATAGTTTATATCAACAAGAAAGGATATATGGAGGCTCACAGATGTCCTCTCCCCCCCCCCCCTCCTCTCCCCCACGACCCACATCCCCCCCAGCATTAGCCCCCCTTGATCGAGTGACAGTTGTGCGCAGTGACACATGTATAGAGATGGAATGTGCTGACATTTCTGCGGTATTGAATACACTTTAGGTACCTTTTTGCTTTCATATTCGTTGACTCGCCAACTCACAACCAAACTGTCGCATTCCAGCCTAACCTAGATCTCAGGCTAAGCTACAGATCAGTCTGTCACCATATCCAGGTCTTTTTTTCTTTCACATTCGTTGGCTCCGCCACATAGATGGCAGCAACGTTCAATCTAACCTAGACCTCTCGATCAGATAGGTCAGTCATCACAACCTGGTGCCCGTATACTACCTGTGAAGAGTCGCTTATACCAGCAAGAGTCCCAGGCTCTGCAGAAACGTCTCTTCACAGAAGTTTCATTCCGCGCAAGTGCTCGAACAGCCCCCATCCCCCCTTCCCCACCGCTCTTCCCCTCTATGCCCCTTGGATCCGTGCCTGTAGGGAGGCAACGAACTTAGCCATAGAACACATCTATCTGCCATTTGTTCCACCAGCTTCAAAAGACGTGTGAGTCCAAACACTGAGTTGATTCCTAAATGAGCCTTAGATTTCTCCTGTAACACTATAAATGTTGTCAAAACTGTATTGTAGGCGTTGGAGACTGCTTTGAAGACAAACAAACGTACTCCGTTTGTATATTCTGTTTTATTGTTTTGTGTTAACGACTGACGGAAATACAGTACACTGCAGACGTACCTTGACACCCGGCTAGCCTGGTAAGCAAGAAAAGATCACCCACGCTGCGCTCTATCCCTCGTCCGTAGTCTACGCTGTTTCCGTGTTCACTGGCGCAGTTCCCTATTGTGCACCTGGCTACCAGCTGCCACTGCTTCCTTCGCCATCGGTGAGAGACAGCTGCTGTCGGCGGTTACCTGGCGAAGGCACCCGCATCCAGCGTTTGTATCCTCAAGGCCGCGCCAAGTGCTTGACGTCAAACGGCTTTCTCTCTCCTTTTGCTTCAATGCGCGGTCTGGAGAGCATTTCTGCAATTAGTAATTCTTCTCTGGCTGTCTTGTGACAACGATGGAAACGAGTAATTTGTAGTGACGAATCACACTGTACCCAATGGCAATTCGTTGGAAGGGTTTGGGTATCGCATTGCCGGATGTCCTGCTGTTACCGGATATGTGTGGATTTTTATGGTCGTGGTTGGCCAAATACATACAAAGTCCGGCCTGTCAGACTTTTACTAGGGTTTTTACACAACAAACGCACATTCCACACTGCAACTTCACTCGGGCTTGTACACAACCTTTTATCATGACTCGTCTGCAAAAGGGGTTCGGTTGTGCACAGTTGCATTCGCGCCCTATATTGAGTAAATAGCCAGCCTTATTACAGCAGTGAATGAAAAAAAAGGTTCAAATGGCTCTGAGCACTATGGAACTTAACTTCTGAGGTCATCAGTTCCCTAGAACTTAGAACTACTTAAACCTAACTAACCTAAGGACGTCACACACATCCATGCCCGAGGCAGGATTCGAACCTGCGACCGTAGCGGTCGCGCGGTTCCAGACTGTAGCGTCTAGACCCGCTTTTTTAAATTTTTTTTTTAAAATCTCATTTTGTTCGCTTTTGATCGTTGCATCTGCTCGGGGCGGACGTCGTAAGACAACTGTGTAAGTTCGTTATTAATCGATTAACTCAGTTTTTTTTTTATTACTGAGGGCACGCAACCCTCTGACCGAACACGCTGAGCTACCGTGCCGCCACACCGCACCCGATCAAAAGACCCCGACATTTGTCCCCTATCCTCTGTCCCGTGTCCGGTTACGTGACACTACATTAAAAAATGGTTCAAATGGCTCTGAGCACTATGGGACTTAACTTCTAAGGTCATCAGTCCCCTAGAACTTAGAACTACTTAAACCTAACTAACCTAAGGACATCACACACATCCATGCCCGAGGCGGGATTCGAACCTGCGACCGTAGCGGTCACGCGGTTCCAAACTGAAGCGCTTAGAACCGCACGGCCACACCGGCCGGCTGACACTACATTAGTCAAGTATATTATTTCCAAACATGACCATCATGCATTACAATATTAAAATACGTAAAACTAAAATACCTTATATTATTTTGTAGACAATCATCAGATTATTTACATATTTAAGGGTACTCCACTTTTTGGCAGTTTCACCCCTCTTCTTTTGTTTAATCACGTCTTTGCCTAAAAGGTGTGGCATACGAAATACTCATTTTGCTCTACATAGATCGAAAACTGAACAGTACCTTCACAATAAAAGACAATAACTCATTATGCAGAGGTTCTCAAACATCCTTACAACTTAATTTCTGTATAAAACATGTTCTTTAATGTCCAGAATATTATCCCTGCTACCATGCTTTAAATTTGAGTTTTGAACTATTTTGAAGAGTTCTTACGTTTATGGAGTACTCCTATTTCAGTGATCAGATACCCAGCAAACCCAATGATTAGCGAAACAAGCACACCTTACATTATTAACATATGTACCAAGTTATGCACTGAGACATAGGCAATTATGTAACTAAGTAATTCAATGTCAATCTGTTATATGCTGCCTCCTCTCTTTATTAAGAATGTGGCTCCATAAATATATTGACTTGTGCTTGCTACACCCCAACTGTTCTTCCACAGTACACATTACCACATCCAGCAAATTAGTTATACTATTACAGTATCCCTTGTGGTACTATTACAGTATCCCTAGTAAGTAAAAGGATAAATAAGGAGATATACAAGGTGTTCAGAAATTCCCTTTAAAACTTCTAGGTCCTGTTTAGGGGATTTTGAATGGAAACCCATGTCTGGAAAGGTACCGTTTCGTTCTGCGACGGTTTCATTTCAAATGTGTAACGCCGCCACGTGTGCTGGAAAAAGATAAAATTTTCAGCGCTGCTTTTCCTGGTATGCGATAGGGTTAACAGGATGACGTGTGCTGCGTGTATTACTCCTACGGACTCCTTCTTGTAGGGTCGCATGCAAAGTTTAATTTACCAGACTCGTGTAAAGACAGAGGAAGATCTGCTGGCACAAGTTCTGGCCGCTACAATAGGAATTGAGGAGACACCAGGTGGGATGAAAAGTGTGTACCACAACATGCTTCGTAGGTACAATGTCTGTAGAAACGTTGGGGGTTGCCACATCGACCCACTGATGTAATGCATCAGAACCGTTCTGTACATACAGTATTTTGGGTTCTTTTTTTGTTTTGGAATAGTGTAAATGAAACCTAACAGTCAAGGGAAGGCAGGATTCGGTTACCACTGTGGACGGGGCCATAATCAGTTACTATTGGTTGCCTTTTACAGTTACACACAATTTATTTTAACCAGTAATTCCAGAATCAACAATAAATAAAAATATCAGACGTTATTAATGAAGGACTAAACAGCTGTGTAAATAATAGTGTTTTCAATGAGTTACAATTTAGCAAATCATCATTAAATACAGATAATGTTTTAAAAGCAAGCCACTGTGATCTGGGCAGAAGGCCTTACACGCCAGGAATGGCAATAAATTAAGAACTGTTTAAAACTCGCTGCAACTTACAAATTACAGGCATTGAAATATTAAAGGCAAGTAGCCACAAACACAGCAGACGACATCAGACGCCAGGACTGGCTGTAAATAAGGTTTTAAGGCTTACTGCTAAAATACAAACATCAAATTAGAATTTTAAGGCAAATGACCACAATCACGGCTGAAGGCCTTGCACGCCAGGAACGGTAATAATATAAAAAATTTAAAAACCTGCTGTCGAACAGCAAATACAGTATCAAAGGTTAATTTAAAAAAACAAGCAACTGATCACCAAACGGATGAAATAAGATGATGGTAAACTTTGTACACAACCCTTAACATCCAGTGAACACTACACTGCTAGACTTATTCCAGAGGGCGACCAGAACTATTAACTAGACATATACAGGGTGAGTCACCTAACATTACCGCTGGATATATTTCGTAAACCACATCAAATACTGACGAATCGATTCCACAGACCGAACGTGAGGAGAGGGGCTAGTGTAATTGGTTAATACAAACCATAAAAAATGCACGGAAGTATGTTTTTTAACACAAACCTACGTTTTTTAAATGGAACCCCGTTATTTTTGTCAGCACATCTGAACATATAAACAAATACGTAATCAATGCCGTTCGTTGCATTGTAAAATGTTAATTACATCCGGAGATATTGTAACCTAAAGTTGACGCCTGAGTACCACTCCTTCGCTGTTCGATCGTGTGTATCGGAGAGCACCGAATTACGTAGGGATCCAAAGGGAACGGTGATAATCCTTAGGTACAGAAGAGACTGGAACAGCACATTAGGTCCACATGCTAACAACTTTTTATTGGTCTTTTTCACTGACGCACATATACATTACCATGAGGGGTGAGGTACACGTTCGACGGGCGTTTCATAGGACGTGGAGGACGTATAAATTGGCCAGCCCGTTCTCCTGATCTTACACCTCTAGACTTCTTTCTGTGGGGTACGTTAACGGAGAATGTGTACCGTGATGTGCCTACAACCCCAGAGGATATGAAACAACGTATTGTGGCAGCCTGCGGTGACATTACACCAGATGTACTGCGGCGTGTACGACATTCATTACGCCAGAGATTGCAATTGTGTGCAGCAAATGATGGCCACCACATTGCACATCTATTGGCCTGACATGTAGGGACACACTCTATTCCACTCCGTAATTGAAAACGGAAACCACGTGTGTACGTTTACGTCACCCCTCATGGTAATGTACATGTGCGTCAGTGAAAAAGACCAATAAAAAGTTGTTAGCATGTGGACGTAATGTGCTGTTCCAGTCTCTTCTGTACCTAAGGACTATCACCGTTCCCTTTGGATCCCTACGTAATTCGGTGCTCTCCGATACACACGATCGAACAGCGGAGGAGTGGTACTCAAGCGTCAACTTTAGGTTACAATATCTCCGGATGTAATTAACATTTTACAATGCAACGAACGGCACTGATTACGTATTTGTTTATATGTTCAGATGTGCTAACAAAACTAATGGGGTTCCATTTAAAAAAACGTATTTTTGTGTTAAAAAACATACTTCCGTGCATTTTTTTATGGTTTGTATTAACCAATTACACTAGCCCCTCTCCTCACGTTCGGTCTGTGGAATCGATACGCCAGTATTTGATGTGGTTTACGAAATATACCCCGCGGTAACGTTAGGTGACTCACCCTGTATAACCTTCAATGCAGGCATTTCAAGGTATTTTAATAAATAATATAATAATAAAAACACAAGGACTAAAGGAGCGTTACACTGACCTACTGGCCATCAGACCTCCTTTTAGAACACACATATCTTACAAGAACCAAGTGGCCACAGACAGTGCTCCAGGAATCGACTTGTGAGAAGGTCCGGCAACAAACACTTCCGCGAGCGATGAGATAGGCAGCCAAGAGTTGCATTCACTTCATAAGATGGTAACTCAGACTAACGAATGGCTAATGATAATCGTGCTGACGCTACCTGACGTCCGATAAACCAAATGCAACGGTGGAATAATACGCCAAAGCCGGAACCGGCGGTCTGCTCTAAGTCCCCAGAATACTGTGTTTAGAACGCCCAGAACGAGAAAGGAATCACTACCACGAGAGTAGAAGAACCACCAACCGGCCTACAATCAAGAAAGGTGTCAAAACTAGACGCCACACCGGACAGCAGCGGCAAGGCGAGGAAACGTGTACATTACCGTTACATAAACTAACTCCCAGGGCAGGTAACTGGGGCGCTAGCGGTCACCAGGCAGGAAAAATACCGTTGGTTTAACTTAACAAATTGTAACAAGTTGAACGCAGTAAATAGTAAAAAGAAGTCGAGGAAAGCTATTCAGATCCGCCTTCCCCAAGCACTCCACTCGCTGCTCTTCGCCTCGGCGACACTACGAGCAGCAACACGAACCAAAGTCACTGGAGAATCGCGATATATCACAATGGTGGAGGTTTCTCTACTTGGACTGAAATGCACTCACCTTAAGGCATGCTGGACCCGGTTTACGACGAGGTCGTGCACCCTCGTGACCACAGCCCTTCCATCCGGCAGTCCATGCGTGCCGCCAGCGGTCCCGGCGTGTTCTGGCACTGCGCGGACCTGGCTTCCCCTGAGTCCCCAACCGAACTGCTACACTCACACGACACGGAAAACCGACAACGTCGCCCCAAAGACAGGGCAACAGTTACTACATATCGATAACCGCCGCTGCTGCCACTAGCGGACAGGCAACGCTTGCGAAACCGAGTGACGCCAGTTAACACGAGCAGAAGACAAAACAACCGCAACCATGCCAACTAAACGATACCGTCTGGCCTCCAACAGAGGGCGGAAACCTACAAACAACACCAACGCGAGCCGCAGCACGGCTCAGTAAACATGTGTTGTTTCAGTCTTAATACAAATAAATGAGGTTAAGTGATAAATGGATGTTCCCTTTCGAACTGTTACATAATAATTGTAATGCGTCAAGCCTAATTCAGTTCCTCAAGCAGAAGTGGATGACACCTGTAGATGGGATATTGAAATCTCTAAATCGGTCGTGGTTTAAATAAACATTAGCATAACTGAAGCGGATCTCTCTAAATTAATCAAAAGTGGATGCGTTAAACGTCTGAAATGAAAGCGTCGTAGAAGGAAAACGGTACGTTTCCGGACATGGGTTTCTATTCAAATTATTATGTACTCGCTCCCCTATACAAGTCCTAGAAGTTTGTAACGGAAATTTTCAAACATCCTATAAAGGGGCGATCAAAAAGTTTCCGTTCGGAGGCCGTGCAGTCCAGAACCGGTATGTGAATCAGGCAAAACTGCCGTGAACACCAGGCGCACCAGGTTGAAGATGCCGGCGTAGTAGAACACCGTGTCCTGCTGTGTGAAGAAGTTTCTAACTGCTTGCTGCATATTCTTGTCCAAGAGGAACAGTCGACCCTTCAAGGCCTTTTTTAAGTGGCCCAAGGCCTGATAATCACGAGAAGAGATGTGGGCTATGAGGCGTTACGACATTTGAGGAGTGCCGGAACAAAACCCAATAAATCCACTTTTGCTGTATTCGCGTGTTTAACCTGCAGGGGGGAGATACGGGGGTAATACATGCTGCCACAACATAATATTCAGCACAACGCGACATAAGTTTTTATATCGTCAGGTGAAAAACGCAACTGAATCAAAATCCGACAACTCCCGGGAAGCACTTATTCGACGCTCGGAAAACAACGCCCTGGAGTAGTCCAGCAAGGAATACAAATGGCCGGTTCAAATGGCTCTGAGCACTATGCAACTTAACTTCTGAGGTCATCAGTCGCCTAGAACTTAGAACTAATTAAACCTAACTAACCTAAGGACATCACAAACATCCATGCCCGAGGCAGGATTCGAACCTGCGACCGTAGCGGACGCTCGGCTCCAGACTGTAGCGCCTAGAGCCGCACGGCCACTCCGGCCGGCCAAGGAATACACTATTGAGACCACAAGGCAGGTTTTATCGGGGACAACATGTTTTATAATACAATATAGTTATTATATTATCAATGTCAATTCATCTTCCAAACAATCACACTGCTCATCTGCGAGTACTGTTTCTTCATCTGCATCTTCTTCGTGGATTTCACAGTCATTAAGCAGGCTCTTGTACCACAGGAAACGAGCATCCATTGCCCAGTCCCTTCCAGACTGCTTGTCCAGCAAACCTCGCTCATCATGTTTCTCGGCCGCTGTCAGACTATGCCGTACATCTACAGTCTCCAATGTCTGTGGATGGTTTCTGCGCCATTTAAAATACAGAATCGCTTCCTTTCCGCAACAGTTTCATGCTTGTAATTCCGGTAGTATTTTAATCGGAATTGCAAATTCTCAAGGTGGCAGGGGTTAAATACAGGGAGCGAAAGGCTATTTAAAATTTGTACAAGAACCAGATGGCAGTTGTAAGAAACGAGGGGCATGAAAGGGAAGCAGCGATTGGGAAGGGAGTGAGACAGGGTTGTAGCCTCTCCCCAATGTTATTCAATATGTATATTGAGCAAGCAGTAAAGGACACAAAAGAAAAATTTGGAGTAGGAAGTAATATCTATGGAGAAGAAGTAAAAACTTTGAGGTTTGCTGATAACATTGTAATTCTGTCAGAGACAGCAAAGGATCTGGGAGAGCAGTTGAACGGAATGGACAATGTTTTGGAAGGCGGATATAAGATGAACATCAACAAAAGCAAAACGAGGATAATGGAATGTAGTCTAATTAAATCAGGTGATAATGAGGGAATTAGATTAGGAAATGAGAATCTTAAAGTAGTAGATGAGTTCTACTATTTTGGGAGCAAA
This sequence comes from Schistocerca piceifrons, assembly GCF_021461385.2. NCBI lineage: Eukaryota > Metazoa > Arthropoda > Insecta > Orthoptera > Acrididae > Schistocerca > Schistocerca piceifrons. The sequence goes on from NC_060138.1 coordinate 191,973,927, forward strand.
ATAAGTGATGATTGTCGAAGTAGGGAAGATACAAAATGTAGACTAGCAATGGCAAGAAAATCGTTTCTGAAGAAGAGAAATTTATTAACATCGAGTGTGGATTTAAGTGTCAGGAAGTCTTTTCTAAAAGTACTTGCATGGAGTGTAGCCATGTATGGATGTGAAACATGGACGGTAAATAGTTTAGACAAGAAGAGAATAGAAGCTTTCGAAATGTGGTGCTACGGAAAAATGCTGAAGATTAGGTGGGTAGATCACATAACTAATGAGGAGGTACTGAATAGAATCGGGGAGAAGAGGAATTTGTGACACAGCTTGACTAGAAGAAAAGGATCGGTTAGTAGGACACGTTCTGCGGCATCAAGGAATCACCAGTTTAGTGATGGAGGGCAGCGTGGAGGGTAAAAATCGTAGAGGGAGACCAAGAGATGAATACACTAAGCAGATTCAGTAGGATGTAGGTTACAGTAAGTACTGGGAGATGAAGACGCTTGCACAGGATAGAGTAGCATGGAGAGCTGCATCAAACCAGTCTCTGGACCAAGGCCGCAACAACAACAACAACAATGTTTTTGCCTGTCTGTTCTGTCTTTATCCCTGAATGACGATGTATTTCTTGAAGTTACATCGTTTTATGTCCCTCAATCCAAGAACCTTTTTATAGGATTCTCCAAGGGATTTAATATTTTGTAAGGCATAATCCTGTCCTAAGGTCCGTACAGTACCATGCTCCTTGTATATTGTTTGATATTCGTCAATTTGTGTAATAACCGGTGTTGTCCAAAGGTGCTTCTCAACACACGGTCTGCCGGGAGAAAGCTACGGCCTTTTACTGGAAATGTTAAATTTATTTCCTCTAATTGTGCAGGTGATTGTTTGACAAGCCAAAACATGATGGTGCGTATGATGTGGGAATTTTTGTTTTGACCCTCCACATTCTTGTTCTGTCCAATGCCAACGAATCCAAGTAATGCAGGAGTGCTGAACCAACCTCCGTAGTCCCTCTGCGCCTACGTCTTCGGTCCATTGAAAAAGCGTTGGGTTCCTCGAGTCCATTCCGACGAAACAATGAGTATAGAAACTGATTTGTCGTGCATAAAATGATTCTTGGATAGGCAGGGGCTGGACTTGTAAGTCAAAACAGAATGACACTGAATCAGGATCATTGGTTTTACACAAGTTATAAAATGCCTTTGCACATAAGGTATGTACTCGTTTCTCTTTCATTAAGACTCTCTTCCTGTGAGGATAGGTTGCGACCTTTATTTTTTGTGCTGATACATTGCATGTTCTAAAATAAAATGTGGAGTGGCTAGGCCCTCCCGTCGGGTAGACCGTTCGCCGGGTGCAAGTCTTTCGATTGGACGCCACTTCGGCGACTTTCGCGTCGATGGGGATGAAATGATGATGGTTAGGACAACACAACACCCAGTCCCTGAGCGGAGAAAAATCTCCAACCCAGCCGGGAATCAAACCTGTGCCCTTAGGATTGACATTGTGTCGCGATCACCACTTTTTTCTTTTTTTTGATCTCATTTTGTTCTACATTGTTCGTTGAATTTGTTCATGGCGGACGTCCGATGACACTCGTTCAGGTTGTTCGTTGATCCGTTCACTCAGTTTTTTTGTTACAGAGGGTAGGTAAACCCTCTACTCAGCTACCGGGGGCGGACATGCATGTACTGCAAGCATCAGAGCAAGGTGACCGGAAACCAATATTAAACGAGCGCGTAAGCTGAAGTACTAAACACCTTTTTCCAAAGCTGTTTCACAGAGGAAGACCGCACTGCAGTTCCTTCTCTAAATCCTCGCACAAACGAAAAAATGGCTGACATCGAAATAAGTGTCCAAGGAATAGAAAAGCAACCGGAATCACTCAATAAAGGAAAGTCCACTGGACCTGACGGGATACCAATTCGATTCTACACAGAGTACGCGAAAGAACTTGCCCCCCTTCTAACAGCCGTGTACCGCAAGTCTCTAGAGGAACGGAGGGTTCCAAATGATTGGAAAAGAGCACAGATAGTCCCAGTCTTCAAGAAGGGTCGTCGAGCAGATGCGCAAAACTATAGACCTATATCTCTTACGTCGATCTCTTGTAGAATTTTAGAACATGTTTTTTGCTCGCGTATCATGTCGTTTTTGGAAACCCAGAATCTACTCTGTAGGAATCAACATGGATTCCGGAAACAGCGATCGTGTGAGACCCAACTCGCCTTATTTGTTCATGAGACCCAGAAAATATTAGATACAGGCTCCCAGGTAGATGCTATTTTTCTTGACTTCCGGAAGGCGTTCGATACAGTTCCGCACTGTCGCCTGATAAACAAAGCCTACGGAATATCAGACCAGCTGTGTGGCTGGATTGAAGAGTTTTTAGCAAACAGAACACAGCATGTTGTTATCAATGGAGAGACGTCTACAGACGTTAAAGTAACCTCTGGCGTGCCACAGGGGAGTGTTATGGGACCATTGCTTTTCACAATATATATAAATGACTTAGTAGATAGTGTCGGAAGTTCCATGTGGCTTTTCGCGGATGATGCTGTAGTATACAGAGAAGTTGCAGCATTAGAAAATTGTAGCGAAATGCAGGAAGATCTGCAGCGGATAGGCACTTGGTGCAGGGAGTGGCAACTGACCCTTAACATAGACAAATGTAATGTATTGCGAATACATAGAAAGAAGGATCCTTTATTGTATGATTATATGATAGCGGAACAAACACTGGTAGCAGTAACTTCTGTAAAATATCTGGGAGTATGCGTGCGGAACGATTTGAAGTGGAATGATCATATAAAATTAATTGTTGGTAAGGCGGGTACCAGGTTGAGATTCATTGGGAGAGTGCTTAGAAAATGTAGTCCATCAACAAAGGAGGTGGCTTACAAAACACTCGTTCGACCTATACTTGAGTATTGCTCATCAGTGTGGGATCCGTACCAGATCGGTCTGTCGGAGGAGATAGAGAAGATCCAAAGAAGAGCGGCGCGTTTCGTCACAGGGTTATTTGGTAACCGCGATAGCGTTACGGAGATGTTTAATAAACTCAAGTGGCAGACTCTGCAAGAGAGGCGCTCTGCATCGCGGTGTAGCTTGCTCGCCAGGTTTCGAGAGGGTGCGTTTCTGGATGAGGTATCGAATATATTGCTTCCCCCTACTTATACCTCCCGAGGAGATCACGAATGTAAAATCAGAGAGATTAGAGCGCGCACGGAGGCTTTCAGACAGTCGTTCTTCCCGCGAACCATACGCGACTGGAACAGGAAAGGGAGGTAATGACAGTGGCACGTAAAGTGCCCTCCGCCACACACCGTTGGGTGGCTTGCGGAATATCAATGTAGATGTAGATGTAGATGTAGATGTAAGTACTTCGTGAAACATAGACTTCTTGACCTGCAAATGCGGAAGAATCGGATCGTTGTATAGTTTCTGTAGTTTCCTTTGACTTAGCTCGCATGACAAATAAATACGTTTGGATTTATGTATGTTATAGTGGCTCTCGGATGCCGGAAGTTTACCTAAAAATTCTCTCAATTTTGCCTTCTTCTCAGCTGATTTTACGGACTTCCGGTCCCCACCTCGTCCTTCTTTAGGAACCCGTCCCTCAAACGCTGTCTTAGCAATTGCATGCACCCTATCCTTTTTTATTCAAATGGCGCTATGGGACTTAACATCTGATGTCATCAGTCCCCTAGACAGAACTACGTAAACCTAACTAACCTAAGGACATCACACACATCCATGCCGGAGGTAGGATTCGAACCTGCGACCGCAGCAACCGCGTGGTTCCGGACGGAAGCACCTAGAACCGCTCGGCCACAGCGGCTGGGTATCCTTTTTGACAGAAAACAGCTTCATAAACAATTCGTTACATACAGGTCTATTTTGTCTTACATCCGTTAGGTACTATGTGGTATTGAATGCACGTCCATCCTTTCCTTTCCTGGTGATACTCTACTTTCTCTTCGCCGTCGTGGTGCATGTGTGCAATTAAACGAGTAAGGAACACGTCCTGTGCCACTTTTGAATGATTTTTATAAAACCTTTGCCTGTTTCGAAGAAGATATCTCATCGATATTCTTGAATATTGTAACTTTGCTGAATTATGCTTGGAAGGTCTAATCCTAGAGGATCAGCATCACGATACCCACAAAAAGCAAGCAACCCTTATAACCCATGAAGGCCACATGCCCTAATAATGCAGTGCGACAACACGTTTACTATACATACCGGTTTTCTCGTTCCACTGCTGTTTCCCTTTCTCGTCTTCTGGGTCTATCTTTCACTATGCGTCCTTCATCCATTTTACACCCCACAATACCACAACCTCAACGTGTTATGCGTAGGTATGACGGAGCCGTATTACTGTCTCGATGTTTTCCTCACTTGACTGGCAGCAAATGACCAGTGCCGAAACACTCCTATAGTCGCAGTACGATAGTATCGAACTAAGCTGCCTGCAAAAAACTCGATATATCCAATGCGGTCGGAGCAAGATCCTATAACTCCGAGCGGTCGGATCACAACCAGATATCTCCCTTTTGTTGCGTTTAATATCTGGGTAATAGTAAGAGAAATCTGTTAATCGATTGGACATTCTGAATAGTGTTTCCTGTAACTGAATCACGGTGTGTTACTGTTTTCATAGCTTGTGCAACCACTCAGAGATCACTATTTGTTACTTTCTGTATTAACAGCATATGTGGATTTTACGGTTTTTGTTCCGGCGCTCCTCATTTACGATACGGGGGCTTACCATGAAACAGCACCCTTTGTTGCGCATTATTCCACAACGCTGGTTTTCGACAGACGTGTTGTCCTACACATGTTCTCCAGCATCCGATGGATGTCCACCGGTGTTTGTCCTTCCGCAGCCAAGAAAAGAATAACAGCACGTTGGTCCTGTTTGAACTCTTTGGTAATAACGTCGCCATTGATCACGTTTCCACATTTATTGCACGGACGTCGGAAAGGCACGAATGTCGCACTAATTCCTTGCCTACAAGACGGTGCTTACAGACACGCATCGGAGTCGCATTAGGTGCATATACGTTAATGGGAGATAAGATACTGCGTGAAGAGTTTGACAGAGCACTGAGAGACCTGAGTCGAAACAAGGCCCCTAGAGTAGACAACATTCCATTAGAACTACTGATGGCCTTGGGAGAGCCAGTCATGACAAAACTCTACCATCTGGTGAGCAAGATGTATGAGACAGGCGAAATACCCACAGACTTCAAGAAGAATATAATAATTCCAATCCCAAAGAAAGCAGGTGTTGACAGATGTGAAAATTACCGAACTATCAGTTTAATAAGTCACAGCTGCAAAATACTAACGCGAATTCTTTACAGACGAATGGAAAAACTGGTAGAAGCGGACCTCGGGGAGGATCAGTTTGGATTCCGTAGAAATGTTGGAACACGTGAGGCAATACTAACCTTACGACTTATCTTAGAAGAAAGATTAAGAAAAGGCAAACCTACGTTTCTAGCATTTGTAGACTTAGAGAAAGCTTTTGACAACGTTAACTGGAATACTCACTTTCAAATTCTGAAGGTGGGAGGGGTAAAGTACAGGGACCGCAAGGCTACTTACAATTTGTACAGAAACCAGATGGCAGTTATAAGAGTCGAGAGGCATGAAAGGGAAGCAGTGGTTGGGAAAGGAGTGAGACAGGGTTGTAGAATCTCCCCGATGTTATTCAATCTGTATATTGAGCAAGCAGTAAAGGTAAGAAAAGAAAAATTCGGAGTAGGTATTAAAATTCATGGAGAAGAAGTAAAAACTTTGAGGTTCGCCGATGACATTGTAATTCTGTCAGAGACAGCAAAGGACTTGGAGGATCAGTTGAACGGAATGGACAGTGTCTTGAAATGAGGATATGAGATGAACATCAACAAAAGCAAAACGAGGATAATGGAATGTAGTCAAATTAAATCGGGTGATGCTGAGGGGATTAGATTAGGAAATGAGACACTTAAAGTAGTAAAGGAGTTTTGCTATTTAGGGAGTAAAATAACTGATGATGGTCGAAGTAGAGAGGATATAAAATGTAGACTGGCAATGGCAAGGAAATCGTTTCTGAAGAAGAGAAATTTGTTAACATCGAGTACAGATTTAAGTGTCAGGAAGTCGTTTCTGAAAGTGTTTGTATGGAGTGTAGCCATGTATGGAAGTGAAACATGGATGATAACCAGTTTGGACAAGAAGAGAATAGAAGCTTTCGAAATGTGGTGCTACAGAAGAATGCTGAAGATAAGGTGGGTAGATCACGTAACTAATGAGGAGGTATTGAATAGGATTGGGGAGAAGAGAAGTTTGTGGCAAAACTTGACTAGAAGAAGGGATCGGTTGGTAGGACATGTTTTGAGGCATCAAGGGATCACAAATTTAGCATTGGAGGGCAGCGTGGAGGGTAAAAATCGTAGAGGGAGACCAAGAGATGAATACACTAAGCAGATTCAGAAGGATGTAGGTTGCAGTAGGTACTGGGAGATGAAGAAGCTTGCACAGGATAGAGTAGCATGGAGAGCTGCATCAAACCAGTCTCAGGAATGAAGACCACAACAACAACAAACAATACAGCAGTGCCCTAAAACGGAAAGTTTTTGATCGCCCCAACCATAAGGATACGTAGATATAGCAAGCAATGCTATGTCTGTATCCTATGGTTTTCTTTGTAGGCCGAACGAGGCTCACACACGCTGACACTAGGACGCTCAGCGATGCAAAGTAGAATGTGCTCAACAGCCGATGCCATCCTGACCCGGCCCTCCACGTTCACGCGTCTCTCTTATCCGTGTTGACACGTGCAAGTACGTAATGAAGAATTTTATTTGTAGTGATTGAAACTGGCAGAATATTACTTTGCCGTTGTAGGAAACAACACCAACTTTTATAAGGGTTTACCGCCGCCATGGACAAAGAAATGCAATAAATTGCAAACTGACAATATCACGCAGATGATGTTATTGCTTAATTTGAAAATTATATCACTAAGAGATCTCTAATTGATTTCCAAGAAAAATAACGTTCTTGATAAAGTGGATTCAGATAAGAAATATTGCTGAAATTTCCTGTCAGATTAAAACTGTGCCTTTCGCAGGCAAGTGCTCTACCAACTGAGCTACCCAAGCACGACTCACGCCCCGCTCTCACAGCTACAGTTCTACCAGTACCTCGTCTCCTACCTCCAATCTTCACAGAAGCTCTCCTACGAACCCTGCAGAACTAGCACTCCTGAAAGAAAGGATAGTGCGGAGACATTGCTTAGTCACGGCCTGGGGGATGCTTCCAGAATGAGATTTTCACTCTGCAGCGGAGTGTGCGCTGATATGAAACTTCCTGGCTGATTAAAACTGTGTGCCGGACCGAGACTCGAACTCGAGACCTTTGCCGCTCGCAGGCAAGTGCTCTACCAACTGAGCTACCCAAGCACGACTCACGCCCCCTCCTCACAGCTCTACTTCCGCCATTAGCTCGTCTCCTATCTTCCAAACTTTACAGAAGCTCTCCTGCAACCCTTGCAGAACTAGCACTCCTGAAAGAAAGGATAGTGCGGAGACATGGCTTAGCCACAGCCTGGGGGATGTTTCCAGAACGAGATTTTCACTCTGCAGCGGAGTGTGCGCTGATATGAAACTTCCTTGCAGATTAAAACTGTGTGCTGGACCGAGACTCGAACTCGAGACCTTTGCCGTTCGCAGGCAAGTGCTCTACCAACTGAGCTACCCAAGCACGACTCACGCCCCGTTCTCATAACTCTACTTCCGCCATTACCTCGTCTCCTACCTTCCAAACTTTACAGAAGCTCTCCTGCGAACCTTGCTGAACTAGCACTCCTGAAAGAAAGGATAGTGCGGAGACATTGCTTAGTCACGGTCTGAGGGATGTTTCCAGAATGAGAATTTCACTCTGCAGCGGAGTGTGCGCTGATATGAAACTTCCTGGCAGATTAAAACTGTGTGCCGGACCGAGACTCGAACTCGAGACCTTTGCCGTTCGCAGGCAAGTACTCTACCAACTGAGCTACCCAAGCACGACTCACGCCCCGTCCTCACAGCTCTACTTCCGCCATTACCTCGTCTCCTACCTTCCAAACCTTACAGAAGCTTTCCTGCAGAACTAGCACTCCTGAAAGAAAGGATAGTGCGGAGACATTGCTTAGTCACGGTCTGGGGGATGTTTCCAGAATGAGATTTTCACTCTGCAGCGGAGTGTGCGCTGATATGAAACTTCCTGGCAGATTAAAACTGTGTGCCGGACCGAGACTCGAACTCGAGACCTTTGCCGCTCGCAGGCAAGTGCTCTACCAACTGAGCTACCCAAGCACGACTCACGCCGCGTCCTCACAGCTCTACTTCCGCCATTACCTCGTCTCCTATCTTCCAAACTTTACAGAAGCTCTCCTGCAACCCTTGCAGAACTAGCACTCCTGAAAGAAAGGATAGTGCGGAGACATTGCTCAGTCACGGCCTGGGGGATGTTTCCAGAATGAGATTTTCACTCTGCAGCGGAGTGTGCGCTGATATGAAACTTCCTGGCAGATTAAAACTGTGTGCCGGACCGAGACTCGAACTCGAGACCTTTGCCGCTCGCAGGCAAGTGCTCTACCAACTGAGCTACCCAAGCACGACTCACGCCGCGTCCTCACAGCTCTACTTCCGCCATTACCTCGTCTCCTATCTTCCAAACTTTACAGAAGCTCTCCTGCAACCCTTGCAGAACTAGCACTCCTGAAAGAAAGGATAGTGCGGAGACATTGCTCAGTCACGGCCTGGGGGATGTTTCCAGAATGAGATTTTCACTCTGCAGCGGAGTGTGCGCTGATATGAAACTTCCTGGCAGATTAAAACTGTGTGCTGGACCGAGACTCTAACTCTGGACTTTCGCCTTTCGCGGGCTAATGCTTCGCCATCTGAGCTACCTAAGGACGATTCACTTCCCGAGCTTGGGTAGCTCACATGGTAGAACACTTGCCCGCGAAAGGTAAAGTACCCGAGTTCGAGTCTCGGTCCGGCACACAGTTTTAATGTGCCAGGAAGTTTCATATCAGCGCACACTCGGCTGCAGTGTGAAAATCTCATTCAAGAGATATTGCTATTCAGCTACAGATTATTGTTCTTCCTTCATAAGTTTTATTGAAATCGCCCAAGTTACTGACTATCTAGGCAATTGTTTATTTTGTTTATTGGAGAACTTTTAGTCTATTTTGACATAAGATTCTTAGGAACAAGGCAGAAATTTAGAAGACTGAGCTCTTGGTTGCTCTCATAATTGCCAGATTATAAGGCTGTTTACTGATTCTTTTTCCTTTTAGTTTAGCATGTCTGAGATAGGTCTCGCAAGAAAACAGACTGTAACTGATTATTATTAAATACGACTGAAAATACCCAACTGCTAATTTTTTTTAAAAAATAGACTGTCCAGCTTTCAGGGCAAAATCTCTGGCTAATTTTTTGGAAATTTGTGGTAAGCTCCTGTGGGACCAAACTGCTGTGCTCATCGGTCCCTAGGCTTACACACTACTTAATCTAACTTAACTTGACTTGGGCTAAGGATAACACACACTCATGTCCTGGGGAGGACTCGAACCTCCCATGGGGGCCGGCTAACATTACGTCGAGTACTGCCTTTATATTTCTAGACCTGGCAACTCTAATCACATGTAGTGCCAACGCTGAAGTACAGAGGAGGTAGTGTTACGATATGGGAATGTATTTCGTGGTAAGGTAGTGGTCGCCTAATTGCGCTTAAGAAAACGCTAAATGCAGGTGTATACAAATACATTTTACAGCATTGTGCAGTTCGTACAGTAGAGGAAACTGTGCTGAGATGGTGACCGTCTGTATCAGCATGACAATGCACCATGTCATTAAGCAGTATCTGTGAGGCAATGATTTTCGGAAAATAACATTCCTGAAATGCACTGGCCTGCCCAGAGTCCCGACCTGAACCCATTGGAACACTTTATGGATGAGTTAGGATGCTGACCTCCCTCCGGACCGCAGCATCTAACAATAATACCTCAGCTGTTTTCGGCTCTTGAAGTTGAATTAGCTGCCATCTCCCAAAGACATTTAGACACGTCATTGGAAGTGTTCCCAGAAAAGTTCAAGCTGTCAAAAAGATGAAGGATGGACACACCCCATACTGATATCTAATATATGTCCGGAAACCTTTGACCATATAATGTATCAAAAAGAATCATCCGATTAACAAAATCATAACTATTGTGTTATTTCAGATACGTGTGTGGAAAGAGCAAACTCTCGAGTTTTACATGGCTCCCGCTAGGTAGCAGCAGTGTGCGCCCACCTCAGTTCAAGTAGAAATGGTGTCGGGACAACAGAAAGCGTTTTTTGTTCTACGTTTTTGCGCAGTGCTGGTCAGTAATAACTGTTCAGAACGACTTTCTTACTAGGTAAGGTGTGGATCCTCTTACAGCAGAGAGCGTTAGACGATGGCATGAACAGTTCCGAGAAACAGGTTGTTTGTGTTAAGGTAAATCGCTGGGTCGTCCCCGAGTGTGTGACACAGACGTCAAACGCATCCGCCATAGTTTCACAAGGAATCCTTAGAAATCTGTTCGCCGTGCAGCTTGATAGCTCAACTTGCCCCGATGTCCGTCTGGCGTGTGTTGCGGCGACGTTTACACATGAAACCATACAAAAATCAGCTTCTGCAAGCCCTTCGTGAAGGTGACAAACAACAACATGTTGAATTCTGTAATTTCGTTCTTGAGAAAATGGAGGATGACAGTTTTCTTCCACGCGTATTATTTAGTGACAAACAATTCTGAAGGCTGTAAATTCAGCTAAATACTTAGGGATTACAATTACAGATATCCTAAATTGGAACGATCACATAGATAATATTGTGGGTAGTGCAAACCATAGACTGCGATTCATTGGCAGAACACTTAGAAGGTGCAACAGGTCTACTAAAGAGATTGCTTACACCACGCTTGTCCGCCCTATTCTGGAGTATTGCTGCGCGGTGTGGGATCCGCATCAGGTGGGACTGACGGATGACATCGAAAAAGTACAAAGAAGGGCAGCACGTTTTGTATTATTGAGAAATAGGGGAGATAGTGTCACAGACATGATACGTTAATTGAAGTGGCAATCATTAAAACAAAGGCGTTTTTCGTTGCGACGGGATCTTCTCATGAAATTTCAATCACCAGTTTTCTCCTCCGATTGCGAAAAAATTTTGTTGGCACCCACCTACATAGGGGGAAATGATCATCACGATAAAATAGAGACATCAGGACTCGCACAGAAAAATTTAAGTGGTCGTTTTTCCCGCGTGCCGTTCGAGAGTAGAACGGTAGAGAGACAGCTTGAAGGTGATTCACTGAACCCTCTTCCAAGCACTTTATTGTAAATAGCAGGCAACATTCCATTTAAACGGACAGGTGAACCGTCATATTGTGAGAATATGGGATATGGAATAACAACACGAAGTTGTACAACGTGAGAGGGTCTCTTCAAATTTTAATATGTTTTGTGCAGTTCCACGGGAAAAGGTGCAAGGTCTATTTTTCTTTATTGAGAACGCTGTTACAGGTAGCACATATCTCGATAAGCTTGGGAACTTTCTTTCCCCACAGCTGGATACCGATTCGAACGACATCATTTACAACAGGATGGGGCACCGCCACACTGGCATCTGGAAATGCGGGAACTTTTAAACCAAGGGATTACTAAACGATGGATCGGTCGCACTGGACCAAAAGATTCAGCCTTACATTACTGGCCTCCAAGGTCACCGGACCGGACAATGTGATTATTTCTTGTGGGGGTTTATAAAAGACTTTTTATGTCCCTCCGTTACCAACAACAATGAATGAACTGAGACATCCCATAATAGCAACTGTGGAAGCTGTGACTCAAGACATCCTCGCTGCAGTGTGGGAACAATTTGAATACCATTGACATACGCTGTGCACCTATGAAAAGGCATGAAAAAAAAAAACTTCTCGAGTTTCCCACTTACCAAAAAACAAAATTCATTTTATATGTTTATTAGTTACAGAAATATAGACATGCCAAATCGAATGATTCTTTTTGACACACCCTGTATTTCCATTTTAAATACAAACCTGTCTTTTTTTTAAATTTCTAGAATCTGTGTTTCAATTATCTTTCACATATAATCTGTTTCATAATTATGTCTCCCATCGTGTTTCTTCCGTGTTTAGTGCTGAATCTTGTCCTAGTAGGAAATAAGTATTGTAAGATAGGCTACTTTCAAAATCTTCTCTACTAACTCGTTTCGAATAATTGTGTTTGAGTAAGAGATTGACTTGTCCCAAGAGAAATATGTTAGAATATTTTTTCTTTTTATAAGAGAACTATGACATGTTGTTTAGTATGGTACATAACCATCAACTATATGCGACGGCTCACCTGAAGATGACTGGCAGGTTGAAATATCGTGCGAAGTATTGAACGACGACGGGCTGCAGGCCCGAAATTTGCTTGAACCATCAACTATGAATAGTTTCCACCACTCTAGATGACTCACTTTTCGCAAATGGTCACCTTGAGGTACGATCTTAGGCTTAACCTTGTAGAGCACTTGCCCGCGAAAGGCAAGGGTCCCGAGTTCAAGTATCGGTCCAGCACACAATTTTAATATGCCAGGAAGTTTCATATCAGCACACACTCCGCTGCAGAGTGAAAATTTCATTCTGGAAACATCCTCCAGGCTGTGGCAAATCCATGTCTCCGCAATATCCTTTCTTCCAGTAGTGCTAGTTCTGCAAGTTTCGCAGGAGAGCTTCTGTGAAGTTTTGAAGGTAGGAGACGAGTTACTGGCGGAAGTAATGCTGTGAGGACAGTCTGTGAGTCGTGCTTGGGTAGCTCAATTGGTAGAGAACTTGCCCGCGAAAAGAAAAGGTCCCGAGTTCGAGTCTCGGTTCGGCACACAGTTTTAATCTGCCATGAAGTTTCATAACCTCAGTGTATGCACGATTCCCTAACAATGAAATGGGCTTATGCATTTGATGAATAGGTTACTGATAGTATGTTAACTGCACTTACGGTTTACACAGTTCTTGTATTATTAGCAAGAGCCCAGCATAATATATTTCGCAACTCTCAGATTGTCATGGGAAATTCGTGTTCCGTATTGGAAAAAAAAACCGTCGATATCGATCATAGACTGTTGCCAATAATTACATTTGTTTTCATTGCTTTCAGTGCTCCCAATGGGATGTCTGTTATGTTTCTGAATTCCCTTAGCTTCCTTTGATGGAGCACTCTGCCGCAGATGTGTTTTGTTTGTTGTCTGAATGGACTGTCGGTGCTCAGTAATTATGCAACAGCCATCTGCCATTCCCGCTGGCCTTGCATACAAGCTACATCTAGGGTAAAGTCGTGACACAGAGGACATTTCATTCGTTAGAGAAGTCACATTACAACATTCATTATTTATTACTATTAAACACATAAATATCTATTCGTGCGATATATGAAAAGTGATAGCAACACGGCCACATGATATAGTACCGTATTATTGTTTTCTTCTTTATGCTCCAAATTGTAGCCTAATCTAAATCTAAATGTGACTAGGGCCTCGCCGGCCGGAGTGGCCGCACGGTTCTAGGCGCTACAGTCTGGAACCCTGCGACCGCTACGGTCGCAGGATCGAATCCTGCCCCGGGCATGGATGTGTGTGATGTCCTTAGGATGGTTAGGTTTAATTAGTTCTAAGTTCTAGGGGACTGATGACCTCAGAAGTTAAGTCCCATAGTGGTCAGACCCATTTGAACTAGGGCCTCCCATCGGGTATACCGCTCGCCAGGTGCGAGTCTTTCGATTTGACGCCACTTCGGCGACTTGTGCGTCGATGGTGATGATATGATAATGATTAGGACAACACAACACTCAGTCCCTGAGCGAAGAAAATCTCTGACCCAGCCCGGAATCGAACCCGGGCCCTGAGGATTGACATTCTGTTGCGCTGACCGCTCAGCTAACGCGGGCGGACAGCCTAATTATATAGTCATACTTTGTTTTAGTTCCTAGTACGTAATAATTCGAATATGGATTAATACGTCAGCAGAAAGAAACTGCTGTCATCCACCACTTCTGAGCGCTGCCTTACTATAACTGATCCTACTATAAATATACGTTTTTAACCAAAGGAAAAACTCCATTTAAAATTAAAATTCCTACAATTGTAGGTTTAAGGCAATATTTCTGCTAATTAAAAAAATCTTACCCTTGAAATTTTTACTGCTCAGTTGCTGTTTAATAACTAAAACATGGTCTCTATTTAGTAAACACATGGCGACAAAGCAGTGAAGGAAACAAAAGAAAAATTCGGAGTAAGTATTAAAATCCATGGAGAAGGAATAAAAACTTTGAGGTTTGCGGATGACATTGTAATTCTGTCAGGGACAGCAAAGGACTTGGAAGAGCAGTTGAACGGAATGGCTAGTGTCTTGAAAGGATGAACATCAACAAAAGCAAAACGAGGATAATGGAATGTAGTCAAATTAAGTCGGGTGATGCTGAGGGAATTAGATTAGGAAATGAGACACTTAAAGTAGTAAAGGAGTTTTGCTATTTCGGGAGCAAAATAACTGATGATGGTCGAAGTAGAGAGGATATAAAATGTAGACTGGCAATGGCAAGGAAAGCGTTTCTGAAGAAGAGAAATTTGTTAACATCGAGTATAGATTTAAGTATCAGGAAGTCATTTCTGAAAGTATTTGCATGGAGTGTAGCTATGTATGGAAGTGAAATATGGACGATAAATAGTTTGGACAAGAACAGAATAGAAGCTTTCGAAATGTGGTGCTACAGAAGAATGCTGAAGATTAGACGGGTAGAGCACATAACTAATGAGGAGGTATAGAACAGAATTGGGGGGGGGGGGGGGGGGAGAGGAGCTTGTGGCACAACTTGACTAGAAGAAGGGACCGGTGGTAGGGTATATTCTGAGGCATCAAGTGATCACCAATTTAGTATTGGAGGGCAGCGTGGAGGGTAAAAATCGTAGAGGGAGACCAAGAGATGAATACACTAAGCAGATACATGAGGATGTAGGTTGCAGTAGGTACTGGGAGATGAAGGAGCTTGCACAGGATAGAGTAGCATGGAGAGCTGCATCAAACCAGTCTCAGGATTGAAGACCACAACAACAACAACGTGGCTACATTATTGTTTTGTATTACACGTGAAAATTCCTCTTGTGTTTCATCCTGAGTTGCAAGTAACAATTGATAATATTAAAGTGTCCTGGACTCTTTGTACCACAATATGTACGAAATTGGATTTTATTATTTGGTACAACTGCCTTAAAGAGTAAAATATACCTCCAGAGGATTTGTAATATGTTTTAAGTTTAGTTGAATAGCTAAGCGTGCACTACGACTAGGAACAGTATGTCTCTTCTTCACGAAGACTGATACTATACAATTTTAAACAAACAAAGAGGACCTGTTAGATTAGATGCGAGATTGATGGTCACACTTTAAATGAAATTCTATGTGTAAAATTCCTTTGTGTATACTGGACAACAAGTTACAATGGAGACAACACATAGAGAAAATAATCAGTAGCTCTCTTGGATGTATTTTGCACTTCATTTAGTTGACATTGCGAAAGATGTGTTAGTATATTTCGAATTTCTGTTGTCTTACGAAGTATGTGTTTAGCAGACGCGAGCAGTAGCTAGAGTAAATTAACTGATATTCTGCAGTCACCTCTCAAAGATTTTGGAATTCTTACATTCGCTTCTCAGTTCACTTACTCCTTTATGAATTTTATTGCTGATTATAAAAAAAAAATCAGTTCCAGTCGAACCAATCTGAGTAATCACAATGCAAGATACAAATTTCATGTAGACTGTGCCTTCCTGTCTAAGGTTCAAAATGGAGTAATGTACTTTTGTGCTAAGCTTTACAGCAAACTCTTATCTAACGTAAACTATGAAACTGGAAACTATTATCAATCCAAAAGAAAATTAAAACCATACTTCATTAGCCACTCTGTCTACAACTTATGATAACACCTGCATTCAGTATCTGAAAATTGCCTCAGCTGCATGGAAAGTGGCAATGTTTATTGTAAACTTGCTGTTGGTACAGATGTAAATAACATTTACCTTTGAAAATTATCAATGTATTTATGTAAATATTAAACAACGAGTAGAAGAAAAAGAGCAGCTATGTACTATAAGCCAGAAATAGCAGCTTTCTTTTGCGGGGCAGTAGATTTCCGAGATTTTATTTAACTGGTATGGGCACAAATAGTATTAAACAATAAAGTGAGTCTTCATTATTAATGACAGAATACAGATTAAGATTATTTATGTAAATATTAAACAACGAGTAGAAGAAAAACAGCAGCTATGTACTATAAGTCATAAATAGTAGCTTTCTTTTGCGGAGCAGTGGATTTCCGAGATTTTATTTAACTGGTATGGGCACAAATAGTATTAAACAATAAAGTGAGTCTTCATTATTAATGGCAGAATACAGATTAAGTTTCAAGACTTGGTTTCCTATTGTTAATGTATAATTTCACTCGTTCCACGTTCCCGAAGTTTTATCTTCTTGATGGAATACGCACAACATGATGAATGAATGTAGATATAGAGCTGATGAAGAAGACCTATGAATTTGTGACCTAGTCAAAATTTGGAGAACCCCACCTACGCTTCTAAGAAGGCACATATTTATACAAGCATTTGAAAAAAAGCACCGTTTTTCTCCGTAGATATTCTGCACAAGGGAAAACGATGTAGATGCCAGCCACTGAAAGAGTGCTGTATTGAAATAAAGTTTATACTGATAAAAACTGGAAACCTTATGTATAAAATGACGAAAGGAAAATAATATTTAGTTGACATTCAAAGACGCTGACGGAAATGGAAAGTGTTCCACCATGAACACGTTGACGGATAGCTACCAAACTGATCCTCATTTACTTCCATGATTGTAAGGTATAGTGATTAAGATATCATCGTCAACGCGAGACTATTTTCACCAGAGCGAAAAGTCATTCCTTTAGATGAAGAATGGTGTGAGTACAAGACGCATGTTAATTATGGCTAAGGTCACTGAAAATTTTCAAGTGGAGATCGCAACACAGCATGTCCAACTTACCGCTATCTGTCAGGCTTTGAGAAAGGTCGAATCATTGGCAGAAGGAAGCATCATATCTTGCTCCAGCGAACTGTGTTGGAATCCTTACTATTCACACTATGTTAATGACCTTGCGGTCAATATTAATAGTAACCTCAGACTTTTCGCAGACAATGCTGTTATCTGTAACAAAATACTGCCTGAAAAAAGCTGCATAAACATTCAGTTGGATCTTGATAAGTTTTGGAGGTGGTGCAGAGACTGACAGCTTGCTTTAAATAATTAGAAATGTAAAACTGTGCACTTTACAAAACGAGAAAGCATAATATCCTATGACTACAATATTAATGAGTCACAGTTAGAATCGGTCAGCTCATACACACACCTGGGTGGGGCAATTTTTAGGGATATGAAATGGAACGACCGCATAGGCTCAGACATAGATAAAACAAGTGATAGACTTCGGTTTGTTGGTAGAATGGTGGGGAAGTGGTCTGCAAAGGAAACTGCACACAAAACTGTTCTGATGTATGGGGCCCTTACCAAATAGCACTGTCAGAGGATATTGAATGGACATGGACAAAGGCAGCATAATGGTCACAGGTCTGTTTGACCAGTTGGAGAGTATCACGAAGCTGCCGAAAGAACTTAACTGGTAGATGCTTGAAGATTGCTTCAAAACTTTCCTATGTAAACCTCCTTAGAAAGTTCCTAGAACCAACATATGCAATGGATCTAGGAATATATTACAGGACTCTACGTATTGCTCTCATAGTGATCGCGAAGACAAGATTAGACTAATTACTGTATGTACACAGCCATTTAAGCAATCATTCTTTCCGCACTCCATACCTGAAGGGAACAGGAAAATGCTCTAATAACTAGTACAATGGGAGGTATCCTCTGTCATGCACTTCACAGTGGTTTGCAGAATATACACGTAGATGTAATTAGATGTATATGCAGATAGCACAAACAAGGGCTGTAATGTGATAACTGCGGAATAAATTGTTCTGTGATGAGTCTCACTTTTCTGAAATAACAATATTTTCATCATCCGCTGTTATTGCCGTTTACTACCCACTACTGGCCAGTTTCAAATGTGGTACTGGCTCGAAGTAAAGTCACACTTCTGTTTTGGTTGTCAAATCGACAACAACGTGTCGATACACAAACAATTTTGTGAAATGTCACAGAAAGCAGTGATTCTCGCGACTCATACGTTCTGGAACCATGGCGTGGAGAGCTACTGGATGTGACAACGAGACTCATCAAATAATTTTTGTTCAATGTTGACCAGAAAGTGGCAACAATGGTAAACCCTGTTGTCACATTTTTCATAACCAGGGTGCTAAAAGATATACTCCAGCAGAATTATACAAGGCCCTCATTCTGCAGTTCATGCCATGCCATAAACAACTTGAAGAGTGTACTGATCCTTGACTGGCTTGCCTGGTCCTCTGATTTTTCACCCACAGAGCGCGATTGGAATGTGATGGCGGAGGTGGTTAGCCGTAATGAGGATGAATGATGGTGCTGAAGACAACACAACAACACCGAGTCATTTCGAGGCAGGGAATTTCACGCCAGCCCCATCCTTTGTACCACAGAACGTGTGTAAAGCATAGCGTAAGTTATTAATTTTTCTAGCATCATGATTAGCTTTAAGTATCTATGAAAGGACGATTTGCTTATAAAAATCAGTGAGGAACGAGAAAATTCATGGCAGTCTTGAACAGAGTTACGTCGCACTCGCTTGTAAAAGGAGTTTCGAGGGACGAGTTAAAGCTTGATGTTCTCGAGGCGCAGCAAGTCTGACCATACGTTCTTCATTGGATTTTTGGGACAGCATGGTCCTCATTCTTCTAGCCATTCTAGTGTTCTGAGTAAGACTCAACGGTTTTGTAGGCGTTTGTATTTGCAAACAAAACGATATCGAAATGTAATAAGAAGGCACCTAAATCACAAAGTAAACTGAATAGAGTCGTTTTTCGTAGCGAAGAAGAGAAATATAAATAAACGGTATCGAAAGAAGCAAATCAATTCCGTTACTCTTTTAATATGAATTGCGAAATTAGGAGGTTAGCGTATTCAGACAGACAGTCAAAGTTTTCAAAAATAGTGTAATTGTAGTCAGTTACACAGCCTGCATCAATTAGTTTTTGGGAAATATTTGCAGTGTAAAAATACGACGATTTTACAGATTTATTGTAAGTACGGATTTGTAATCCCGAAATTGCATTGGCAGAAGGTCCAGCGACTTAATTTATTCCTACTGTTTCTTTAGCTGTTTTCATGTGTGAGTTAATGGTGGGTAGTTTAGAATGTTTGTGAATCCTATGTCCTGAGGAAGTGATTTTCGAGAAGAAAGGAAGTAACATTATGCAAAGAACACGCGAGTGTTTTAATTGCACAGTATGAACTGAAACCACGTCGTTTCCACATCAGAATTAAATATCATCATAACAGCAACGAAAGTGATTAAGTATTAAACGAAATACTCTGTATCTTAAAAGAACGTAAGCCACAGACTACAGTGGAGGAATTTAGAAAGAAAATAAATTGGTTCAAATGGCTCTGAGCACCATGTGACTTAACTTCTGAGGTCATTAGTCACCTAGAACTTAGAACTCATTAAACCTAACTAATCTAAGGACATCACACACATCCATGCCCGAGGCAGGATTCGAACCTGTGCCTGTAGCGATCGCTCGGTTCCAGACTGTAGCGCCTAGAACCGCACGGCCACTCCGGCCGGCAAAGAAAATAAGCGGAAGAAAATAAAAAGAAAATAAAAACACTGCGTTCACAGTACTGTGGGAAAAGACACTTCGTAGAGATCTCGAAGAGCTGGCAGTAATACCGTTTACATACGATAAATATAGTCCTTTGATAGGCTTCGGTTCAACAGTGGTATAGAATTTTAGAATAATCAGAAATTCTCAGGAGAAGTAATTGCTTTTCCCGTTCTCTTCACAGTGTCCTGCTTCATTAACTTCTGTTGCTCAATATCTAGCAGGAATCGATGATTACTCTCGGTTATTCTTAATCAATTTCCAAGTGAATATTCGTCTCTAAAATAAATTTTTTCAAAGAAATATCGACCTTCCCTCTCTGTTTGCCTCCGCGCTTCTATTTTTTCACCCATGAGAACCACCTCCTTCTTTCCGTGTTGGTCAATGTCACAGTATAAAACTCAGCGGCCGCAGTGAAAGCAAGAATTGTTGATATCCTTTCAGCACTCAAGGTCATCATAGCTTGCTGCCTGTAAGTGAGATAATGATGTGCACTTTGAGGTGTCTCTAACTGTTCCAGCGTTTAGAGCAGAGAGAGCTGTGAAGAAGACGTCAGCCAATCGCACGCGGACCCACCTCTCTCTAGCACGACAAGCCAACGGCGGCGCCCTCGACGCGAACATAAGCCGCGCGCCGCCCGGCCGCGGCCCAATTGAAGACTATCAGTTCTGCAACTTCCACAGCGGCCTCAAGAATAGGAACTTGTATAGCAGCGACGTAGGAACTTCTCTTTTATTATGAACTGTACATGCTGAAGAGATTTCTTGTTTGCCTATCGCCCTTTGTTCACGACACATCTGTATCTCACAAAGTACTGTAATCATTTCCTTTTGTAATAAACTTCGTTAATACGTCTTCGCTTAAAACTTCCGGGCTGATAGGCCGTGGTCGAAGTACAAAACTCTCTCCTGACGTTTCGTCTCCGACTGCGGGAGACATCCTCGGAGGTAAAGCGGCGAACTGCGAAGAGAACTCGACGAAGCGCTGATTATATAGGCAGTACAGAGGGCGCCACAGTCGATCACGTGGCGTCGGCTATGAGATTGTCTCTGGTAATGCCAACATTCTCGATTGAAAGTAATCGATCGTCACGCTTGCGGTGCAATGCTGACATCCAAATTTTATCCAGTTTAACACCTTCGTCTTTCCTGTTAAAATTATTACGATGTTTATCAATCTCGATAGCCTCTCTATACAAGCGTGCATAATAATGTGAGGTTTTTGATATGACGCTCGTCTCGCTGAATTTTATTTCTTGATCACCTTCCTGGTAAACATGTTCCGCTACGGCCGATTTATCCGTGTGACCCAGGCGGCAATTCCTCTTATGTTCAACAAGACGGGTGTTCACACTTCTCTTTGTGGTGCCGATGTAAACCTGTCCACAACTACAAGGAATTTTATATACCCCCGGTGTAGCCAAAGGGTCTCGTGCATCTTTTGCCGACCTTAAAAATTCTTTTATTTTTCTGGTGGGTGTGAAAATAGTTTCCACCCCATACTTGCCTAAAACTTTGGCCAATGCGGTCTGTGACCTAATTAATGAACGGAAGAAAAACTTTGCCCTTGGACGACTGTTGTTCGTCGTTACTCCTGATTCTCTGCCTAGAGCGAAGTGCTCGATCTATATCCTTGCTAGAATAGCCATTCTTCACGAACGTTGACCGTAGATGTTCAATCTCATCTTTTAAATAAACAGGTTCACAAAGTTTGTACGCCCTGTCTACCAAAGTTTTCATTACACCTCTTTTTTGTCTAGGGTGGTGGTTTTGTACTTCGACCACGGCCTATCAGCCCGGAAGTTTTAAGTGAAGACAATACCGGCCGTGAAAGCTTACATTGTATGATTCGTTAATACGATTTGCTGTAACTGTTGCCTAGCAATCCGAGAAAGCAGGTTTCCTAGGCCTCCCATATTCGACGAGCAGGCAAGGTACAACACTAACCACACGCCATATTTCCAATTTGCTTTGTTGCGCACCTTAAGGAACGTGTAAACGGGAACTTAGACCTCATCTATCTCCTCCATTAACCCTCTGGCTGCTGAGTTGGTGCCAGCAATGCGCTTGTTGTGTGACATGCCTCACGCCACTTCTGGTTGTGCCGCGCTATGCTCTGTTCATTATAAGAACAAAACTGATGTAAACATTAAACCATTTATTCTTCGCCGTTTGCTTGAATCTCATTGTATTTCGTTTCACGTGGAGCGGAAGCCAAGCCGTGTCCAGCACAGTCAAGTACGATCATAAGGATACGTTTCCTGCTGTGTTACATGCACATAGACTGAGAGATAATGCGGGACAATAACCTTACCTGCGCATTTAACTATAACTGCACTGGCCAGCCAGCTGGTCAAACTAACCTGCAATGATGTGAGCCGTTGCAGTTCAGACGTTCAGTATAGCTTCGAATGTCATTTAGCTTTTAAATAGAATGAAATAATATTCTGCAAAATTTCGGTACTACCGTACGCTTCTTAGGTGACCAGACGGAAATCATAAAACGCTCTCGTTCACACCTAAGTAGTATTCTAATGACAAACAAGAGCGACGAAAATTCCTAACTTAACACAGGGTAATTATTCTGAGCGAGCTGTGTGTGATACAAAAGCGTACTGTTGGGATTTCACCTATTGTTGAATACTGAATACACTGAAGGTATTAATTACAATCAGTCATCTGGTAATCTCTTAAGCCCCATCCTTATCCGAATCCAAGAAATACATTTTTCTGGGACTGTCATCTGCTACGTTGATAACGAGTCAGGTGCGAGTCAGCCGCGTTCCCTTTTCTTCTTTTATGACGTGCCATTGTATATGGTTCAAATGGCTCTGAGCACTATGGGACTTAACATCTGACGTCATCTGTCCCCTAGTAAACTTTTTTATGAAATTTTGTGTTTTTTATGTATGTTGCGGCGTGTGAAAATTATCTCCCGTCACTTGCTATTTCCAGTGCGACACCTGGGGATGGGCTTATGAGAGTCCGAAACCGGTCGTGTAATAATATGAGAAATTAACAACTGAAGCGGTATTTTCAGCCACTGGTGTTATGTCTAGATATTTAAACGACTTGACAGGGCTCTAGTAATACTGTAGCCGAATATTTCGGGTTTGATCTTCGTACTAATACGCATTAACTTACATTTTTCCACATTTAGGGCTAGCTGCCATTCATCACACAAACTGGAAATTTTGTATGAGTCGCCTTGTATCTTCCTACAGTCACTCAACTTCGACACCTTACTGTACGCTACGGCACCATCAGCCGACCCTGTCAGCCAAATCACTTATGCATATAGAGAGCAACAGCGGTCCTGTCACGCTTCCCTGGGGCAGTCCTGACGATACCCTTGTCTCTGATGAACACTCACGTCGACGACAACATTCTGGGTTCTATTATTTAAGAAGTCTTCGAACCACTAACATATCTGTGAACTTATTCTATATGCTCGTTCCTTCGTTAACAGCCTGCAACGGGGCACCGTGTCAGATGTTTTCCGGAAATCTAGTAATATAGAATCTGTCTGTTGTCCTTCATCCACAGTTCTCAGTGTATCATGTGAGAAAAGGGCAAGCTGAGTTTCGCACGAGCGATGCTTTCAAAAACCGTGCTGATTTCGGGGTGAGGATATGTTCAAGAACTCTGCACTAAACAGAAGTCAGGGACATTGGTCTGCAATTTTGTGGGTCCGTTCTTTTACCTTTCTGATATACTGGAGTCATTTGTGCTTTTTTTCAGTGGTTTGGACTTCGCGATGGGCGAGAAAGTCACGACAAATGCAAGCTAGGTAAGGGGCCAGGGCCCTAGAGTATTCTTTCTAAAATGGGACCGGGATTCCATCCGGACGTGGTGATTTATTTGCTTTCAAATCCTTCAGTTGTTTCTCTACGCCAGAGATGCTTATAACGACGTCGTCCATACGGGAGTCTGTCCGCTGGTCAAACGACGCTATGTTGTTACGATTCTCCTGTGCGATCGATTTCTTGACGTGAAATTTAAAATTTCAGCTTTCATATTGCTATCTTTTACTGGCACACCAGACTGGTCAACAAGGGACTGAATGGATGCCTTAGACCTGCTTAGCGATTTTACATACGGGTTCCTGCCAGATCTTTTGCTAAGCTGTGACGGTGGTAATAGTCGTATGCTTCACGTCTAGATTTTTTGACGGAGGTACAAATCTCTACTAACCTTCGCTTGTCGTCATTTATGCGTTCACTTTTGAACCCAGCGTGCAACAGCCTCTGCTTTCTCAGCATCCGCCCAATTTAGTTATTAAACCATGATGGATCTTTTCCATCTTTATCCACTTACTACGCGCATAACTCTCCAGACCACGATTTACAACCTGCTTAAACTTTGCCCATAATTCCTCTACATCCATGTTCCTGGAACTAGACGATGCCAATTCACTGTCTAAGCGTCTGATTATCTGCTCTATCTAGCAGAAACACTCTCATAGCCGAACGAGAGAACGAGATTGAGGTCCACCATTCCACCCGAGACAGAGGTGCACTGGTCATCGCATTTTAGATTTGTACGTGCATATGGTGAGCGTATTGCAGCATGGGCGTTAGACATCTTTACAGTCAATTTTACCAGTGCGGCATGCTCTTACAGCAGTCGCTGTCCGATACTGTGGTTGTTTTGAGTAGCAGTTCACGACCTCTGCCAATCATGTTATCTACAGCCAGCTCGTGTTATCCGATATTAAAGCCAGAACTTTGCCAACTGTATATGAGTACACTTCGTTTCATGAAACATGAGGACGAATGTTATCGATGTTGTATGATATACGTTACATGTCATTTGGCAATAAATATGTCATAATACTGAAACGCCGTTTGTTGCTCAGTTAGACAGCTTGCCTTTGATTGCTTCATTATCTTGGAATAAATGCATTATGACAAACTTCAGTTTCACTACACGGGGCCAATAATTAAATTTGTGCTTGGATTCCTTTGTGCATAAATTTTACAATGGTGTAAATGGGAGGGGTGGTGGTGATTCTATGTCTTAGAGTGATTCAGATGCAAAAGTTCATCAGATGCACCCACATACCCACCCACCAACAGGACATCTTGTAATGTATGCGTAAAATAATCCTTCAATTGTGCGAGCTCTGTTGTAGACCAGCCTCAGTTGCATCGGAGTACTAGACAGCTCAGAGCTCTTCCACACTAAAGAGCCAAAGAAACTGGTACACCTGCCTAATATCGTGTTAGGCCCCCACGAGCACGCAGAAGTGCCGCAACACAACGTGGAATGGACTCGAATAATGCCTGAAGTAGTGCTGGAGAGGACTGATACTATGAATCCTGCAGGACTGTCCATAAATACGCTAGAGTGCGAGGGGGTGCAGAGCTCTTCTGAACAACACGTTGCAAGGCATCCTAGATATGCCCAATAATGTTCATGTCTTAGGAGTTTGGTGGACGACGGAAGTGTTTCAACTCACAAGAGTGTTTCTGGAGTCACTCTGTAGTAATTCTTGACGTGTGGGGTGTCGTATTGTCCTGCTGGAATTGCCCGAGTCCGTCGGAAAGCACAATGGACTTGAATGGATGCAGGTGATCAGACAGGATGATTAAGTACCTATCACATGTCAGAGTCGTATCTAGACGTATCAAGCGTCCCATATCACTCCATCTGCACACGTCCAACACCATTACAGAGCCTCTACCAGCTTCATCAGTGCCCTGCTGATATGCAGGGTCCGTGGATTCATTCGCTCCATCCGCTCGATACAATTTGAAACGAGACTCGTCCGACCAGGCAACATGTTTCCAGCCATTAACAGTCCAATGTCGGTGTTGACGGGCCCAGGCGAGGTGTAAAGTTTTGTGTGATGCGGTCATCAAGAGTACACGAGTGAGCCTTCGGCTCCGAAAGCCCGTATCGATGATGGCTCGTTGAATGGTTCGCACGATAACACTTTTGAAGGCCCAGCACTGAAATCTGCAGCAATTTGCGGAAGGGTTGCACTTCTGTCACATTGAACGATTTTCATCAGTCATCGTTGGTACCGTTCATGTAGGATATTTTTCCGCAGCAGTTTTGGAGATTGGATTTTTACCGGATTCCTGATATTCACGGTACACTCGTGAAATGGTCGTAAGGGAAAATCCCAACTTCATCGCTACCTTGGAGATGCTGTGTCCCATCACTCGTGCGCCACGTTCAAACTCTCTTAAATCTTGATGAACTGCCGTTGTAGCAGCAGTAACCGATCTAACAACTACGCCAGACACTTGTTGTCTTATATAGGCGTTGCCGACCGCAGCGCCGTATTCTATTTACATATTTCTGTATTTGAATACGCATGCCCATACCAGTTTCCTTGGCGTTTCAGTGTATGTATGGCTGTATCCTGTGTCTTTGGAAGACACGGCAGAGAAAAAAGTCTACAGGACAGAAAGGTGGGATGGTTTCTCGAACTGGCAGGCGGGCAGTGGAGAATGTGTGTGTAAGGGACCAAACTGCTGAGGTCATCGGTCCCTAAGACTTACACACTACTTAAACTAACTTATGCTAAAAACAACACATACACCCATGTCCGCGGGTGGACTCGAACCTCCGATGGGAGGGGACTCGCAATCAGCGACATGACGCCTCTAACCACTTTTAAAGGCCTTACAGTCTAGAATCCGTATGCCAATCAGTCAAAGTCGCTGTGAGCAGTGAGGCTATTATCCCAACGACGCACCGGGGTAAAGATACCCATTTGGTAAAACGTCGTGTCCTGCTGCGTGAACAAGTCCGTAAGCGCCTGCTGGACATCCTCGTCCGACAGAAATCGTCGACCATTCAAGGCCTTTTTTAAGGGAACGAAGGCGTGATAATCGCACGGGGTGCTCGAGGGCCTCCTATTTGAGTTGGCTTAACTTCTGCGTTATGAAATTCGCGATATGTGACGAGTGTTATCATGAAGCAGCAGCACGGAACTTGGTGCACCATTCCGCAACGGTGGTTTTCAACAGACGTACTGCCCTGTACACATTATCCATTCTCCGATAGTTGTCTACGGGTGTTCATCCTTCGGCAGCCAGGAAAACAATAACAACATGTTGGTCGTGTTTGGTCGCATTTGGTAACTACGAGGGTGAGTCAAATGAAAACTTTAAATTTTTAATAACAAATCGAAATTTCGCGGCGTTATCCTGTAAGTTGATAAGCTTGCTACAAACAGTGTGCAGAATGGCCTGTAGGTGGCAGCATAGTGCAGATGTACACATATCGTCGTAGTATCAGTATAAAGATGACCGCCCCACTTGCGACTTGCACCAGGGAAGAACAGTAGTTGCCAGGAAGTAACTGATGGAAAACGAAATTACTTTTAACAAATGTGAATTTAATTCCTAAAAGCTTTTTCGAAACAGATTTACAATTATAAGCAGAAAAGCACCCTCGAAATATCAAGTTACAATTTTATTTAGAGGCAGAAAGAACAATATTAACAGTAGGAGCCTTCGGGCCGAGAATCTTGCCTGCTCCCTTTCAACACGGCCGAAGTCATGACCGCTCGCAATAACCTCTCACAGAGTACACTGGTGCAAATCTGCAACACAGCAGATTGCTTTAAACTGAAAATTTTTTAACAATTCACACAAACGCAAACTATGCATCCCGTAAGAGGGATGGAAATGGTACAACACTCAAATTATTTGCCACCGAAAGTGCAATTTTTTTTAAAGGGCTCTTACGGTGGAAGTGTGGCAACCTTATAACGTAAAATGACTATTAAAATAAAACTCATAAAATGCAGGCTTACAAAAATGTACAACATGCTCTACATTACACATAAACCACCTCGCAAGATGATAGGCAAGATAAAAACATATTTCAAGAATCCGGCCTTTAAGCAATAAATTCGTTAACACCGAATCCGACAAACATGACAGAGGCAGCTATTAACGTATGACAGATTGACAGGGGGGGGGTTACTAAACAACCCGAACCGCAGATTGCTCTAAACCTCCCCAATTCCACAAGGGAAAAACGGATCACCCAATTCACAAATAACCACCTCCCCGCGGGTGGGCAGACGGAGAAGAATGGTGGGACGACCCCAAAACAAAGCGGCTGGTCACCTCACCAAGAAAACAAGTAGAATTTAACAAGTAAATGAAACAACATTTCTGGCGAAGACCTGGCGCAGCACCCCCAACGCTCTCCCGAACCGTCCGCTGCCAGCCGCTTCAAGGGACGCAGGAAGGCGCGCCGATCTCCCGTCTCACGGCGTCGCAGCTCGCCCCGGCCAGCCCGATGTCGTGGTTTCGCCCCTGTTACTCTCGTGTGAACCGCGAAGCCACCACCCCTCGCTATACGGCGCGGCCCACTGGACTCACGTGGCCACCTCCCATGCGCCAACGCTCCAGGCGGACAAGTCATCTGGTGTCTCAGTGCGCGACCGACCAACCGATCGATCCAACCGCCAATGCCCATTGCCTGAACAAACTCGAACAGACTGGCGGCCTCACACATACTAGCACTTCACTTCGGACGACAGACAGACACTGACTGCCCCACATTGAGCCGGCTGACCAACTGGCTAGACTCGCCGAGACTGACAGATTGCCACAGCCTCACTCCGACTGACCAACTCAGACTGACTCTCCTGACCAACTGCCTCCGACTGACTTTCTAGCGGGCTTATCGCGCCCCTTAAATGCACGTGAAGAGGCAACCTTTCCCCTTTTCCACCAGACGGAGACACCAAAGCTGCGACTGCCTCAGCGGCGCCACCGCCAGAAACGGAACGCGACTGCTTTACACTACGCGCTGCGGCGCGCTCTTCAAAACAGCAAATTTACCACGGCTCACTAAAGGGCAGAAAAAATTGCTTTTACTTATTGACTTTCCCTCGTACATGATATTTTTCTTCCTACAATTATTCCCTGGAATTATATTTATCATGTAGACAAGAACAAAAAAGATTTACATCTTTTGCAACTGAGTTTTTATTTTGTTTCCCATCAAAGGTGTTTCACCTGTTTGTCATAGGCATCGTCAGTGGACTCTAAAATAAGAGATAATTGTTTAGCTGTACATATTTTGTTATGAGACATACAGTGTTTGCTGGCAGCACACATAATTTCTCACCGAGCGGGATGGTGCAGTGATTTGCACACTGGAGGCACTTTAGGGAGGGCCACAGTTCGAATTCGCGCCCGCCAAACGAGATTTAGGTTTCCCGTGATTTCCCTAAATAGCTCCAGGTAAATTCCAAGATGGTTGCTTCGAAAGGGCACGGTCGATTTCCATCTCTCTCCATGAATCATTCTGAGTTTGTGTTCCGTCTCTAATAATCTCGATGTCGACGGCACATTAAACCCTAATCTTCCTTCATTCACATGTTATCTCACTATTTACAATCATAACATCGTGATTTATGACTTACTTTTATGTTTACTATTCTTTTCACGTGCTCATTGGCTCTCTTTTGTATAAACTAGATGAGCATAATTTAACTATATGTCAAGAAGAGAGAACTAGAAATAATCAGGAAAATGTTAGGTCTAAATTATTCTGAAGAAGGAATTACAGAATAAGGATAAATATATAAAGTCAAAAGTATACCAACATATTGAATTTAGAAGTGAAAAACACGAAAACTGAAATTCTACGGGCATATTAAAAGAACGGAACCAATAAGATTAATTGGACATTTTGTGGAATTCTACGAAATTCTCAGTAAATCGAAAAATCGATACAAATTATAACTACTGGACAGAGTTCCAAGGAAACTTCGTACACATGTCACTACTGTATGGAAAGAACTGATGTGTGGTAAGAACCATCCATCTAACAAAGGGTTGGGGGTGGGGATGAAAACGAAATGTAGCTCACGAAGCGCTAATACGCAGTTTTTATTCATCCAGTGTTTCAGAATGAGAGCACTTAGTGACTTGCAACAAACTTAACACGTAATTTCAAACCTTTACGATACTTTTTTCTCTGAAAATCCCCACAAAACGATGAAAGGAAGAAAATTTACCGCTTACCACATCATGGCTATTCGTGCAGTAAAACTGCCGCATCATGCATGTAGTTTTAATTTACTACCTCTTTACTGCTAACTGTGTTCGCGACACATTTTGCAGGCAGTATTCACACATGCCTCAGATCTACCAGCAAAATTATGCCATTGTACAACATATAGGTCGGGAGATATGACGTCATAAATACTGAGATGCGTGAAAAACTGCCGCGTAATGCTTGGCGTTTAAATTTATTACTTCTTTGCTACTAATTCTCTTCGCACCACATTTCGCAGACGATATCCAAATATGTCGCTGAATTAGCTCCAAAAATACATCATTGTACGACACATAGTCCATTGAGACATAACATCATAAATACTGGGGTGCGTGGAAAATTGGTGCATCATGTATGACGTTTCAGTTTATTACTTCTTTACTGCTAACTATTCGCAACACATTTCGCAGACAGTATCCACAAATACCACTGAAAGTACCTGGAATGGAACGAGTATATGATGACTGGGTTAAGGAAGGCGAATGATCGACTTCTGTTTATTGGGAGAATTTTAGGAAAGTGTAATTCATCTGTAAAAGAGACGGCATGTAGATAGGTAGTGCGACCTGTTCTTGAGTACTGCTCGAGTGTTTGAGTTCAGTACCAAGTCGGATTAAATGAAGACTTCCAAGCAATTGAGAGGCAGGCTGATATATTTGAACTGGTAGGTTCGAACAACACGTAAGTGTTACGGAGATTCTTCAGGAACTCAAATGCGAATCCCTGGCGTGAGGACAACGTTCTTTTCGAGGATCACTATCGAGAAAATTTAGAAAACCAACATTTGAAGCTAACTGGAGAACGATTCTACTGCCGCCACCATGCATTGCACGTAAGGACCACGAAGATAAAATACGAGAAATTACGGCTCATACGGAGTCATGTAGATAGTCGTTTTTCCCTCGCTCTATTTGCGAATGGAACAGGAAAGGAAATTGCTAGCGGCGCTACAGGGTACCCTCTGCCACGCGCCGTATGGTGGTTTGCACGGTATCTATATAGATGTAGATCAAGATGTTCATGGTTCAGGAGACATGAAGTCATAATCATTGAGCTGTGTAAAAGCGAAAGAGCAGGGCGAAATTCTTTACAGATACTAGTGAAATATGTGTACGAATGCGTATGAAATATGTTAAATGTATGTGAAATATAAGTGGCATGTTTACGTGGGCAAAGCCACGAATAAAAAACGCCTCCTAAGCCCCAGGAATGATTTCAAGTGAATTTGGTACATATACCACTAACTATCTGGAAAGAAATACTTTGGGGATAATAATCAGCAGCCTCCTACTAGAGGGGCGATGATGACGTGGAGAGAAGGAGAGAGAAGGAGATGGACAGACAGAAAAGGAGATAGAAGGAGATGGACAGACAGAGAGGAGAGGAGGAGGTGGACAGAGAAAGGAAAAAAAACGGACAGAGGAGGAGGGTTGGGATGAACATTGAGAGGGGGAAGAGAAGATGGGCAAAGAAAGAGGGGATGAGCAGATGGACAGTGAGTGAGTGAGAGAGAAAGAGACAGAGAGAGAGAGAGAGAGAGAGAGAGAGAGAAGAAGAGTGTCGGACCATATTGATAGAGAGTAGTGAAGGAAAAAAGAGAGGAGTGGAAGATATGCACAGAGAGGGGAGGAGGGAGGAGATGGATTAACAGGAGATCTGAGAGGGATAGCTGAAAGGATAAAATGGATCGGTGCAGTAAAAGCAGATTCGAAAGAAGCAGGAATAACACAATATGGCATACCAGATATGAGAATATTTGGATAGCAAATTCGCGACTCGACAGCAGGCGTGCCAGAAAAACGTAAGCAGAACGGATCAAAAGGATCTGAGGAGCGTGAAAGAGCCCATTCTGAGGGAGTGAAAGTAATATGGGCACAAAGGAAAGCTAAAACAAAAACCTGAAGGTGCTGCTTGTTGTACATTGCGTGGCCCACCAGAGCCACAGCGTGAAAAACACGTAAAATTCGTTTACTCATATTTGCATGATAAACAAGATTGAACTAACAAATGAGAAAGAATGGCTGCTTCAGATATTAATGATGTTATTATTTTCGTTTGTTAGTGATAAATAGAGAGTCTTAGTTTCGGGAGAAAGTTATTGTTTGTGTGAGCTCAGCCACTATATAGCAGAATGGCACCACCAGTACACAGTGTCGTCTGCGTACCTTGCTAGGTCTCTACTGACATTTCGCGACCACTCCAGCGAAAGTACAAGCAACTACCTCAGCTGGCTTTTTTTTTCTTTTTTTTTTTTGACTGAAGAGATCATCCTTCATGACTTATTCTTCTAGGATGGGATGTAAGGATAAAAGGAAAACACTTTATTTATTACACATTCAGTTAGGCTTGGGCACGCAATGGGTCCTTTAGCCTGCTGTCTTTGGTGATGTCTATCTCCTGTGAAGGGTGAAATGTGTCAACGCTGGTAGGTGTGTTATGACAGATTGCCTATGGGGGGTGAAACGTTATTGTCTTCGGTATTCGATACTTGTACCATCTTGCAGGGTTTACCGTCCCTACCGATTCTAATTGTCCCTAAGGGCATCGATCTTGCCAAAAACTCGTAGAGCCTTGTTTGACCTTCTCTTGTATAGTGGTCTCGTGGAGTGCGATGCGGATGTCGACGTTTCTTGTCCACCATGGAGCTCCTGTGATCCATCGATAGCAAATGTTTTGCAACGCTTGGAGTTTGTTGTAGTTGGAGACGCACGTAGTTCCCCACGAGGTGGAGCCATACAACATTGTGGGTTCCACCGTTGCCTTATACAATTGGAGTTTAGTCTTAGGGTTGAGATCCTTACTCTTCAGGAACGGAATCAATGGCCTGGCCAGCTGCCGGGCTGCCGTCTTCTTGTCGTCAATATGCTGCGTAAAGAGTAATTTTTTGTCAAGGTAGACACCGAGATACTTCACTCCCGGCGACCATGGGATAAATTGGTCAGCTATTTGGAGTCTGTAGTTCAGAACTGGTTTCCTCCGTTTGAACAGAACGGCTGCCGTCTTCGTCGGGTTGATCGTGATCTTATTTTGCAGCGCCCAGCGTTCCATTACAGCAAGTTGCCGTTGCATCCTAGCGATTAGCTGGTCCAAGTGTCGTCCAGTTGTCAGAAAGGCCGTGTATCGTCCGCATAAAAACTCGCCGTAACAAGGGGGACTGTTGGGATGTCATTTATATATAAGTTGAAAAGCAGAGGCGAAATGACAGAGCCCTGCGGAATTCCTGCGGAGATCAGTTTCATTTCGGAGTTTTTATCGTCGACTCGGACATACAGTTTCCTGTCCTGCAGAAAGCTGTCTATGAGTCTAATGTAACAATCCGCAATAGGGGCAGTGCGATGCAGTTTGACGATAAGGTTGGGCCGCCACACCTTATCGTAAGCTTTTTCGATGTCAAGGACACCAATCGTGAAGTGCTGCTTGTTGTATCCTTCTTGTATCCTCAGCTGGCTTGACAACCCAGTAATCCGTGAACGCTGTTTTCCGACACCGGAGCGCGCCACAGTATAGCTAGACGCCGGCCGAGTTGCCGCTTCTCGCCGCCAGATCGCGCTGACGTTCGCCACTCCGCGTCGCTACTCCATTCATTATGCACGGCGGCAACCTTGGGAGCGAGGGGGCGACACGGCGCACCTGCAGGAGTGAAGTCCGCGGTGGCCGATTGAAACATTCATGCCGCCCGCCACACTCGCTGCTGGCACCTGTCTCCAACCCCTCCCCCCTTCCCCACCCCCCTCTCTCCGGTTTCCCCCCACGTTACCGCGCGGTCTTCCTCCAGCGGTGAACTACACGGGCACGACCGGCGGTGTTGTTTTGGCTTATGTATACTCGAGCGCGCAGTTCTTTCGCCTAATGAACCTCTTGCCTCCTCACGACGGCGACGATCCATAAACCCGGCGCCGCTGCTCGTTACTGGTGGTGACGTTTTATGCCCGAGGCGACTTCCCTCTCCCCCGCGCCTCTTCTGCGTGCTCCTTTGCGCCTCCTCCTCCGAGGTCCCGGTTTTGTCTTAGGGCCACCTCCTCCGCATTTCCTGCACGGCACGCGCCTTTCCTCCTCGCCCAACGTCCTCCCCCGGCTTCTGCAGTCGCTACAAAAGGCGCGACGCGTTACCCCTAGCGGCGGGGGGAGGGGTGAAAGAGCCCGGTCTCATGGAGACTGGGTGGTGGGGGGGGGGGTGGAGGGGAGGGAGAGTTCATGCATGACTAAAACGAGGGCAAGTGTTTGCGTGCAGCTGCCTTCGGCTTTGTGTACTTCCTTTTTCCCCCTTTTGTTCCTTTCCGCCTGCCGCCTCACTTTTTCGTGCCGCCTGGGCGTTAGGGCAATGTCGGGCGGGCGCAGTTTCCTCTGCAAGAAGGGGCTAACTGCTTTCCTGGTGCACATTTGTTTTTAGATTTTGTCATTCGCTACTAGGAATTCGAAACAAAGAGTCTCGTGCACTCCACAGCAGCAAACTCTCTGCCACGCTGACCTCAGAGCACATCTCTTCCCGCGTTTTTTGAACCTAAACATCTTCTTTTGTCTGGAGGTGCATGGAATATTGACAACTGAAGTGAAACGTTTATGTCGTTTCACTTCAGTTGTCAATACCCCATGTTTCCAGGTGCAGTTTTTTGTCGACTCACAGTGTTACCATTGTTACGAGAATATCATTCAGCTTGACGTCGTAAGGTCAAACACAAGTTATAAACTTCGATACGCAGTATTGACGTTCTACGATAATATCTGTTTAAACTGACCCTACGACTTATCTTAGAAGAAAGATTAAGGAAAGGTAAACCTACGTTTCTAGCATTTGTAGACTTAGAGACAGCTTTTGACAATGTTGAAAGGTATACTCTCTTTCAAATTCTGAATGTGGCAGGAGTAAAATACAGAGATCGAAAGGCTATTTGTACAGAAAGCAGATGAAAGGGAAGCAGTGGTTGGGAAGGGAGTGAGACAGGGTTGTAACCTCTCCCCAATGTTATTCAATCCGTATATTGAGCAAGCAATAAAGGAAACAAAAGAAAATTTCGGAGTAGGTATTAAAATCCATGGAGAAGAAATAAAAACTTTGAGGTTTGCCGATGACATTGTAATTCTGTCAGGGACAGCAAAGGACTTGGAAGAGCGGTTGAACGGAATGGACAGTGTCTTGAAAGGAGGGTATAAGATGAACATCAACAAAAGCAAAACGAGGATAATGGAATGTAGTCGAATTAAATCGGGTGATGCTGAGGGAATTAGAATAGGAAATGAGAGACTTAAAGTAGTAAAGGAGTTTTGCTATTTGGGGAGCAAAATAACTGTTGATGATCGAAGTAGAGAGGATATAAAATGTTGACTGGGAATGGCAAGGAAAGTGTTTCTGAAGAAGAAAAATTTGTTAACATCGAGTAAAGATTTAAATGTCAGGAAGTCGTTTCTGAAAGTATTTGTATGGAGTGTCGCCGTGTATGGAAGTGAAACGTGGACGATAAATAGTTTGGACAAGAAGAGAATAGAAGCTTTCGAAATTTGGTGCTACAGAAGAATGCTGAAGATTAGATGGGTAGATCACATAACTAATGAGGAGGTATTGGATAGAATTGGGGAGAAGAGAAGTTTGTGGCACAACTTGACTAGAAGAAGGGATCGGTTGGTAGGACATGTTCTCAGACATCGAAGGATCACCAATTTAGTATTAGAGAGCAACGTGGAGGATAAAAATTGTAGAGGGAGACCAAGAGATGAATACACTAAGTACATTCAGAAGGATGTAGGCTGCAGTAGGTACTGGGAGATGAAGAAGCTTGCACAGGATAGAGTAGCATGGAGAGCTGCATCAAACCAGTCTCAGGGCTGAAGACCACAACAACAACAGTTCGTTATGAACAGTCTTTCGGCTTTCTACGCTATCGTCAGATAGCTTAATGCTAAACAGATAGTCCACACAGCTTCATCGATAGTTCATAGCTGTAGAAATGAAAATGTAAATATAATTGTTACATAAAACCAGAACAAATGCAGTGGAGACAGAGGATATGACATTGGCAACTAAGACATGCTCAACGCAAAAGTATTTCCAGTTTCTACAGACTCGGTACGTTCATTCAGGCAATGGGGTCCTCCTTATTAGCTGAAAAGTTTATGCATAATTTTGAACAAACATTTTTAGATAAAGAGCCTCTAAGCTATGAAATACAATTCTGGACTAAGTATGTGGATGATGTATTGTGCTTGTGGACAGGCAAATAAATTTTTTCAACATTTGAATTCACGTCACAGTAAAATTAATTCTACAATGGAGTTGGGAGGAAACTGTCAACATTTTAGACCTCACCATTGACAGTAACCAACAACATTTGTTTAAGATATACAGGAAAGCGATGCCAATAGACAGAGTAATACCGGCCAATTAGCAGTATCCCATAACACACAAACGTTCAGCCTTCCACCAGATGGTGCACCGTATACTGTACATACCACAGACCAAACCAGATTTTGGAAATGAATTGAAAATAATTAAAGAAACAGCATAGAGCAATGACTATGGTCCTACACTAATTGACAATATACTCACTAAAAAGAAGAGACAGAGGGTAACAGACTTCTTTATCCTCCTCAGATATCACAAAACCACACTAATAACAAATGGGCCCCCGTACTATAAGTAGGTAGGACTTCACAGATACTAACCAAGAAACTAAAATCCACGAAATACACTCCATCTATTTACACTAGGAATACTGTTGCCCACATTCTTCCCAAGAACAAACATAAAATTGCACCTTCAGAATAGAATGAAATTTATACGATTTCCTGCAATGTATGGCAAACTATACCTAGGTCAATCAGAAAGAACTACAACTATTAGAGTGACTGAGCATGAAAGGACTTGGAAAGCGAAAAAGAAAGATCCCACCTTTTCTGAACGTGCTCTGAATGAATCCCATTTATACGATATTAAGTGCGATGTTCTCCATAGAGAACCAACGTCAAATAACTGACATTACACGCAATCATGGGCATTAATAAAAACCAATCAAATAAACCCTGATCTGATCCTTAACGAGCAAACACAGTTCCATTACTCATTCTTACTGAAGTATCAAGAAGTAATATTTCTCTCACCATTAGATAATATGCCTATTATAACTTGTTCGGGGCCCACATTCCATAGAGTGTTTTCTCTCCTCTCACGTGTGTGTCTTCTCACCTCGAGCAAATTTCTTTCGGCTACACAATACTCTGAATATCAAGGTCTGCAATAATTCGTTGTCCGAAGGACTTTTTACCTCCGACAGAATCACTATCGACTGTAACTAGAAAACTGCAGCAGCAGTATTTACGTCATCGGTTGGCACATAGCCGGGTCATAAGTAACTATTAAATAAAGAAATATGGAACATTAATGCTGTGAATTTATGTTTTTAATATGTCTATGTTCCTCCAAGAACCGACGGAATATTCAGTAAATATTATCAAATATAATTACTACGATGATACAAAACGAACGATAAGGCACACATTAAAGTCAGACAACTGAACTGCTAAAATTTTTGGTTTACACCATTCTTGGAAAATGGAAACTTTCAGGGCCGAAGTTGTCTCGTTTATAAAACTGTTCCATTGCTGTGGTCGAATGAATTTCTTGGACAGAGCCAACATTTCGTCACCATCTGCGGAGGACATTTTCAACGGACGTTGTGGCTTCGATGAAGGCCCCACGCACTCCCTGGCTCATTGCTTATTCCGGGCCCAGCTGTTCGGTGTCATTTGCCATCGTTCGTTACTGCTGTCACCACTCGTTTGGAGACTGGCACACATATCTGTGTGCTCCAGGATCCAGATAGCATTCAGTTACATGAAGTCCATTTTTAATACTGTCTTTTTAATAACCTATATCGCCTCTATTAGAGCATATAGTAGCATCTGCCCATGGTAGTCAGGACCTGAGTCGTACCAAATCGAATCTCATGGTCTCCCAGCAGCAAATCGTGTTCGGCAACTGCTGACCTGCCTGTTTCTTCCTGCTATAGTTTTCCTTGCGTCCTCCTAGTCGTTTTTGCTCAGTCCTTTTTGTTGTACCTGTGTGTATGCTTCCACAACTACACGGAATCCTGTAAATTCCTGCTTTTTCTAGGGAACATCCTTGGCAGATGTTATGCATTCCTGAACCGTTTGATTGGGTTTGTAAACTAAGCAAAAAATGGTTCAAATGGTTCTGAGCACTATGGGACTCAACTGCTGAGGTCATTAGTCCCCTAGAACTTAGAACTAGTTAAACCGAACTAACCTAAGGACATCACAAACATCCATGCCCGAGGCAGGATTCGAACCTGCGACCGTAGCGGTCTTGCGGTTCCAGACTGCAGCGCCTTTAACCGCACGGCCACTTCGGCCGGCTCCACTAGGCGATTTTCTGTTTCTTCAGTATGTTCCCTATGTGTTTAGTAACTTATTTACTGAACGGTAGGATACTTTGAATCTTTTTAGCAACTGAACGCTAGCAAATCCTGAATGTTATAGGCGGCACTAGATTATTATGATCTCAATATGGCGGCCTTAACGCTCTATTTTATTCCAGGAAACGGACACATATTCTTCGCAAATGCGTTTGTGTGATATCCTACATCTGTTTGTAATTTAGAAGTACACTACTGGCCATTAAAACTGCTACACCACGAAGATGACGTGCTACAGACGCGAAATTTAACCGACAGGAAGAAGATGCTGTGATATGCAAATGATTAGCTTTTCAGAGTATTCACACAAGGTTGGCGCCGGTGGCGACACCTACAGCATGCTGACTTGAGGATTGTTTCCAACCGATTTCTCATACACAAACAGCAGTTGACCGGCGTTGCCTGGTGAAACGTCGTTGTGATGCCTCGTGTAAGGTGGAGAAATGCGTACCATCACGTTTCCGACTTTGATAAAGGTCGGATTGTAGCGTATCGCGATTGCGGTTTGTCGTATCGCGACATTTCTGCTCGCGTTGGTCGAGATCCAATGACTGTTAGCAGAATTTGGAATCGGTGGGATCAGGAGGGTAATACGGAACGCCGTGGTGGATCCCAACGGCCTCATATCACTAGCAGTCGAGATGACAGGCATCTTATCCGCATGACTGCAACGGATCGTGCAGCCACGTCTCGAATCCCTGAGTCAACAGATGGGGACGTTTGCAAGACAACAACCATCTACACGAACAGTCCGACAACGTTTGCAGCAGCATGGACTATCAGCTCGGAGACCATGGCTGCGGTTACCCTTGACGCTGCATCACAGACAGGAGCGCCTGCGATGGTGTACTCAACGACGAACTTGGGTGCACGAATGGCAAAACGTCATTTTTTGGGATGAATCCAGGTTCTGTTTACAGCATCGTGACGGTCGCATCCGTGTTTGGCGACATCGTGGTGAACGCACAATTGAAGCGTGTATTTGTCATCGGCATACTGGCGTATCACCCGGCGTGATGGTATGGGGTGCCATTGGTTACACGTCTCTGTCACCTCTTGTTCGCATTGACGTCACTTTGAACTGTGGACGCAACTTTTCAGATGTTTTACGACCCTTGGCTCTACCCTTCATTCGATCCCTGCGAAACCCTACATTTCAGCAGGATAATGCACGACCGCATGTTGCAGGTCCTGTACGGGCCTTTCTGGACACAGAAAATGTTCGACTGCTGCCCTGGCCAGCACATTCTCCATATCTCTCACCAATTGAAAACGTCTGGTGAATGGTGGCCGAGCAACTGTCTCGTCACAATACGCCAGTCACTACTCTTGATGAACTGTGGTAACGTGTTGAAGCTGCATGGGCAGCTGTACCTGTACACACCATCCAAGCTCTGTTTGACTCAATGCCCAGGCGTATCAAGGCCGTTATTACTGCCAGAAGTGGTTGTTCTGGGTACTGATATCTCAGGATCTATTCACCTAAACTGCGTGAAAATGTAATCAGATGTCAGTACTAGTATGGCTCTGAGCACTATGGGACTTAACAGCTGTGGTAATCAGTCCCCTAGAACTTAGAACTACTTAAACCTAACTAACCTAAGGACATCACACACATCCATGCCCGAGGCAGGATTCGAACCTGCGACCGTAGCAGTCGCGCGGTTCCGGATTGCGCGCCTAGAACCGCGAGACCACCGTGGCCGGCACTAGTATAATATATATGTCCAATGAATACCCGTTTGTCATCTGCGTTTCTTCTTGGTGTAGTAATTTTAATGGCCAGTAGTGTATTATCTCTCAGGATATAATTAATTAAGCTCAGTTTAATTAAACATCTCTATAAATTTTCCGTTTCAAAACAAATTAATCATTACAGTTTCAACCTACATAGTTAAATGGGTCATGACTTTTCTTATAGTACTATACATGACATTTCCACTTCACATTGCTCTAGTTAAATATGTCTCCTAACAAAGTGAATAAAGCCCAAAGGAAATAATATTATTAGTCGATCTGACTGTGTCAGGAATGATTCGTCACAGAGACGCAATTCTTTAGGCATCTGAAACGAACTTCTATTGATTGTGACATAGTAATGTAGCGTTGTCACAGACCACAACAACAAGACGACGATACTGCCGCTGCCATGAAACTCTCGAGACTAAAGTTACCTTCTGTGACCTGAAACAAAATTACTAAAACAAAGAGTGGCTTATCTATGAATATTCGTTAGCAGTAAAATGGTACACAATGAAACATTAACTGAATCTGCCACAGAAATATTTGGCTTGTTAATACTGCATAGGCATAGTTCATTGTTTTAAAACTACCATTCTGCTATTCATCCGACAACATTTTCTGAACAACCAAACTGTTACAATGAAACTTCCTGGCAGATTATAACTGTGTGCTG
Organism: Schistocerca piceifrons; assembly: GCF_021461385.2. NCBI lineage: Eukaryota > Metazoa > Arthropoda > Insecta > Orthoptera > Acrididae > Schistocerca > Schistocerca piceifrons. The sequence continues at coordinate 192,014,714 of NC_060138.1, forward strand.
GACCGAGACTCGAACTCGGGACCATGGCCTTTCGCGGGCAAGTGCTCAACCAACTGAGCTACCCAAGCACGACTCACGCCCCGTCCTCACAGCTTTACTTCTGCCAGTACATCGTCTCCTACGTTCCGAACTTAACAGAAGCTCTCCTGCGAACCAGGCAAAGGTCCCGAGTTCGAGTCTCGGTCCGGCACACAGTTTTAATCTGCCAGGAAGTTTTATATCAGCGCACACTCCGCTGCAGAGTGAAAATCTCATTCTGTTCCAATAAAGCTCGCCACATCATAGAATAAAGAAACACATTAACTTGTATTATGAAGTCGGCATGTTGAAAATAATATGTTCTATTCCCAGTGCCACGGCATGGAGGAGGAGATTAGTGTTTAACGTCCCGTCGACAACGAGGTCATTAGAGACGGAGCGCAAGCTCGGGTGAGGGAAGGATGAGGAAGGAAATCGGCCGTGCCCTTTCAAGGGAACCATCCCGGCATTTGCCTGAAGCGATTTAGGGAAATCACGGAAAACCTAAATCAGGATGGCCGGAGACGGGATTGAACCTCGTCCTCCGGAATGCGAGTCCAGTGTGCTAACCACTGCGCCACCTCGCTCCGTACCACAGCATGAGTACAAACCATACACCGAGGTGAGAAGGAAAAGGAAAGTCATGGGATAGCGATATGCACGTATACACTTGGTGGTACTATCGTATACATCAGCTATAAAAAGGTAGTGCATTGGCGGGCTGTCATTTGAACCCAGGTGATTCATATGAAAAGTTTCCCAATTGACTATGGCCGTACGATGGGAATTAAGAGACTTTGAAGGCGGAATGGTAGTTGGAGCTAGACATGTGGGACATTCCATTTCGGAAATCGTTAGTTCAGTATTTAGAGATCCACAGTGTCAAGAGTCTGCCGAGAATACCAAATTTCAGATATAACCGCTCAACGACGGCCTTCACTTAGCGACCGAGAGCAGCGGAGTTTGCGTAGAGTTTTCAGTGCCAATAGGCAAGCAACACTGCTTGAAATAACCGCAGACATGAACGTAGGACGTACGACGAACGAATCCGTTTGGAAAGTGCGGCGAAATTTGGCGTTAACGAGCTACGACACCAGACCACCGACGCGCGTGCTCTAGCGCCTCTCCTAGACTCGTGACCATAACGGTTGGCCCTAGCCGACTGGAAAACCGTGGCCTGGTCAGAATGAGTTCAAATTTATGCTGGTAAGAGCTGATGGTAGGGTTCGAGTGTGGCACAGACCCCACGAAGCTATGGACCCAAGTTGTCAACAAGGCACCGTGCAAGCTGGTGGTGCCTTCATAATGATGTGGGCTGCGTTTATGTGGAATCGAAAAAATGGTTCAAATGGCTCTGAGCACTATGGGACTTAACATCTGTGGTCATCAGTCCCCTAGAACTTAGAACTACTTACACCTAACTAACCTAAGGACATCATGCACATCCATGCCCGAAGCAGGATTCGAACCTGCGACCGTAGCGGTCGCGCGGTTCCGGACTGAGCGCCTAGAACCGCTAGACCACCGCGGCCAGCTATGTGGAATCGAGTGGGTCCTCTGGTCCAGTTGAACCAATGTTGTAAATGGTTATGATGGGCTACCTGAAGACCGTTTGCAGCCATTCATGAACTTCATGTTCCCAACCTGAGCCGTGCTGACTCATCTTATGCGCTGCTTTAAAACTTGGCTGTTACTCTGCGTTTGGTTTCCCACGGTTATTGCGATTATGGCGTTGTTCTTCCTCTTTCTACGTGTGGCAGCAGTGGTGTGTACTGATATTTGCACCATATACCATATTTGATCTGGTGTTTATAGTTCCAACTTGGCGATGTGCAACCAGTCGGTAGGTTGGAGCGGATCAGCAAGCAAGTCTCCGCGCGGCGCAGTCGGCCGGGCCCGCTGGTGGACTCTACGCAGTGTCGGAGAGTGTGGGAGCTGTTCCGAGTGCTACTAGGTTCGTTGCTCATCGACCCAGGACATGAAAGTTGAGTGGTGATTTTATTACCGAAGCCACGTCTGTTCATGTTGTCCTTTTGGTTAGTGGTTCACTGTTGGCGGTATTCCTGGGAGCAACAGTGAGTATTCGAGTTGGTGAAGATTTAGCCGCCGTGTGGTGAAATTAACTATATTTGTCGGTTTGAAATTCAAGTGGACCAGCGAAATTTTCTACCTTGTGGCCGTTAGTGTTCCGGTTACCTGCCCTGGTCGCTGACATGAATTCAGGCAGTGTCCTTTCCTCACCTGTTGTCACTGTCCAACTTGGTATGTAGTTTTAGACAGCTTAATGTATTTTTGGTTGTGGGCGGCTATGTCTGTAATGTTTTGGCTTTGGAATTCATGTATACTGGTCGGTGGTTAGCAAGTCGTCCAGTCAGTGGGTCCCTGACTGTCTCTTGCTTGTGTTTCCGGTAGATCGAGTATAGTTGGGTCGACTTCTTGTCTCACCTAAGCGAAGGGCAGACCGAGCGCCCTGGAAACATTTGAGCACCGTTGCCTATACTGCCCTTCTTGTTGGCGTTTAATTGTGTATTTTTAATGGCTCATAGCCGATGGTTAGAATTTGTATGCTTGTAATTGCGTTTTTAAAATCAAAGGCCTTCAGCCGTTTTAAAAGTAAGTTTTTCTAAATTGGGCAAGTCTTATATTGCCTGAAGGTAAAGCTTGGGCCTTCTGCCTTTTGAAAATTTATTGTATTGTATTAAAGCATCGGCCTTCAGCTGCTTTAACTTTTAAGGATCTTACTTATCAAGTATTACCCTTTGGAAGATAAAGCTGTGGGCTTTCTGCCTGTTGAAAATTTATTGTAGTTGTATTGTTTTTTAAAAGCATGGGCCCTCAGCTGCTTTAGGTTTCAAGGTTCTTACTTATCAAGTATTACATTCTTTTAAGATAAAGCTGTGGGCATTCTGCCTGTTTAAAATTTATCGTAGTTCTTAAAACGATGGGCCTTCAGCCGCTTTAAAATTTTGGATTCTTACTTATCAAGTCTTACATCACTTGGGATTAAATACCATTTAAGGTTAGAAGCTTCTGCTTTGGAAAACTGGTTCCAGTTTTTTTTTTTTAAATAAATACCTTCAGCCATTTTGGAGTAAGGTTTCTTATTGGTCATAAGGCCTGGGCCTTCTGCCTATTGAAACGTTATTGCAGTTATGTTGTTTCAAATTTATCGGCCTTCAGTCACTTTTGAAAAACTTAAAAATCTTAATCTATCTGACTAGTCAAGTCTTGCATCGCTTGGTCTTAAATACTAATTAAGGTTAAGCCTAGAGCCATGTGTCTAAAAAAAAAGTTACAGCAGTTGTACGAGGGCAGTTCAATAAGTAATGCAACACATTTTTTTTCTCGGCCAATTTTGGTTGAAAAAACCGGAAATTTCTTGTGGAATATTTTCAAACATTCCCGCTTCGTCTCGTATAGTTTCATTGACTTCCGACAGGTGGCAGCGCTGTACGGAGCTGTTAAAATGGCGTCTGTAACGGATGTGCGTTGCAAACAACGGGCAGTGATCGAGTTTCTTTTGGCGGAAAACCAGGGCATCTCAGATATTCATAGGCGCTTGCAGAATGTCTACGGTGATCTGGCAGTGGACAAAAGCACGGTGAGTCGTTGGGCAAAGCGTGTGTCATCATCGCCGCAAGGTCAAGCAAGACTGTCTGATCTCCCGCGTGCGGGCCGGCCGTGCACAGCTGTGACTCCTGCAATGACGGAGCGTGCGAACACACTCGTTCGAGATGATCGACGGATCACCATCAAACAACTCAGTGCTCAACTTGACATCTCTGTTGGTAGTGCTGTCACAATTGTTCACCAGTTGGGATATTCAAAGGTTTGTTCCCGCTAGGTCCCTCGTTGACTAACCGAACACCATAAAGAGCAAAGGAGAACCATCTGTGCGGAATTGCTTGCTCGTCATGTGGCTGAGGGTGACAATTTCTTGTCAAAGATTGTTACAGGCGATGAAACATGGGTTCATCACTTCGAACCTGAAACAAAACGGCAATCAATGGAGTGGCGCCACACCCGCTTCCCTACCAAGAAAAAGTTTAAAGCCATACCCTCAGCCGGTAAAGTCATGGTTACAGTCTTCTGGGAAGCTGAAGGGGTTATTCTGTTCGATGTCCTTCCCCATGGTCAAACGATCAACTCTGAAGTGTATTGTGCTACTCTTCAGAAATTGAAGAAACGACTTCAGCGTGTTCGTAGCACAAAAATCTGAACGAACTTCTCCTTCTTCATGACAACGCAAGACCTCACACAAGTCTTCGCACCCGAGAGGAGGTCACAAAACTTCAGTGGACTGTTCTTCCTCATGCACCCTACAGCCCCGATCTCGCACCGTCGGATTTCCATATGTTTGGCCCAATGAAGGACGCAATCCGTGGGAGGCACTACGCGGATGATGAAGAAGTTATTGATGCATCACGACGTTGGCTCCGACATCGACCAGTGGAATGGTACCGTGCAGGCATACAGGCCCTCATTTCAAGGTGGCGTAAGGCCGTGGCATTGAATGGAGATTACGTTGAAAAATAGTGTTTTGTAGCTAAAAGATTGGGGAATAACCTGGTGTGTTTCAATGCTGAATAAAACAACCCCTGTTTCAGAAAAAAAATGTGTTGCATTACTTATTGAACTGCCCTCGTATTTAATTCATGGGACTTCAGACATCTTAGAATTAAAGACGTTTTCTGTCGATAGTCAAGCTTAGAAGTTGCGCTGTAATGTTTGGACAGCTAAATAAAGTGTTTTGTTTAGAGTGTAACTGACAACCGCTCATTCTGGCCCCCTTCCACAATTCCTACTACTTGTCCTGTCTTGCGGGTTTAGCTGGCGTCTCACAACCAACTATGGATTTTTTATGGATGACAATGCACCATGTCTCCAGGCCTCAGTTGTTTGTAGTTGGTTTGAAGGACAGTGAACAGTTCGAGCACCCGAAATGAATCCCATCGAACATTTATGGGACGGAATCGAGAGGTCTGTTCATGCACAAAATCCTGCACCGGCAACACTTTCGCGATTATGGCTCAACATTTCTGCAGTGGAGTTCCAACGATTTGATAAGCCCATGTCACGTGCAGCTGCTGTACTATGTCGGGCAGGAGGAGGTCGGACACGAAATTGGGAGGTATGCCATGCCTTGTCGCCATCCGCGGTGGTCTCGCAGTTCTAGGCGCTCAGTCCGGAACCGCGCAACTGCTACGGTCGCAGGTTCGAATCCTGCCTCGGGCATGGATGTGTGTGATGTCCTTAGGTTAGTTAGGTTTAAGTAGTTCTGAGTTCTAGGGGCTGATGACCACAGATGTTAAGTCCCATAGTGCTCAGAGCCATTTGAACCATTTGAACCATGCCTTGTCGCCTTAGTGTAGAGTGTCGCTGGGAGCCCACTACTTATTATCGGTTGTCATGCACAGTGTGGAGAGGTTATAATGTGCTTGGTGCAGAATACAGCGATCCTCTCTTGTGGTCAGACGTGGTTAACCGGAAGTTACGAGCGGGTACCCAAATAAACCGGAATTATTCTTTAAAAACAATATATCTTCAAATTGTTTACAAAACAACTTTATCCCCTTCAAAATACTCTCCATTACAACTAATACATTTGTCCCTCAGTTGCTTCCACTCTTCGAAATACTTTTTGTAGGCATCATTAGAAATGGCTGACAGCTCCTGCCTCATTCTTTCTTGACTTCTTCAATATTGCCAAGTCGATGTCCTTTCATGTTCCTTCCTGTGTGTGGAAATAAGAAAAAGTCGCACGGAGCCACGTCAGACGAGCAAGGTGCGTAGGACAGCGGAACCATGCCATTTTTAGCCAAATATTGTCTAACAGAGATGGCTGTGTGTGCAAGTGCGTTGTCGTGGTGGAAGAACCATCTCCTGTCTGTCACAAATCGGGTCTTTTCTTTGCGAATACTGTTGTGCAACCTTCTTAAAACTTCCAAATAAAAGGATTGATTGACGGTCTGACCTGGGGGACTAACTCTGAATTCGATGCGGCCAGTGATAGACGTCCAGAATGAGTTTCGTCATCAGTCAACATGTTGCCAATTTTAAATCGAGCAAACCACTCATATACTTGAATTTCTCCCAAAGCGTCATCTTGGTAAGCCGTCTTCAACATCAAAACAGTTTCAGCAGCATTTTTAACGAGTAGAAAACAGAATTTCACAGCCGCACGTTGTTCACTTAAACTTGCCATCATAAAAAAACGAAACAAGAACAAAACAGCGCTAGCGAAAATAATCACTGCAGATGAACAGAACAAGCCAGGGCGCGCGGAGTGGCCGCGCGGTTAGAGGCGTCATGTAACGGATCGCCCGGCCCCTCCCGCCCGAGGTTCGAGTCCTCCCTCTGGCATGGGTGTGTGTGTTGTTCTTAGCGTAAGTTAGTTTAAGTACTGTGTAAGTCTAGGGACCGATGATCCCAGCAAATTGGTCCCTTAGGAACTCACACTCTTTTGAACATTTTTGAACAAGCCAGGCCGGCAACACTGGGGCCGCTGAACTGGTAACGAGTTGCGCTATTTTATACACGCCTAGCGGCAGAAATGCATACTACACAAGCTCCGCCCACGGCATTGTTATTCTGTTTTCTTTTTTTTTGTTTCCCCCATGTTAGATGGCAAAAAAATCACTGATCTCATTCGTTTGCTTGAGATAGTAGCGAAGTAAAATTACTCTGAGTTTAGACGGGAAATGTTTACCAACAACCTGACGCCCTTGCAATGGCGACCCATTGGCAGAGTTTCTTGCAGACATCTTTATTAACTGACTGGAGGAAAAGTTTTTCAAAAATTATTTAGCTGCTAATACAGGTATTCATTTGTTTTCTAGGGACGCAGATGAGTTTCTGATTGTCTACAGCTGATCTAAAAGCAGAATTAATCGTTTGATAAAGGTTTTTTAAAATTTTTTAATGATATTCGTGAGAATCGGCATCTTAATTAGTTAGATCTTACTCTAACTATAATTAATGACAAGATCTTGTTCGACATTTTTCGAAAAGAAACAAGTAAAGGCCAAATTTAACCCTTCAGCACATCTCCAATCTTATAGAAAAAGTTTTTCCATTCAGCCACTCATCGCGATGTTTCAACATCTTTACCTCCTCAAAAACTTAAAAGCTGAAATGAATTTAATAAAAGTTATAGCATTTAGTAATGGTTACGAACCTTCTACAGTCAAAGGAAAACCTAACAGCACAATCACTGCTTCAGGCAATACAGCTAATAATGGCAGCGACGAGAGCGATGATATTTTCTCAATACCGCACTTAGGGACAATTTCCTGCATAAAACATCGTCTGCTTGAAAAAAAAAAAGGATATGGATTCAAAGTCGCTTTTTCCACCAACAACAGTTTCCAGAAATATCTAATTCACAATTTGAAATCTTCAATTACTCCTTTGGCTAATTCAGGGGTATATAAAATAACCTGTGACACTTGTCCGGTTTATTACATAGGACAGACCGGAAGACCCATCACTATGAGATACAAAGAGCTTTTATTAGGAAGAAAGTGTAGTAACCTGCGTAATTCGTCCTTTGCGGATCATTTACTTGTTGCAGGCCACAAACTGAAGGGAGTCGATGAAGTTGTCGGCCTGCACAAAGAAAACAAAGGATATAGAATTGATATCCATGAAAAGCAGGAAATTTTTAACGATATGTCCGTTAAAGATGGTCTCATACTTAACGAACAGCTACAACTGCCAGATAAAAATTACTTTAACGGTTCGAACCCGCTGTTCAAACTTTTTGACATGCTGTCGTCCTTTGCTGAAGTTTCCTAGTAATCGTTTTCCTCATCTTTTAATTGTTTTTATTGTATTCCATGGCTGTTTCTCCTGCTGGGTCAACTCTGTTCATTTGGAACACTTTAATTCTGTCTGCACTGGACAGTTGACGTGTATCAACTGCTGTCTCATTTTGCAGCATTTCATGTACATCTAACTTATTACTTGTTTTTTTTACTTCTGTTGTTAAGGTGTCTCTCTCGCATAACTACACTACTGGTCACTGAAGTTGCTACCCCAAGAAGAAATGCAGATGATAAACGGGTTTTCATTGGACAAATATATTATAGTAGAACTGACATGTGATTACATTTTCACGCAATTTTGGTGCATAGATCCTGAGAAGTCAGTACCCAGAACAACCACCTCTGGCCGTAATAACGGCCTTGATACGCCTGGGCATTGAGTCAAACAGATCTTGGATGGCGTGTACAGGTACAGCTGCCCACGCAGCTTCAACACGATACCACAGTTCATCAAGAGTAGTGACTACGTATTGTGACGAGCCAGTTGCTCGGCCACCATTGACCAGACGTTTTCAACTGGTGAGAGATCTGGAGAATATGCTGGCCAGGCCAGCTGTCGAACATTTTCTGTATCCAGAAAGGCCCGTACAGGACCTACAACATGCGGTCGTGCATCATCCTGCTGAAATGTAGGGTTCGCAGGGATCGAATGAAGGGTAGAGCCACGGGTCGTAACACATCTGAAATGTAACGTCCACTGTTCAAAGTGCCGTCAATGCGAACAAGAGGTGACCGAGACGTGTAACCAATGGCACCTCATACCATCACTCCGGGTGATACGCCAGTATGGCGATGACGAATACACGCTTCCAATGTGCGTTCACCGCGATGTCGCCAAACACGGATGCGACCATCATGATGCTGTAAACGGAACCTGGATTCACCCGAAAAAATGACGTTTTGCCATTCGTGCACCCAGGTTCGACGTTGAGTACACTGTCGCAGGCGCTCCTACTGTGATGCAGCGTCGAGGGTAACCGCAGCCACGGCCCCCGAGCTGATAGTCCATGCTGCTGCAAACGTCGTCGAGCTGTTCGTGCAGTTGGTTGTCGTCATGCAAACGTCCCCATCTGTTGACTCAGGGATCGAGGCGTGGCTGCACGATCCGTTACAGCCATGAGGATAAGATGCCTGTCATCTCGACTGCTAGTGATACGAGGCCGTTGGCGGGCGGGATTAGCTGTGCGGTCTGGGGCGCTGCAGTCATGGACTGTGCGGCTGGTCCCGGCGGAGGTTCGAGTCATCCCTCGGGCATGGGTGTGTGTGTTTGTCCTTAGATAATTCAGCTTAAATAGTGTGTAAGCTTAGGGACTGATGAGATTAGCTGTTAAGTCCCTTAAGATTTCACACACATTTGAACATTTTGAACGAGGCCGTTGGGATCCAGCACGGCGTTCCGTATTACCCTCCTGAACCTACCGATTCCATATTCTGCAAACAGTCATTGGATCTCGACCAACGCGAACAACAATGTCGCGATACGATAAACCGCAATCGCGATACGCTACAATCCGACCTTTATCAAAGTCGAAAACGTGATGGTACGCATTTCTTCTCCTTACACGAGGCATCACAACAACGTTTCACCAGTCAACGCCGGTCAACTGCTATTTGTGTGTGAGAAATCGGTTGGAAACTTTCCTCATGTCAGCACGTTGTAGGTGTCGCCACCGGCGCCAACCTTGTGTGAATGCTCTGAAAAGTTAATCATTTACATATCACAGCATCTCTTCCTGTCGGTTAAATTTCGTGTCTGTAGCACGTCATCTTCGTGGTGTAGCAATTTCAATGGCCAGCGGTGTATTTTCATTTGTAATATTACTGTTTTCTTAATTTGTGCCGCTCTATGCAATTCCCGCCCCACTGGTGGTACACACTGCGCTGTTTCCACTTAGAGGCAAAATCAGCTGCCAAATATTTCAGTCTGATGTCAGTCCTAGTCGCTTGCTATACTCACGGTTTTAATATTGGCTGTACAAGATAACTTTTACTTAGCTGAGTTGAGCACTGCAGCTCATATGTTTTTTTTTTATGTCTCCATGTACTGTGAACTTACAATGAGGTGACAAAAGTCATGGGGTACCTCCTAATATCGTGCCGGGCGTAGAGCAGCCACTAGACGTGGCACAGACTCAAGAAGTCATCGGAAGTCCCCTGCAAAAAATACTGATCCATCTAAATCTACATCTACATCTACGTGATTACTCTGCTACTCACAATAAAGTGCCTGGCAGAGGGTTCAATGAACCACCTTCAAGCTGTCGCTCTACCGTTCCAGTCTAGAACGGCATGCGGGAAAAACGTGATGATCATTTCTCCCTATGTAAGTGAGTGGCAACAGAATGTTTTCGCAATCGGAGGAGAAAACTGGTGATTGAAATTTCATGAGAAGATCCCGTCGCAACGAAAAACTCCTTTGTTTTAACGATTGCCACTCCAATTCACGTATCATGTCTGTGACACTATCTCCTCTATTTCGCGATAATACAAAACGAGCTGCCCTTCTTTGTACTTTTTCGATGTCACCCGTCAGTCCCACCTGATGCGGATCCCACACCGCACAGCAATACTCCAGAATAGGGCGGACAAGCGTGGTGTAAGCAGTCTCTTTAGTAGACCTGTTGCACCTTCTAAGTGTTCTGTCAATGAATCGGTCTTTGGTTTGCTCTACCCACAATATTGTCTATGTGATAGTTCCAATTTAGGTTATTTGTAATTGTAATCCCTAAGTATTTAGTTGAATTTACAGCCTTCAGATTTGTGTGACTTATCGGGTAATCGAAATTTAGCTGATTTCTTTTAGTGCTCAGCCGGCCGGAGTGGCCGTGCGGTTCTAGGCGCTACAGTCTGGAGCCGAGCGACCGCTACGGTCGCAGGTTCGAATTCTGCCTCGGGCATGGATGTGTGTGATGTCCTTAGGTTAGTTTGGTTTAATTAGTTCTAAGTTCTAGGCGACTGATGACCTCAGGAGTTAAGTCGCATAGTGCTCAGAGCCATTTTAGTGCTCATGTGAATAACTTCACACTTTTCTTTATTCAGGGTCAATTGCCACTTTTCGCATCATACAGATATCTTATCTAAATAATTTTGCAAGTCGTTTTGATTATCTGATGACTTTACAAGACGGTAAATGACAGCATCATCTGCAAACAATCTAAGACGGCTACTCAGATTGTCTCCTATGTCGTTAATATAGATCAGGAACAATAGAGGGCCTATAACACTTCCTTCGGGACCGCCGGATATTGCTTCAGTTTTACTCCATGACTTTCCGCCTGTTACTAAGAACAGTAACCTTTCTGACAGGAAATCACGAATCCAGTCGCACAGTTGAGGCGATACTCCGTAGGCACGCAGTTTGGTTAGAAGGCGCTTGTGAGGAACGGTGCCTCTATAGACATCTACAACTGAGAATTTGTTGCTGGTGCAGGATTTCGTCCGCGAAATCACCTCTCGATCATGTTCCATAAATGTCCGATAGAATTCGTGTCGAATGGTGTAGGTGGCCAAATCACTCGCTCGAATTGTACAGAATGTTCTTCAAACCAGTCGCCAGCAATTGTGGTCCGGGAACATGACACATCATCATCTATAAAATTCCATCTTGGGTACACGATGTCCATGAATGGCTGCAAATAGTTCTCGAAGTAGCCGAACACAACCATGGTCGGTTCAGTTGGACCAGAAGACCCAGTCTATTATATGTAACACAGCCCACACCGTTATGGAGCCACCACCAGCTTGCACAATGCCATGTAGACAACTCGGGTCCATGCCTTCGGGGGCCTGCGCCACACTCGAACCCTACCATCAGCTCTTACCAGCTGAGATCAGGACTCATTCTGACGAGGTCACGGGTTTCCATTCCTCTGGGGTCCAACCGCTATGGTCACGAGACAAGCAGAGGCGCTACAGGTGATGTCGTACTGTTAGTTGAGCCGTGGCTGGCTCGCGCGGATGCCGTTTTTTCTTTTTCGGCATTTTCTCACCATCAAGTGGCGCCTTATGCCTCCCTCAGTTACTACCTGAACGAGTTGCTCACTTGCCTTCGTCAGTGGCAGCAGCAGTGTTTATCGATACTAGTACTGGTGTACCATCTTTGGTGTGACCGATATATTTCCATGTGGTGGTGTGTGTGAGTAATCGGTCGGTTGCGACAGAGCAGTGAGAAAGTCTCCATGGCATGTGGTCAAGCCGGGGCCGCTGGAGGCGTGCACGTTTGGTCACTAGCTGCGACAGCTGCAAAGTTCGTCGCCCACCGAACCTGCATCCTGGAGTTGAGTAATCAGTTAACCTGTTACGAAAACTCAACTCCTGTGACATCTCTTCGTTCATTGCTGGTTGTTGCTTCTTGGGATGTTCCTGAAGGCAGCAGCGTATGGTGTGCTGAAGTCGTCAAATTTTGCAGCCGTCTTCCTGTATGGTGTTTAACTATTGAAATGGTTGTAACCTATTAGTGAAGTGCACCAGCGGCATCTTCTGCCTTGTGGCCGTTAACGTTCTGGTTACCTGCCCTGGTCGTTAGTATAGTTTTCCGGCAGTGTGTTTTCCTCTCCATATTGATGCTGCCTGGTAAGGTGTGTAGTTCGACAGCTTGATGTTGTTCTCCTTTTTTTTCCTTTGAGTGGTTATTGTGCCTTGACTGTGTTTAGATGCCAATTATCAAGACGTAGTGCTGCTGTGATCTTCATCCTCGCTGATATTTTCGGTTGTCGTGCTGTTGGTTGGGTGGAAGGGAATTGATTAGGTTGTTGGTTGTTTCTTCAGGCATCTCTAGCGCGTGATGCGACGCGATTATTTAGTGTTGCGCTTGGTTGCCTGTCTCACCTAACCTGTTGTTAGTGATTCCTCCCCAGGCCGACCCTTGGAACACTTCTGAGCACCACTGTTCTGTTGTTTGGGATTGTGATTTTCTTTTCTCTCAAGTACTGTGCGAGGCCTTCAGCCGTGTATTAATTTACTTTGTTTTAATGTTCAGTACGTGGCCTTTAGCCGAAACTTATGTGAAATATTTTAAGATATTGCGTTCAGCCGTCTGAAAAAAAAAAAAAAAAAAAAAAAAAAAAGTCATCATTTCAAGATTTTCTCTCTATCTTAATTTATTATCCAGGCCTTAAGCCTTGAGTTGTTCTATGTTCAGTATATGGCCTTCAGCTGAACCTTATGTGAAGTATATTAAGATATGGCCTTCAGCCGTCTAAGAAAGAATCATTTGAAATTTCAAAATTTTCCTCTCTACCTTAATTTGTTACCAAGACCTTAAGCCTTGAGTTGTTCTATGTTCAGTATGTGCTCTTCAGCCGAACCTTATGTGAAATATTTTAAGATTAGGCCTTCAGCCTACTTAAATCAAAATTTGAAAGGTCCTTGTCTAAAACTTTTTAAAATTTCCTTACTGGAGTTCTTGTTATCCAGTCCTTAAGCCCTCAGTTCTTCTATTTTGTAACTAAGACCTTCAGCCATATGTATTCCTTAACTCAATTTTAATAACTTGTGTTCTGGCCTTCAGCCGTATTGTTCCTGAATTCTTTTAAGGGCATGAGTGATTAAGTGTTTTAGCAAATAAAGTTTGTACATTTGTGCAACTAGCAGCAACTGATATGGGCCCCTTTCCACAACCTGATTCGCTCTGTCCTGCGAAACCAGATTTCAAGTAAATGCACTTGGATCGGTAGTCTGCTGCCATAACTCGTAAACGCCAAATTTCGCCGCACTGACCTAGCGGGCACGTTCGTCGTACGCCCCACATTGATTTCTGTGGTTATTTCACGCGGTGTTTCTTGTCTGTTAGAACTAACAGCTCTACGCAAACGCCGCTGCTGTCGGTTGTTGAGTGAATGCCGTCGGTCACTGCGTTGTCTGTGGTGAGAGGTAGTGCGTGAAATTTGGTATTCTCGACAGACACTTGACACTGTGAATATCGGAATACTGAATTTCCTACGATTTCCGAAATGGAATGTCTCATGCGTCCAGCTCCAACTGCCATTCCGCTTTCAAAGTCTGTTAATTCCTACGGCGGCCATAATCACACGAACCACGTTAGTACAAATGACAGCTCCGCCAATGCACTACCCTTTTATACCCTGTGCGTGAGATACCATCGGCATCTGTATATGTGCATATCGGTATGCCCTCACTTTTATCACATCAATGTACGAGATCTGTTCAAAAAATCCCGGAACATCCGTAATTTCGCGTCAATGGTGTGTTGGAGCGAAATTTGATTGACATCCCTTGCATTTGTCTAATGTGTAACTGACGGAAGTTTCATCGTTGTACGTCTGTTAGTTACTGTTCAGTACTGGGGTTGTGCCACGAAGTTTGCGAATTTCGAGGTGGCAGAGTTGAAAGAGCAACGCGTTTGCGTTAAATTTTGTGTGAAACCTTTACAGAGACACATCAAATAAAGCAGGAAGTCTACTGTGATGAGTACTTAAGCCGTACTCGGTGTTACGAATGGTTCACACGGTTTAAAAATGGCCGGACGGAAGTTAGAAGATGACCCTCATTCAGGACGCCCTTCGACGTCTACAGATGACGCTCGCGTCAGCAAGTCAATTTTTTCGTGCCAGTCGAAGACTGACTCTCCGAGAGATTGCGAAGAATGCAGCATTTCATTTGGATCATGTTATGAAATCCTGACACTGAACCTTGAAATGCAACTCGTTGCTCGCAAGTTTGTCCCACGTTCGTGGATCAAGACTAGAAGGACCTTCGCCTCGCAATATGTGAAGAGCTTTTGGATCGGGCAAATGAGAACGAGATGTTCCTTACGATAACCGTGACTGGTGATGAGATGTGGGTCTACAGTTATAATGCTCAGACCAATGTTCCGTGTTTACAATGGTGGGGAAAAGTTCTCGTAGACAAAAAACGCTCGTCAGGTCAGGTGAAATGTCAGCCTTGCTGATAGTTTTCTTTGACTTTGAAGGATTAGTACATCATGAATTCGTGTCACAGGCACAAACTATTAATCCACTGTACTATCGTGATGTTTTGAGACGCCTGTGAGAAAATGTGAGAAAGATACCGTCTGAAATGTGGCTAGACAGTTATGACTTTTACATCACTATGAGCAGCTACACGTCATCCCTTTAGTTGCGTGACTATTGCACAAAAAACGAAATCACAGCACTGCTTCATTCTCCTTGCTCTCCAGACCTGGCCCGTGCAGACTTCTTTCTATTTCAAAAGTTAAAACCTCGTTGAAAGGACGAAGATTTTCAAAGATAGAGGAGATAAACGTAAATTCACAGACGGCGATTCGCGCGATCCAGCAAGAGACGTTCAAAGACTGCTTCCGAAAGTGGCGCTGCGAACGATGTATCGATTGTGGAGGAGAGTATTTCGAAGGAGACAATACACAGTAAGTAAAAGGTAAGCACAGAAAAATCTTGTGGACAAAGTTCCGGAATTTTTCGAGTAGACCTCGTATATACACTGAATAGCCAAAGAAACTGGTTGACCTATCTAGGTATCATGTAGGACTCGCGGCAGCACACAGAAGTGCCGCAGCACGAGGTGGCATGGACTCGATTAATGTCTGAACTAGTGCTGGAGGGAATTGACACTATGAATCCTACAGGACTGTCCATAAATCCGTAAGAGTACGAGAGGGTGGAGATCTCTTCTGAACAGCACGTTGCAAGGCATCCAAAATGTGCTGAATAACGTTCATGTCTGGGAAGTTGGTGGCGAGCGAAAGTAATTAAACTCAGAAGAGTGTCTGTAGCAATTCTGGACGTGTGGGGTGTCTAATTTCCTGCTGGAATTGTCCAAGCGCACAATGGACATGAATGGATGCAGGTGATCAGACAGGATGCTTATGTTCGTGTCACCTGACTGAGTCGTATCTAGACGTATCAGGGGTACCACATCACTCCAACTACATAGCCCCACACCATTACAGAGCCTCCACTAGCTCGAACATTCTGGCACGTGGTCCATTGATTCACGAGGTTGTCTCCATTCCCGTACACGTCCACTCGCTCGATACTATCTGAAACGAGACTCAGTCGATCATGCAACATGTTTCCAGTCATCAACAGTCCAATGTCGGTATTGACGTTCCTGGCGAGGCGTAAATCTTTGTGTTGTGCAGTCGTCAAGGGTACATGAGCCTTTGCCTCTGAAAGCCCATATCAATGATGCTTCGTTGAATGGTTCACATGCTGACACTTGTTGATCGCCTAGCATTGAAATGCGCGGCAATCTGCAGAAGTGTTCCATTTCTGTCACGGTGAACGATTTACTTACGTCGTCGTTGGTCCCGTTCTTGCAGGATCTTTCTTCGGTCACAACGATGTTGGAGATTTGATGTTTCATCGCATTACTCGTGAAATCGTCATATGGCAAAATCGCTATTTCATCTTTACCTCGGAGATACTGTGTCCCATAGCTCGTGCAGCAACTGTAACAACACGTTCAAACTCACATAAATCTCGATAACCTGCCATTGCAGCAGCAGTAACTGATAGTAGTTGGACAAAGTTAGTTCTGCCCCACTCTGCATTGTTGCCAAATGTATTCGAGATGGCGGATCAAAGATGGCGGCGATACATGTGGCAACATTACAATGATGTCATGGTGTGAAACTCAAATTTTTGGCAGAAAAATAGTTTAGTTGGGCTACCTCCACTAAACTAACCCTTCCCCTCTTCTCCCCTCCCCCTTCCCCAGAAAATGGCGGGAAGTTCAATTTTTTGTGGGAAAACGTCACCCGGGCTACCTCCACTAAACTAAGAAAATGGTGGGAAAATAGGTCACTTGGGCTACCTGTACTGTTGTGCAACCGCTGCCTCTTCGTTGGAATTGGTGCTGTATGGGATGGATGTCAGTCTTTATTTTGCAGAATGTATTTACTTAAAAATATAAGTTGCCACAGGCAGTAGCTCCATCCAGTGTGTTCACTACGAGGTCTAGAGTCCAACTGACCTAGTACATGGTACTGCCACCAGAGAGTGCCATCATCCATCTCGTGAGTTAATCCAAGATGACAGTATGGGAAAAATGGCTGGTAAAGGACTCAGGCTGTTCTGGGCTGCTGGAGAGAGGATGGAGTGTACTTTATTTATTTTAGAACAATTTATTTAGGGATGAATTTCTCATCATTTATTGCACTAATACAAAACACTCGCTCTGACATGCCTGGGGTCACATTACATAGCCTACAGATCTGCAAACTACTCGTAAATCACCGAAATAAAGCATGTAATATGCTCTGCAGGCACTCTCACTAATTATAAACTGTCGAAATAATGTAGTACATAGCACACAGAGTTGCAAACCACTCGTCAATTATCAAAATAATGCATGTAAAAGGCTCTGCAAGCACGCTTGCAACACTTGAACAGCCGAAAATAAAGCAGTGCACAAACACTCAGTGCACATAAAAAACGCTTTGAAACTATCATCAACCGCGATGAACCAGCAAACTGTTCCCATGCGCACACCTGCCACCGATACTTCACAGGTGCTTTGCTGGGCCAGCTGCACGCAAGCCAGCCCTGGAGAGACGAACACCGGGGTGCGAGCCATCGCTCTCATACCACTGTAGCCTGCAGCCAGCAGGTGGAAGTCGCATCTATTTTTGGGTATAGAGTTAGAGTTCTTTGAGTGTTACACTGATGTCACATGCCTATGTAAATAAGAGCCAAGTCACCCCTTGGACTTGCATGTGTTCACATAACCACCGTGGCTGAGGCATATCTGCTGGTCCAGTGCTGAGAGAGATGTTTGCTTAGTGGCTCACCTTCTCAGACATGACTAAAGGGTTCTCAATGATATACTGATGCCACAGGTCTACGTAAATAAGAGCCAAGTCTCCCCTCTGAAAGCGCTATAGAAATGTGTTGCAATGCTTCCCAGAATAGCACAGGATTCTCCCTAGCGATCCTAATGGGACATGCGAGATGCCTCTGACTGCAGATATGTTTACTCAGGCACCATGCGGACCTGCTGGTCCAGCACAGGCCTAACTGCCAAGCATGAGATGTTTGCATAGTGGCTCACCTGCGCAGGTGCAGCTAAAAGGCTCTCAATGTTATACTGACATCACATGTCTATGTAAATAAGAGCCAAGTCTACCTCTCAGAAATAGTAAAGTACTGCAGAAATAGTTAATGATCACTTTTATAGGAGCTTCCTTGATGTCTCAGCTTGTCTGGATGGAAATTCTGGCCCTGACAGGACCTGTTCACGAAAATAGCCCAGAATAACACCGACTGCATTCTTCCTTCTGATCCTAACGGGAGAGCCCATCCATTACTAATCAGTCCCTTCTTGGAATTGGTAAAGTGCTGCAGAAATAGTTAACCATCGCTTTTATAGGAGCTCCTGTGAAGTCCCAACTTGTCTGGATGGAATTCTTGTCCTCGCAGAACCTGTTTATGAAAATAGCCCAGAATAACACCCAATGCATTCCTCCTGATGGTCCTAACGTAGCACCCTGTCCATAACGTGTTACCCTTCCTGGAAATCGTTAAGTCCTGCTTTCAACAAATATCTCTGAAACGCTATGTATAGGCTCCTATGTCCCAGCACAAAGGATGTCTGATGAATGAATGGAGCATTATGATCGGCTCTTACTGAATTTACCCGCCAAATTACTCACGACCCCCGTGTGGAAGCACTTTCTGCCCTTTTCCTTCTGCAGACGAGACTTTTAGTGACAAACTATTTTGTACAGGTCGCCATATTGCACTGAGAGTTAAACCCTGCAGAAGTTTCCTGTATATCATCAAATATGGAAAGACACTTGTTCAATTACACTGCTCTGCCGCTGAGGACAGAAGCTTGAATATTACAGCGTGAAACCGATCTTCAGCCTTGCAATATATCACTGCATACTGTGTCGATGTAGTAAACATAGTTCGTATCCTGCGCCAAACAAAATCGCTCCTTTTGCACCATGCCTATAGCTATCCACTGCCAGACACTCGTACATATACTGCAAAGACAGACAGCATAAGTAGATGCACCATATATACGCTTAATAGCACTAGACATTTCCTGCGATGATGGACGGTCATCCACCGCAGCCGACGGTCACAAGTCATCCACTCCTGACACGTGACCACAGTGCGCTCAGTGGACCGAAGTCACTATCTAAACTGTTGTACAAACTCTGGCTCATTTCCCATGGTATAAAAACGTTACTGTTTCTGGCCACGACCTGCTTGCTTGCTTGCTATTTGCACCCATCTCCAGACTCTAGGATTACAAACACACGTGTATTTTCACGTGGTTTGCCAGAATATTATACCATTTACACGATACTTCTCGATATCAAGCACACAGCAATATCACTTGCGTAGCAGTATCGCTTGCAATTCCGAAGATATAGACTCGAAATTATTTCCCTGGAAACTCGATACTTCAGCGAGGTGGAGCTTGCTATAAACCACTGAGTACCTAGAAACTGATCTCGTCTGCGAAGAACTTTACGTGAAACCACAAAAAAATAGAGGAAACTGATATCTCCACTTGCGAATAACGATGTCTGTGATGTAACAGATTCCAAATCATTCTTATAATTTACAAAGCCAACTAAGGTGTTTCTCATGTCTAGAGAACCAGCAGATGTGTTTTCCACCCGTTTTTCACCTGCTAGAGGCGCACACCACAATCGATATTCCCTCAATTAAATAAGGGCGTAAAATGTACAGAAGCAGTCAACAGACAATTTACGTGGGAGGGAATAATGGTCCAGCGCAAACACACATCCATATTGAATCTTCTCAAATTTCCACACGATCACGAAAGCTATCGAACACACACTAAGTATTAGTTCGCTAATCGGTCATCTAGGGGACGACATGGTTAAGTCAGCTACATTCCTGCATCCCAACAAGCCTCTACATTCGGACGGCTACTGCCGTTAGCGGGAAACGTGACTCATTCCACGCACAGGTCACCACCACGCAGCCGGCCGAAGTGGCCGAGCGGTTCTAGGCGCTACAGTCTGGAACCGCGAGACCGCTACGGTCGCAGGTTCGAATCCTGCCTCGGGCATGGATGTGTGTGATGTCCTTAGGTTAGTTAGGTTTAAGTAGTTCTAAGTTCTAGGCGACTGATGACCTCATAAGTTAAGTCCCATAGTGCTCAGAGCCATTTGAACCAACCACCACAAACCCCTAGACAGACTCGTCCTAGGAAACCGGCCATATACATATATTATCACTGTACTTACAATTACGATCGCGATCTCAGTTGGACAACATTTGACAATAAGCAAAGTGTCGGAAATACACCCTGCTGATGGCAGCGACTTTGGAAGTAGAAATATCTGAATCATTCATAAACTGTGACATACTTTTCCTTTGCTGTCACAGTGCTCCACGTCAGATCCATACCTTCCTTACAACTGGACATAGTCATTTCCCTTGCACATGTCAGAACACACACACACACACACACACACACACACACACACACACACACACATACACATACTTTATAAGGCTGATTCTCGAGCCGAACCTATCACGCACCCTCTACTACTAAGTATAATACTTCGCCAATAACTGATTGCCTGAGTTACGAAATAATACTGACCGAAAATCGGCGATGGGTGGACTTGTCTCATAGGTTTTTCCTGCGAGCGATACCACTGCGTCTTAGAAAGAGAAGCGTAAACGTCTTATAAACTGCCAGATGTTAAAAAACACGTTCGCAACAACTACTGTATGTTACTGTCACAAGTGGTCTTAGTTCTGCAGGCATACACAAGTATCAATATTAAAAACTATACCGGGTTTATAAATCGAGATATGGCAATATGTAATGTCAACGCGAATATCTTGTGTCGCCAGTGTGTGGGACAGTGCTCGGGACTTGTGAATAACGAGTGTTTTTGCAGAAATGGCTTTTAACTGAGAAAAGACTTATTATTATATTGCGAATTATTATTATATTGTGAAATAACAACTATATGTTTTATTATTTTATAACCAGTTTCCTACAAAGAATAAAAACATAAGAAAAGGTAATACCACTAAAAGAGTGTATTGGCTATGTATTGTCTGTGGAATTCTTCCTTCTTATGTTCTTCTTCCCTGTGTTGTATGAAGCGGATGAGATCGAAGATAAGCTGAGGTCTGTTCTTTTAAATGTTGTAAAAAGTACTCACCATTGTCAAAGGAAAAGTATAAGTAAAATTTACTAAATGGAATTCTAGTGTATGGACTTTTATTTGTAACTAAATAACCAACTATGAATGTTTTAAGTTTTAAGTCTGCAGCAGCCTAGACTGTGCTTTGTTTGCCGCCATTACGTGAGTGTATGGAGCGGCAATTTTAAACTGCAGGAATAACCAGACACTAATTCTTTCGATCGATATTACAATATTTGAACTCCGTGGACAAGAACACACAGGAATTTATTATTTTTCTATAGTAAAAGTGAAGATAACATTCAGTAGAACAATCTTAGACTTAACGTAATGAAATAATATAATGGCTGATGCGTAAGATTAATGTTTCCAAAACTAATTCATCAGTGACTTTAAATAGAAATATTTGCGACACCAGTGTTGTTATGGGTAGAGGTGGTGGACTGATACATTAGTTATTCGGTGCATACAGTTTAATGTCAAGTATGGCATTATTGAAACTCATCATAGTCGGGCTCAGCAGCACATAAATAAGAATCATCAGAGGTTATTTATTTCTTTTAAATAATACTGTTATTCTTGCTGCTACGTTTTCATATGTTTTACAATAACACTTACACACCACAACAACAACATTAAACAGACCTCCAAATTACCCATTACAATTACATCCGATTGAAGTGGTTTTTCCGGACAAATACCGTGACACGGACACTGTGCCAGACACGTGTTGTCTCCCATAGGCGTTGCCGCTCGCAGCGCCTTTTTCTGCCTGTTAACATATCTCTGTATTTCAATATGGATGCCTGTACCAGTTTCTTTGGCACTTCAGTGCATAATTGTATGTCTGCCAATACTTTGTGGTGCCATTGTAAGATCTTCTAGAAGTACACTACTGGCCATTAAAATTGCTACACCAAGAAGAAATGCAGATAATAAACGGGTATTCATTGGACAAATATATTGTAGTAGAACTGACATGTGATTGCATTTTCAGGCAATATAGGTGCGTAGATCCTGCGAAATCAGTACCCGGAACAACCACCTCTGGCCGTAATAATGGCTTTGATACGCCTGGGCATTGAGTCAAACAGAGCTTGGATGGCGTGTACAGTTACAGCTGCCCATGCAGCTTCAACACGATACCACAGTTCATCAAGAGTAGTGACTGGCGTATTGTGACGAGCCAGTTGCTCGGCCATCATTCACCATACGTTTTCAATTGGTGAGAGATCTGGGGAATGTGCTGGCCAGGGCAGCAATAGAACATTTTCTGTGTCCAGAAAGGCCCGTACAGGACCTGCAGCATGCGGTCGTGCATTATCCTGCTGAAATGTAAGGTTTCGCAGGGATCGAATGAAGGGTAGAGCCACGGGTCGTAACACATCTGAAATGTAACGTCCACCGTTCAAAGTGCCGTCAATGCGATGCAAGAGGTGACCGAGACGTGTAACCAATGGCACCCCACACCATCACGCCGGGTGATACGCCAGTATCGCTATGACGAATACACACTTCCAATGTGCGTTCACCTCGATGTCGCCGATCACGGATGCGACCATCATGATGCTGTAACCAGAACCTGGATTCATCCGAAAAAATGACGTTTTGCCATTCGTGTAGCCAGATTCGTCGTTGAGTACACCTTCGCAGGCGCTCCTGTCTGCGATGCAGCGTCAAGTGTAACCGCAGCCCTGATCTCCGAGCTGACAGTCCATGCTGCTGCAAACGTCGTCGAACTGTTCGTGCAGAGGGTTGTTGTCTTGCAAACGTCCCCATCTGTTGACTCAGGGATCGAGACGTAGATGCACGATCCGTTACAGCCATCTGGATAAGATGCCGTCATCTCGACTGCTAGTGATACGAGGCCGTTGGGATCCAGCACAGCGTTCCGTATTACCCTCCAGAACCCACCGATTCCATACTCTCCTAACAGTCATCGGATCTTGACCAACGCGAGGAGCAATGTCGCGATACGATAAACCGCAATCGCGATAGGCTACAATCCGACCTTAATAAAAGTCGGAAAAGTGCTGGTACGCATTTTTCCACCTTACACGAGGCATCATAACAACGTTTCACCAGGCAACGCCGGTCAACTGCTGCTTGTGTATAAGAAATCGGTTGGAAACTTTCCTCATGTCAGCACGTTGTAGGTGTCGCCACCGGCGCCAACCTTGTGTGAATGCTCTGAAAAGCTAATCATTTGCATATCACAGCATCGTCTTCCTGTCGGTTAAATTTCGTGTGTGTAGCACGTCATCTTCGTGGCCAGTAGAGTAGGAGACTGTAAGCCTGCAGCTCAAGGGAAGGAGGGACGTATATATTGGTGGAGGAGCGGTAGCAGTGTGTGTGTGCCGCTTGCTGTCTGCCACGGATCTGTACTGCGACACCCATATAACGGACAGAGAGCACCCGGACACGAGGTATGACAGCGCCCAGTGCTGGGTGCTAGACGCTATGAGGACAATGCCTGCAGCGAATTCGGCTCTGCGGCGCAGGCGTGTTTCGGTGGCCATACATCACGGCCGCGCGCGTTCTGTCAGTTGTATTAGCCGCATTATAGAGATGCGGCCGACACAATGGGCACCTCCAACCCCTGCCCCGGTAGACACGTCTTGGACGGACAGACCCCGCGCCGGCAGGGTTGCGGATCGACCGCTGGTCTATCACAACTCCCCTACTAAAAAGGGAACCTCCCCATCGCACCCCCCTCAGATTTAGTTAGAAGTTGGCACAGTGGATAGGGTTTGAAAAACTGAACACAGATCAATCTAGAAAACAGGAAGAAGTTGTGTGTAACTATGAAAAAAATAAGCAAAATATACAAACTGAGTAGTCCATGCGCAAGATAGGCAACATCAAGGAGAGTGTGAGTTCAGGAGCGCCGTGGTCCCGTGGTTAGTGTGAGCAGCTGCGGAACGAAAGGTCCTTGGCGCTACCGCGAGAACTTCAAAAGCTTCCTGCAGATTCCACTGCAGACAGCAATCGCCAGAGTCCCTCCCAGCCTGTGACCCCCAGCACCGCCACCAGCTACCTCACTATATTCACCACTAGAATAACGTGTGCAGTGATAGTGAATAAGTGCAATACAAAAGATAAAGTGCTTTCTCCTCTCGCCTCAAATAGTGAGGTATAGTAATATAAAGTGTTTCTTCTTAGTGAAATCAGTGATACAAAGTGCTTCTCACGAAACACCTGTCATGCTCGCAGCCAAAACAGTGTCAAAAGTATGCCCAGTAATACTACCTGTTTTTTTTTAATTAATTTTTTTTCATTATTTGTACTTTATTGTCTAGGAGACAAACATTACTTAGTGGAAAGTGCCAACTACTCATAATTATTATTATTGTTATTGTTATTATTAATAAATTTTCTCTCTTCTTCAATTTAGGTATAATCTGTAGTATATGTGAAAAAGTTTCTTCCACTTCTGCTCCATCTATCATGGTGATGTTTCCCTCATACTGTCACACCTAACAGTGTAAACTAGAGGAAGAGATCAAACCAGAATACACAATGTGCCTGTGGCATCACAACTGCATCACATACAGAAACATGAACTCAAAATCAATGCATCGATGCTAAATATAAACTGTTATGCCTGTCCTGCAATGCCTACCCCCCCCCCCCCCCAAAAAAAGAAAAAAGATGACAAATGGCCGTGTAAAAGTGTTTAAGGAACAACAATAAGAGAGAAACGAAAAAGGAAAAATATAAAAACGAAAACCTATAAAATGACAGTAATATTAACCAACACTAGGAATATAATAGTTTAATAGAACAAAATGTCTTTTTTTAAAATGTATCGTTGTTAATATATTTAACCAAATATATATGGTTACAAAAAAAAGGTTCAAGTCTTCCCTCGAGTAAAAAGTTTAATTTTTTATTTTCAGACAATTATCAAAGTTCAGTCACTCACACATAATCAACTTAGCTCTCCAAAATTCCAGGACATGTTCAGATATGCTTGGACATATGCAGGATGTGACGCTCTACACACGGAAAAATTTGAAAACGTTAAAAACATATGTTTTGACAGAGCACAGGGAAAACCGTGCGACTGTGAAACTGTTGCATTCGTTTGTTGCAGTTTATGTGACAAACCTTACGTTATCATCACTTTTTTGGGAGTGATTATCACATCCACAAGAAAACCTAAATCGTCCAAGGTAGAAGAAACTTTTTACCATTCGCCAAGTGTAGAAGTTAGGTGGGTCGACAACATATTCCTGTCATGTGACGCACATGCCGTCGCCAGTGTCGTATAGACTATATCAGACGTGTTTTCTTGTGGAGGAATCGGTTGGCCTATGACCTTGCGATCAAATGTTTTCGGTTCCCATTGGAGAGGCACGTCCTCTAGTCTACTAATCGCGCGGTTTTGCGGTGCGGTCGCAAAACACAGACGCTAAACTTATTACAGTGAACAGAGACGTCAATGAACGAATGGAGAGATCATAATTTTGCGAAAATAAAGAAGGTAAACCTTTCACTCGAGGGAAGACTTGAACCAAAGACCTCTCATTACGCAGCTGTTCACGCTAACCATGGGACCACGGCGCTCCTGAACTCACACTCTCCTTGATGTTGCCTATCTTGCGCATGGACTACTCAGTTTGTATATTTTGCTTATTTTTTTCATAGTTCCACACAACTTCTTCCTGTTTTCTCGATTGATCTGTGTTCAGTTTTTCAAGGTCTATCCACTGTGACAACTTATAACTAAATCTGAGGGGGGTGCGATGGGGAGGTTCCCTTGTAAGTTATCGTAACAACAGCGTGTGCTGTCAAACTTCTGCTCGATCCAGTACTAATAATAATTACGTGTGGCTCAATGGTGTAGTGCACATCATTCAAGTAAACGTCACTTCGGCGACTTGCATGTCCCGAAGGTACCGCAGTAATCCTTCCGAGTATCGAACCAGATTTGCAACCTGATTGAAGACTTCCTTGCCCACAGAACTCACTACGTCGCTCTTAACGGAACAAAAGCAACACTCAGATACACAAGAACAAGGCAACAAAGTGTCAGAGGAAGAAAGAAGAAAAATATATGCCAGCTTTCCATGCCTAAACCTCATGTCGCAAAAATCCGCTAAACATAAAAAAAATTCCATATAACAATTGAATCGGTGAGCGCAGAAACCACTTCAGTCACAAAAATGCGAAAAATCGTTTTCGATGAAAAGATGCTTAGAAAGGGAAGACGCGTGTTGAGTGCAAGAAACAAGTTAGTCTGTTGAGTAGATCAGTAGATACAGGATGTCTTTTTCGAACGCTGAGCGAGTCAGTTTTTCAATGTGTTCCAAGTTCGTGCTCATTTCCTGTTCTATGTTCAATATGTCTGTGAGTACCACAAGCAGTGAAAGTGACCATTAAACTCTCCTAAGAAGAGGAGGAGAGATGAAGGAAAACATCGAAGAAACGTCATTAGAACCACTAAAGTTAAAAAAAAAATGGTTCAAATGGCTCTGAGCGCTATGGGACTTAACATCTGAGGTCATCAGTCCCCTAGAACTAAGAACTACTTAAACCTAACTAACCTAAGGACATCACACACATCCATGCCCGAGGCATGATTCGAACCTGCGACCGTAGCAGTCGCGTGGTTCCGAATTGCAGCGCCTTGAACCGCACGGCCATCGCGGCCGGCGTCTAAAGTTCGTGGGGTTGAACACATCAATTGGAAAGGGCGTCTCATCCCATCTAGAACAACAGGTCCGGCTTGTAAGTGTGAATTAAAATGCTTTACTAAGTTTTGTGAAGATGAAAAATCTGAATTTGTTGCTAATTTGAATCAGCTGAAATCAAACGACGAGCAAGATATTTTCCTACACCAACTGTTTGTAAAACATACCATTGAGCACTGTAGGCCTCGTGCTGAACAGCCTAGAGAAACAGCAGCCAGTTTCGAATATCTCCTACTACACAAAGGAGAAAAGAAAAGGGTATATAAGAAGGCGTTTATTTCATTCTAAGGCATTACTGAGGGCAGTGTTCGAAGGCTTGCTGTTCTCCTAATAGAGAGTAGATCTCCTCAAGATAAACGAGGTAAAAGTCTGAAGAAGAACACGATTTCTACCAAAGTTTGTTCTGAAATACATGAGCATATTTCATCATTCCCCACCAAGATTACCCACTATGCCACCAATGATATCAGTTATCTTGATGCCCGCTTTGATGTTAAAAAAATTCATTCGTTGTTTAAAGAATAGTACCCTCGTTTGGATGTAAAATATGAGTTTTGTCTTACATATTTTCATGACAACTTTTCATTACAATTCGGACGTCCGCAGGTAGATACCTGCATAAAATTTGAAGAACTTGATGTAAAAATCAAGAGCTCCGCTATTGGTGATACAGCTAAAAGAGCTGCTCTTGCTGAACTTACTATGCAAAAGAGACGAGCCAAGAAGTTTTACAATAAACTTCGAAGCGTCACCAAGATTTGTGCGGAATGTGAAGACACAGTCGTACTTTCATTTGATTTTATGCAGAATCTCCTCCGTCCAGCGATCCCAGTTCAGGACATATTTTACTTGAGGCAACTTTGAGTGAACTGTTTTGGGATAATAAACCCAAAAACAATGAAATCTGAAATATTCCTGTACCACGAAGGAGTAGCCCACAAAGAAGCCAATGAGATATGCAGCATGCTATTGAAATACATTGACTCTAATATTCCATCAAATGTTAAAAATCTGTATTTCTTTTCCGATAGCACGTGCGGACAGAACTGGAATCACACCATGATAAGATTCTGCCTTGCTCTTGCAAATACAGGGCGTTTTGAACAAAGGTTTCATTACATTCCGGCTTTAAGGCATTCATATCTTCCAAACGATCAAGATTTTGGTAGTATTAAGAGGATGATACGTAAAAATGATCGGATATATACACCTGATGAATATGAAGAGTTGTGTGCTCAGTCCAGTAACAACTTTCACATCGTCAAGCTACTCACCACTGACGTAAAAGATTTTGATGGTTGGTGGAAGGAATATTATACAAAAAACCCATTACCCAGAGAATGTCGAGGGAGGAGTGTGCCAAAAGAAGCAAAATTCAAGTTTGGTCCCACTCTAACGAAAAAGGGGTAATCGATGGATTACAAAAGCATAGCTATCAGCCGCTGAAACCTGCTTCCCGGAAGGTAGGTATTTATTTTCCTTCAAGTATTGCAGCCTACCCATCAGGGAAAGTTCCAATCAATATCAAGAAAATGGAGTACATCAAGAAGATGATAATTCATATAGCTGAAAATTTCAAAGTTTTTTATGATGCACTATTTACCTGGCCAACCATTGCACATAACAATCATACATTGGTCGAGAATGATCTATTTTAAGAGCGTTTTGCTTTGTTATATTCCTGTTTTCTGATAACTTTGCAATATTGTAACATCATTTTGATATAATATGAAAAAATATAGACTTTAAATGAATGATTACCCTTTTCCTAGTTTTCAGCTGTCTGTAAAAACCAGTTGAATGCAGAAACAGCATAAGTCCCGATCAAATTTTAAATTTTCCTTAGCCTAATTTATGTCGAAAATAGGAAATTTTTGCATGACAGAAACATAAATGCATGTTGTAGCAGAGGGAAAAAGGTTATAATATTTGATAATTTGGAGGAGTTATGACGTTTTTTCTCTATCCTGAAAAACTTGCATGTTGTGACTGAAGTGCTTTCTGCACTCACAGATTCAATTGCATTCTCCATTGATAATAAGTTAGGACACTTACTAGCCCACTACATAAACACAGATAACCAAAACTTTTACAGTTGCGGAGTGTATAAAACATCATGCTCCAGTAGCCCTGCCTACTATGCAAGAAAAACACGCTGAAATCTCAAAATCGCTTTCCAAGAACACATAAATGCTTTCAGACTTCGAAAAATCAGTTACTGCACAGAATATATTAGAAACTTAACATGTGATCAACGAGGTATACGTAGGATTTGGGTAACGAACACGATGTTCATGATGTGTAATGACTGTCAACGTTACCGATTCACATACACAATATTTGTTTATACACATTATACTGACAGATACAACTGAAACACTTGGCGTCTCAGAACCCACTGCCTAATGTCCAGAGATACTGTTCTTGCAGCGATGTTGGATTGGATGGATTGTGTGAGGGAAGAGACCAAACTGCGAGGTCATCGGTCTCATCGGATTAGGGAAGGACGGGGAAGGATGTCGGCCGCGCCCTTTCAAAGGAACCATCCCGACATTTGCCTGGAGCGATTTAAGAAAATCACAGAAAACCTAAATCAGGATGCCGGACGCGGGATTGAGCCGTCGCCCTCCCGAATGCGAGTCCAGTGTCTAACCACTGCGCCACCTCGCTCGGTGCAGCGATATTCTTGGCGGCGGAAGTCCATAATGCTTGTGTCCCCACATATGCAACAATTTGGTAGTACTAAATAAAGAAGCCAGTGGTAAGACCCTAAATCTGGTAGAACAATTGCAAATATACCTCCACAAAATAAAAAAAAATAAAACCTGAATCTGCATTAAACGAACAATCAGATTTTGCTAGCCATTGTTATTTTAGTAATTTTAAATTCGTATTTTAATTTATTCCTCGCATATATGAATTTAGAACTCAGGCCTCTGACAGTCTGATAAACTTCATCTTTGATAACATCAAGTAAAATTACATCTGCGAAGTGTTTTTGAGCAGTTGTAAACAAATGAGCGACGTGAGTGCGACGACAGTGTGTATGCTGGCCTCAAAAGTTAAAAATGGCCTTCCTAGTTTATTCGGTAAGTTTTTCACTGTTTTTTCCCGCTGTTTCTCACGTATTTCCGCACTCGATTCACGAAATACGAAACCTAACATCTAATTTCCTCATGCAGGAAAATACATTTCCTCTCACTCAAGAGAAAATATAAATTATGTACTAGACGATTTGCATCTGAAGATGGACCCACGGGGTCAGAAAAGCATAGTATAATTTAACAAAACACGAAAAAAGTTGTGACTGTGGGCGCTTTTATTCAAACTCCCTCTGTGAAATCGACAAATGTAAAAGTAATTTCCGGAGTACCCAAGGGTGTATGAGAGGACCGCTACTGTCTGCATTGTATACTAATGATCTAGTAGAATGCGTCGAAAGCTCTTTAAAGGTATGTGCAGACGATGTGATTGTATGTAAGGAGGCAGCGACGCCAGAAGACAATAACGATTAGCAGAAGGACCTACAGAGCATTGATAAGTGGTGCAGCGACTGGCAGTTGACTATGAACGTAAATAAATGTGACGTAGTGCCCATTTACAGGAAAAGAAATCTGCTACTGTACAACTACGCTACTGCTGACAAATTGGTAGAAACAGTGACCAACATAAAATATCTAATAATATCTATTTAAGGGATTCCTTTTAGTACTGATCTAGATGAGCTCACACTGTTCATTATTCAGAGTCAATTTTCATTCCCACACCACACAGATGTGTTGTCGAAACCATTTTGCAATTAGTTTAGACCTTCTGATGACTTTGCGAGGCGATAAATCTGCAAACAATCTACGAAGGCTGCTAAGACTGCTTCCTAAATCATTTACACGGATTAGGAACAGCAGACTTCGTATAATTAGTACGTCCTTGGGAACACCACGTATAACTTCTGTTTTACTCGGTGATCGTCCGTCAGTTACTATGAATTGTGACCTTTCTGACGCTACACTCTGGAACCGCGCGACCGCTACGGTCACAGGTTCGAATCCTGCCTCGGGCATGGATGTGTGTGATGTCCTTAGGTTAGTTAGGTTTAAGTAGTTCTAGGGGACTGATGACCTTAGAAGTTAAGTCCCATAGTGCTCAGAGCCATTTGAACCATTTTAATCAGTGTATATTTTGCGTTTATTTTTGGTTGATTCGGGTGTTACGGTATTCAGTTTCACTACAACGACCTTGTGGCCCGTGACTCCTGTATCTCTCATGATCATCCCTATTTGCTTAGGACTGTATGTTGCAAGTGGTCAAGTACGTTTTCGCAATCATTTACACTTCGAGTGGGCTCCTGAACTAATAGTTCGTAATAATTTTCAGAGAAAGCATTTAGTACGATTTCGGACGATGTTTTGTGTCTACTAACGACTTGAAATATATATTTTCATCAACATATCGAGGGTAGATCGACACCACAACCAGCTAGAATTGTACAAGTGGGGTACCCATTTAAAATGAGACTCATGTTTTCTTTGAACCTTGCAGCAACTGTAGCATTTGAGTCATGAGTTCGGTAAAGAGAGCCAGTTACGAGGGTTGGAACTTAAAAGTGGCAACTATTTATTCACGACCGATACAAAAGAGTTACATATTTGCACCTGTTACTGTCCTTCAAGGTAGTCACCAGCGCTGTGTAGAACCCGTTGCCAACGATGTGGAATGAACAAAGTAAGAGCATATGGACTGTCAGACCAGTTGTGTGATTGGATTGAAGAGTCCCTAGATAACAGAACGCAGCATGTCATTCTCAATGGAGAGAGGTCTTCCGAAGTAAGAGTGATTTCAGGTGTGCCGCAGGGCATTTCAGGTGCTGATATGAATCTCGCAAGCTTGATCGACTATTACACTAAACCAATTCCACACTGCAAACGAACATAGCCTCATTACACTGAACTATGACTCTTAATCTTACTTGTTTCCTCGTCTTAGAATAGCGGCAGAAACTGTCTTGTATGACGACCATATCGAAAATACTTGAACCAGTGCTGTAGTTGTGTATTAGGTTTTCTCTGGGACTTATTAATAAACTTCAAACTGTTAGATGAGTTGTAGAATATATTTTCGCAGGGACTGGCCTGTAGGCCGTAATAATGAACAGTACGTATGATCTAAACATAAAGGAACTG
The DNA here is from genome assembly GCF_021461385.2 of Schistocerca piceifrons. Classification (NCBI taxonomy): domain Eukaryota; kingdom Metazoa; phylum Arthropoda; class Insecta; order Orthoptera; family Acrididae; genus Schistocerca; species Schistocerca piceifrons. The sequence goes on from NC_060138.1 coordinate 192,046,545, forward strand.
TCAGTCTAATGGCGAATTAGTAACAACACCATCACAAGTGTAACTGCATTAACCATTCAACATTTGTGATAAAATATAACGTGAAACAGTAATATTATGTAACCTTGAGGACTATGTGGAGGATGTAAACCTTGTACGATGCTATTAACAATATACATCAATGACCTTGTGGGTGACATCGGAAGTTCACTGAGGCTTTCTGCGGATGATGCTGTGGTATATAGAGAGGTTGTAACAATGCAAAATTGTACTGAAATGCAAGAGGATCTGCAGCGAATGGACGCATGGTGCAGGGAATGGCAATTGAATCTCAATGTAGACAAGTCTAATGAGCTGCGAATACATAGAAAGAACGATCCCTTATCATTTAGCTACAATATAGCAGGTCAGCGACTGGAAGCAGTTAATTCCATAAATTATCTGGGAGTACGCATTAGGAGTGATTAAAATCATATAAAGTTGATCGTCGGTAAAGCAGATGCCAGACTGAGATTCATTGGAAGAATCCTAAGGAAATGCAATCCGAAAACAAAGGAAGTAGGTTACAGTACGCTTGTTCGCCCACTGCTTGAATACTGCTCAGCAGTGTGGGGTCCGTACCAGAGAGGGTTGATAGAAGAGATAGAGAAGATCCAACGGAGAGCAGCGCGCTTCGTTACATGATCATTCAGTAATCGCGAAAGCGTTACGGAGATGATGGATAAACTCCAGTGGAAGACTCTGCAAGAGAGACGCTCAGTTGCTCGGTACGGGCTTTTGTTGAAGTTTCGAGAACATACCTTCACCGAGGAGTCGAGCAGTATATTGCTCCCTCCTACGTGTATCTCGCGAAGAGACCATGAGGATAAAATCAGAGAGATTAGAGCCCACAGAGAGGCATACCGACAATCCTTCTTTCCACGAACAATACGAGACTGGAATAGAAGAGAGAACCGATAAGGGTACTCAAGATACCTTCCGCCACACACCGTCAGGTGGCTTGCGGAGTATGGATGTAGATGTAGAAGATGTAGTATACCCGTAGCAGAGCCTGTTCTGTTGATGGTGCGAATGGAGCGGTCTACTGTCCGTCGAACCTCTGGAACAGTTTTGAAGCGAATGCCGCGAAGTGGTTCCTTCATCTTCGGAAAGTCACAAGGACCTAAGTCCGGGGAATATGGTGGATGGTGCAATACTTCCCAGTCTCATCGACCGAACAGAGCAGCCACAGCTTGCGCTGTATGCGCTCGCGCATTGACGAGCAAAATGGTGGGTGGGTTGAGCAGAAAGTGTCGCCGCTTCTTTCCCAAAGCTCGTCGCAGGTGATGCTCCAAAAACGAACAGTAATGCTGTGCACTGACGGTCTGCCGTGGAGGAACGTAATGCGTTAGGATAACACCATTACAGTCGTACACGACAATCACCATAATTTTCACCATACTGGGGCTCTAATTCACTTTCGACTTTCCCGGCGACCCATAATGATGCCATTCGTTGGATTGGCTTTTCAGTTTTGGCTCGTACGATGTGGCCAATGTCTCATCCAGTGTTGCAATACGGCGTAAGAAAACCTCTCCTTCACTCTCATAGTGCTCCAAGTGCGTCTGAGCAGCGTAGTAACGCATCGATTTCTGCATTTCCGTCAAGTCATGCGGGACCCATCATGATGCAATTTTTCGCATGCCCAGGCGTTCCTTCAGGATGCGAAGCACAGTCGTATGCGCTAATTCGGTCACGTGAGCCCGCTCACGAATCGCATGGAGTCTATCACTGTCCACTCACGTGGCACTTTTTCTTCACAGACGCTAGGACAACCTGCCCGATACGTGTCTGCCACGGTCTGCCTACCTTCGTTGAAGGCTTATACCCAACGTGCCACTGTTCTGTACGGCAATGCCGATTCCCCGCACGGCTCTTGAAGACTCTGATGACACTGTTGTGCTGTACGACATCTGGCACATTCAATCTTGTCCAACTCCGTTGTTCCTGTTTCGGAAACACAGTAACATTTTATGTTAGACCGCTCGCTCACAAGTGATTGTGTTTCCCTCGATTGTGCGCACGCCGGTGACGTGGCACGGGCGAGTCCATATGCTCGGAGGTAAGGTAGACATGTCAACAATGTGTACTATCAGCGACAATAGTAGATTCCATTGCATAGGTCTCCACAGCAGTGTTGCCATTATTTAAGTTCCAACCTACGTATTAATTTATTCCTCTTGTCAAGTAAACCGCCTGACCCACATTAAATTGCAGGAACCACTTACTTCAGTTTTGGTACAAGGACAGTTACTTCTAACAGCAAAAAACACACCACCAGCAATCGCATTTCACTTATCCTTTCTGAAGACCAATACGTTCATTACAAAATTTCCCCTGAACGTATCTTCAGCTTTAGTCAACTTACAGTACCTATAACTTAGCGTTTGGAGCTCAGGTTCTTTCGCAACACTGCTACGACGATTTATGGCGTCCCGTGTTTGCCCTGCACCCTTTGAAATTAAAGCCCTTTTCGTACTATCCCGAGATTCTCTAGCCTTTGGATCGTCTTCGATCTTCGCAAATTCATATAGGATATAAGACAATTAGCCAATAATATTCGCTTGTTTGTTTTCTGTTGTATACGTTGCTGCCTATCCAATCGTCCATATGGCAGCATTTTTTTTTTGTCGATCGAAATCAGAGTTTGTCTGGTCGGAGCGGTAGTTATGTTAATGTTGGTTCTCTGATCAAGGAGTGCTAATTTCCGCGTGGGAAGCGTCGATACGGCTGTACGCCAGTGGGATCCCACCACTGTTGATTGGTGCAGTCCGGCTTTTACTTTGAATTATAATTTTACCTTTTCCTTAATAGTGCAGTGCTGAAACAATCACTGTTGAATCCTTGGTAATCACTGAATTAACGAGGGTAAAATATCATTAAGTTGGCGCATAACTAACCCATGTACATTCTTTCAGCAAGAAGAGGGGTCGTTGTCCAGTCTGAAGGGTGTCGTTACACTTTTGGAGAAGTTTGTCTGTGTACACTCTGCTTTTTTGGGTGTTCTACTGTGTTGTGTACATAGTTTTATCGAAATTCGTTGAGATCTTGTTGACTTTGATCAAGTATTAGGTTTATAACAGTATGCCGAAGATAACGCGTGTGCGAGCGACAAGTCTAGCAAGGATGAGAGGATTGATCTTGGATATTTAACAGGAAAACATTCAGCAGATTGATTTTAACGAACCGCGGAGAGGAAGCTCACAGGTTGCGTTGGGTTGTTTGGGGAAGGAGACCAGACAGCGAGGTCATCGGTCTCATCGGATTAGGGAAGGACGGGGAAGGAAGTCGGCCGTGCCCTTTTAAAGGAGCCATCCGGCATTTGCCTGAAGAGATTTAGGGAAATAATGGAAAATCTAAACCAGACTGGCCGGAAGCGGGATTGAACCGTCGTCCTCCCGAATGCGAGTTCAGTGTGCTAGCCACTGCGCCACCTCTCTCGGTAAGCTCACATGGTGAAATAAATGTAGAAAAATGGCTCTGAGCACTATGGGACTTAACATATATGGCCATCAGTCCCCTAGAACTTAAAACTAATTAAACCTAACTAACCTAAGGACAGCACACAACACCCAGCCATCACGAGGCAGAGAAAATCCCTGACCCCGCAGGGAATCGAACCCGGGAACCCGGGCGTGGGAAGCGAGAACGCTACCGCACGACCACGAGATGCGGGCGAAATAAATGTAGAAGAGGAACCCACTAATAAGCAGAAAAACTGGGATACCTTAGAAACAGAATCCAAGGGAGAGGATAATCTAATAATTTCACAAGCGACGAAAGCATCCGAAACTACCGGCCACGAAACAGCAGCAAATCCTCAAAATCCAGCCTCGATTAACCACCAAATCTGTTTAATACAGAAACGCTGGGAGAGTCGAGAAATTCGCAAAAAGTAGACAGAAAGATTTAGAAACAAGCAACGAGGAATGGTGAGCAAAATAAGAAACTTGAAATCAAGTCAGGCAGATGCAGAATAATCTAATTCAAAAAGATGATGAATATACACGTGGTTTTGATAATAAATTAGAGACGTTGGCGCAAATCATTAAAGAAACCATCGATGAATTAAGGAAAGATGTCGATGTTTATGCGAGGAGTATGGAGACAGTGTATGGAAACAAGAGGCCACGGAGGAGGTGAAAGCTGACAAGGGAACTGTCAAGTTGCAGTAAAATGAAGTAAAGGAGGGAGAGGGACGAGTAGAAGTCTTGACCATAGCTGCAGAACAAGTGAAGATAATGACACGTCATCTGATAGAACCATTCTGACAAATTTGCATGAACACTAGGATATCAATGGCTTACTGCAATTAAAGGAAATACTGGCGTCAGTCAGTGGAACAGAGGAACATTGGTTGTAGTACAGAAGGAGAATCTTATCATGTCATCCTTCTCCCTAGAGCCTGTATTTCATGTAAATATATATTCTGTTCTTTTATACGTAGTTGTAAGAAAAACTAAAATGTCGACAAATTGCACTGAAAGGGCCCGTATTTAAAAGTTTTAAATTACATATTTTTACATTTTTCAGTTATAATACATATTTCACACTAAACTGCATAATTTCACATATTTAACATTACTACTGAATTATTATACATGTTCATAAGTCCCATACCTTTTTGTCACATAGCAAGAAAGGAAAGAATCTTAAGTTTTACAATTGTGTTTCTGATAGTGTTGTCAGCCCTATTACGCTCAAAGCTCTTGGAGAAAATTACAGTATCCTTTCACCTCCTCAAGAGTCCAAGTATTACTTATCGCTTGAGAGAGAGATGCTTCACATTGTCCCTTCTCAGTTAGCAAACAAGATTGTTTCGAGATAAAAACAGTGTTCATCTCTCCAGTTTTTCTGTGCCATGTGTAAATTACCCCCCATGCACAGCATTTTTTGTCGTCATAATTCAATGTGTGATGCAAGTAAAGATGAGTTCACTGAGCTACATGAGGAACATTTTATGAATATTTCTATAGTTTCCACGTGCACGCAACATGTAAACATGGTTATCCACCAGATATGATAAAGCATGTCTGGCTCATTTATTATTGGTGCTGGACAGTCAATTGAATGAATGTTCGTAATGTAGCGATGGCAGAATTCCAAGATGGCCCCCAGCGGGTTTAGGTCATGGCAGCAAGCTGTGGTCGGGCGGACGAGGCGGTAAGTAATACCCACTCTTCAGTAAGTGAAGGACACTATAATATGCTTAAAGTTCCATGAAATTCATAGCGTTATTGAAAGATTGAACATTTAATAAATAACATAAACTTGTATATAGCTAGAACAAAGAACAGTGGTGGCGTAATCTTAGACTTGAACAACCCATATATACTGGTAGGTAGGGTGTGGTCATAAACAATATGAATACCTTATTCAGTGAATGTACACTTAAAGATGATAGGAGGAACCTGGTGCTGATATGAATCTCGCAAGCTTGATCGACTATTACACTAAACCAATTCCACACTGCAAATGAACATAGCCTCATTCCACTGAACTATGACTCTTAATCTTACTTGTTTCCTCGTCTTAGAATAGCGGCAGAAACTGTCTTGTATGACGACCATATCGAAAATACTTGAACCAGTGCTGTAGTTGTGTGTTAGGTTTTCTCTGGGACTGATTAAAAAACTTCAAACTGTTAGATGAGTTGTAGAATATTTTTTCGCAGGGACTGGCCTGTAGGCCGTAATAATGAACAGTGCGTATGATCTAAACATAAAGGAACTGTCAGTCTAACGGCGAATTAGTAACAACACCATCACAAGTGTAACTGCATTAACCATTCAACATTTGTGATAAAATATAATGTGAAACAGCAATATTATGTAACCTTGAGGACTATGTGGAGGATGTAAACCTTGTGCGATGCTTTAGCGTAACAGTTATATCATATTTATTTTCCACTATTTACGCACACGTACATTAATTTTGTTTGTGATCCACACAAACATATACAGGGTGGTCAGAAAATGTGTGAAATGCTTGTAGGGATGTTGCAGGGCAGGCTGTACTGAGACATAAATGTTAAGAAAGAAATTCGATACGTTGCTCCGTTTCCGAGTTATTTAGCATAGAATTTAGCCAATAGGGGCGTAGCGCGCTCGCATTCATGCGGCCTGCCAGGGGCGGTGTTGCCCAACGAGTGCTTTGTCTCGTTAGCATAAACTTGAATTTACGCGGGCGACGATCTGATTGGCTAACTTCAATGCTAAATAACTCGGAAACGGAGCAACGTATCGAATTTCTTTCTTAACATTTATGTCTCAGTACAACCTGCCCTGTAACATCCCTACAAGCATTTCACACATTCTCTGACCACCCTGTATAGTGAAATGATTTTTATGATTTCTGTACCTATGGATTCGTATTACTTGTACTATGATGTACATATATATATAAATATTATTGGTACTTTGAGATACAAACATGCTTTAGCATAATTCTTACACCATTTTGCTGTGCCACTGTTTACAGAAATATATGTGACTTTTGTTATGCACATGAAAACAAACACTGAAAATGTATATGTAATTGGATTATTTGTGTTTTGGTATGTAGATATTATTTTTATCGTGAATATTCAACTATATAAAATAATAGTGAATTTGATTTAATAATTCTATCTTCAATAAGGAGTATATCTGAATTAATTCGTAAACCAGTGAGCATGTGATAATAGTGAGGCATTTCCATTTTATAAAGAAAATGAGTGTGAATGAGAAGTTTATGTAGATAAAATTGTAAAACTGGTATAAAAGAGTGAATGAAAATCTGTGAGCTGGTAATCCCTTTGAGTATTATGTTCCACAAAATAAAGTTTACCAACACCGTCACTTGTGGAGAGCGAAGAGAAGGCAAGTAAAACGTTGGGACCGCTGTATTGCATGGGGGCTATATTCCTCTGGAAACCTTTTGTTTTGCATCCTAAATATGGATAGTGTTCCTAGTGTGGGCAGTCTGCTGGTATCAAGGAAACGTGCTCCAAGTAGACAGTGACAGGGAGCGCAGTAATGCAGGTTCCTGTCCTCTACAGGAAGTCAATATTCCGTGAAATGTAGGTCTGGAGCTGTGCAAAGATAAGATCTCTGAAGTGAAGTGAGACAAGAGGCCATCTGACTTTTTGTGTTTAAGATCAAAGCACGCCGAGCCGTAAGTATTGGCCTTGTTTAACTATCATTGTATGATACAAATAAATTATGGAGTGGGAAAACTGAAATCGCTGTGTTTATGAGGAGAATTGGACAAATCTTGGATGGCAGAAGCTGCTTGTTTGTGAACTCCAACACTAAGCACCCACTAGTCAATTAAGTTAAAACTGAATACAGAAGTGAGATTGTTGCAGTATTAGAGCAGACCTGACTGCTCACTGGTGCTCAAAATCATGCACATAGCTCACATGAGAAAGATTGAGTAAAAAATTCTGGTTATTGCTGCGAGTGCTCTAGGGAACTTCTTCCATCTGAGACTAGCCAGTGGACTCTCCAGCCAAGATATGGGCTTCAATTTCGGGCTCTGAGGCAGAGCGGCCTTCGGTGGAGGCCAGATGACGTAGAATTTCTACTCGCAGGTACCCGTAATTTTCAGTATGGTGAGCGACTGCACTGTTCGCAAATCAAATGACAGAATGTACACAGAGTTTTCAGGCTGATGTTAAGGCTTTTACATTTCTAAGTCAAGTACATTTATTAGTAATGTCAAACTCAACGTGGGTCCCGTCAAGATAGTGAGTGCATACAAGATTCTCTCTGTAGTTCCTTCTTTCCTCTCTGATTAATATTTGGCAGTCACTGTGCGCCTTCCACAAGTATAAAAAGCACTCCGTCTTCAGGCCACAAGTGGCCCATCGGGACCATCTGACCGCCGTGTCATCCTCAGATGAGGATGCGGATAGGAGGGGGATGTGGTCAGCACACCGCTCTCCCGGTCGTTACGATGGTTTTCTTTGACCGGAGCCGCTGCTATTCGGTCGAGTAGCTCCTCAGTTGGCATCACGAGGCTGAGTGCACCCCGAAAAATGGCAACAGCGCATGGCGCCCTGGATGGTCACCTATCCAAGTACCGGCCACGCCCGACAGCGCTTAACTTCGGTGATCCGACGGGAACCGGTGTATCCACTGCGGCAAGGCCGTTGCCGTTCCACAAGCATAACCGTACCGCAAAATGTTGTTTTGACTTTAACGTAGTCCCCTCAACCTCATTAGCTTGCCTTTGCCAAGCTGTCGATATTTTAATTCCATTGTAACTTGTATTAACATTTAATGAACATAACGTTTTCATGTCCTTGTGCAGTTGTGATTAACTTGAAGTCTACAGCAAATAGTAATAAATATGGCTCTATAGTGACCCTTGTATCATTTGTTTGATGAAACTGCCTATCATCCTGTGAGCTATAGCGCCCATGTTTCACGTATGCTAGGGTCACTGCTGTTTAATAACTTAAATTCATTAAATTATTTCTTGTGTGACACCTGTGTGAATGTTTCTAATTTTTACATGTATGGTACTTTATGTATTGCTCGTCTAGCTACCACATGGAGTGGTAAGACAAAGGAAAGACCTGAAGTTAGATATTTTGTCATGTTGTTTCTTCTTCAACGCTTTAGGTGATTATTGGGGCCTATTTGCACTTAACATGGTACTCCAGTTCTAAATTTTCCGATTTTTTGTAATTGAGTCATTCTTTCACCCTTATTTTCATGTGATACTCTGATAGGACCGGTGTGTTTTGCTTTTGTAGTCTTCCATAAGTGCTTCCACCTTCAGTGCTTGTCTAGAATGTGTGCTTTTTCATTAACATGTGTTTTTCGTAGCTAAATAGTTGAGTTTCGTACTTCATACGCTTGACAGTCTTCCCCAAAAATACATGTTGAGGTGTCTTCTTGTATTCACCGCTGAATTATGCTAAATTTTCTTCGTAAAATGAGCACCTATTCGTGTAGCTAAATGTTGTTTGTTTTTATAATCTATGATGTAATATCTTTCGATTATTTTCTTATGTGATCGTTTCTGTCTGCCCACGTGATCATCAGATTATACTTCGGTGTGTTATACTTTCTGTAATCGATTCCACTCTCTGTCTGATGGAGAATGACTACCTATGTGTGTAGTGGAATTTTATTAATTTTTGTTTTTCTCTTTTTAAAGAATTTTCGCCGCTTTTTACCTGTGCATTTTGATTACTTGATTTTCTGCTAAGTCTCCAGTAGTTTCAATATATATGGTGTGTGGTAGCTCCTCTGTTGCTTAATCTATTTTCAAATGGGTCGTACAGTGTTTATTTCCATACTTTATTGTTTTCCTTCGAAGCCATGTGTTTCCTTTCCCATTTTCGCATTATGATTCAATGATCCAAACCTCTATTTGAAATAAACGGGAGTTCTTTCTCCTGTCATCTGTTTATAATTCATCTTATTATGGCCACAGATTATTGTCTTATGTAGATTATTTAATGCGTCATGTCGATTTTGATTTCTGTTGGGATTGAAAATAAGTCTTACACAAGCCTTCGGTCTTCTAATTTGCAAGCCACGTCTCATCCTGACCTGTTCAAATGCTATTAGTGTATAAATACATCACCTAAATTAAAAAAAAATGTTGCGTTAATCGTTGCCTAATTTAAATCTGAGTGTTGATAAAGCTTGATTTATGGCCAAAGATGGTGATGTTGCCCCCAATAGTCGCAGGGTATGTTACAGAGTTCAGAATAAATTAAATTCTATAGCTGATACCAAACAGGTAACTCTCAAAGGAGACATTAAAAGCAGACTAACATATGCAAAGACGGCATTCATGGCCAGGAGAAGTCTAGAAGTATCAAATGCAGCCTTCATTTGAGGAATAAATTTCAGAGAATGTACATCTGGAGCACAGCATGGTATGGAAGTGAATTATGAGATGTGAGAAAACCAGATAGGGGAACCTGGGGTAGAAAGGGATACAAAGTTGAAAACATTGATTAAAAGTACAAAAGTGTTAAATAAGAGAGTTACCGATTATCATATGAACGCATTATGATCTATTAATCACAAAAATACAAGAACATTGCCATAAAATAAATCACTCAAAAACAGAAAGGTATGTCATTTGCCCCATTCTGCCCCGTGCACAGGGCAGGTTGTGGTGTTAAGTACAAGTGATTATAAAAACGTTTAAAATCATCGGAAAAGCAGAAAATATTGTCTTGCTCGGTATTTATTTAGTTTAAAGTGAATGTTAATGTCAAACTACAGTTTTCACGTATTGTATCCTTTTCTTAAGGCTATTTACAAAATTCACACGTGAGGAGAGACTCATCATCTTCGCTATCTATTCCTGCACAAGAATCGTGCGCACATTTTTTGCACATGGAACAAGCGACCCACCCTTCAACTGATTTTGAATAAAACTCACCACAATATAAACATTCACAGTCAGAACTCTCGTTAGTATTGGATGCTCTCTCCTTCTTTTTTCCATTTATCTTCAGGCCCTTTCCTTTGTTTTGTGAATTCTTAATTTTATTCTCTTTCACAAGTAGATTTTTAACTCTTTCTTCTTTGGCAGAGTTCTTTTCCTCTTTTTCCTTAATAATGGCTTCTAACTCTTTTTTGTAAGGCGAATCAGTTAAAACAACGGTCTTCCCCCTCTTCCGTTTCGTCCTTTTTGTGCTTTCGTTAACTTTGAGCAAGGACATCAGAATTTCAGGTGAAATATGAAATGTGGAGGCCGTGTTGTCAGTTGTCATCCAAGAGCACCCAGGACTAGTATAATTAGCCTCCATAACTTTGTCGTTCTTAGGTGGCAGTTCATTGTTACAATTCACTGAAACCTCGCCAGCTTGATCATCCAACCCTTGGCGTCGTCTTTTTTAGCTGGTGTGCTAGGTGAAGGCAATTCGAATTGTTCAGCTCCAGATACAATAACCTCTTTATTTCACGGTCTATCAAGCCCGATGTCAGTTGCGTCTGCCGGAAGGAAATCTGCATCGGCGAATATGGATGGGTCCGTGGGTCATATTCCAGTAGCTTCGAAACCTTTAAGAGCGGCTTTCATTGTTGCTCTTTTGGTGAAAGCTAAACCAAAAAGCGTTGAAATTTGAAAGAGTGTTATGAATTTTCCTTGGTTGCTTCGTAGACATTTTCAAAGCTCATCATTATAATGAAGACTTAAAGGCTTCATAAAAGAAACATCAAGCGGTTGAAGTCTGTCGAAACGCCACTCTCCCTCACGTAGTCTAGAACATCAATGTTCTTGGTATGTGTTGAATGGCCATCTAATATAAGAAGAACTAGGAAGTCTTTTGATGCCTTAGAAAATTCCACAAATTTTCGAAACCATACAAAGAATGACTCTGTGGTCATCCATCAGGTGCTGTGGACCTCAACCCAACCTCCTGGTGGCAGTCCTAACTCAAATTCTTTCTGCTTCTTCTTTAGTGGAAAAATAAGCATTGGAGGCAAGTAAGCTCCGCTTGCTGACATACAAATGAGGCATGTTACAGTTTCGCCCCTTTCTGCAGATGTTGACGATCCTACGTGACGTTTCCCCTTGCAAGCTATGAGCTTTGATTGGTTTTTAGGGTTAACCGAAACGCCTGATTCATCACAATTAAATATTTGGGAAGCCATTAGTTTGTGTTTATCAATTAGTAGTAACGCAAAAAAAATTATCAACAGCTACTTTATTAAAACCCATGGCTCTTGCACCAGATGTTGCTTTGGGTTTGCGAACAGATCAGGTAGGATGTGTTTTAAGGAATCCGTTGGCCCAATCTTCGCCTGCAATTTGATTTTTAAATCTGTGAACAATACCACTTCTTACAGCCAACTGATAAGCTAGGTTACGCAAGTCTGTGATTGTTAAGCCGAATAACATAGACTCCATACTTTTTAAGTACGGAGCTCAAGTTCCTGTTCCTCTGTAGATACGTTTTTAAACTTTCCAGCCATTTTATCAGTTTTGTAGTCAGAGTTTTCCCTTCTTTTTTAACGTATCTTTCCAGAGTAGTCTGGGAAAAGTCAGTTTGGTTTGAAGCCTTCAAATACCCACAATGGCCAGAATTAACTGCCTCCACAGCATTGTTCATGGCCTCAGTAGACCATGGCTGCCTATTTGTTTTTCTATTATGGACTTGAACCATCTGAAATCGAAAGTAAAATGGATTAGGTGCCTAATAAAAGCGACCTCTTTGTTAAAAATGTAGTGGGGCAGAATGGGGTACTTCCCCATTCCGCCCTAGGTACATGGTTTAGGTTGTGGAGGTAAGGCCACTAAACAAAGATACGAAAACAAACATTCAACCGCATGAAACTAAAGATTATTAAACGTATCTTAAGCATCTACTAAGAATAGTCTTATTGTAAATAAGTAGGTATACCTTTTCTTGCTCCCAATTCGCCAGAAGTTACAAGGCAGGAGCAACGAAAACTTCACGATCCAACGCTTACGAAAACCAAACAAACATGGCTGCCAAGGTTGAGCAGTAACTGTCTGAACTAGTTCTACTTAGTTCCGATCGTTGGCAGCACCTCCTCGACACGAAAATACGTACATCTTCATTCTGACCCGCTACCCCGTTCTACTCCGAGTTCCCCTACGAAGCGTTTGATATGTGGTGATGTAGATGTGTTTTGAAAATTATGTGGACTGATAAGATAGGAAATGAGGAGGTCCCCCGCAGCATCGGCGATGGGAGGACCATGGGAAAGACTTTGACAAGTGTAATAGGGCATGTGTTAAGACACCTAGGAATAACTTCCATGGTAGTAGAGGAAGCTGTAGTGGGTAAAAACTGTAGGGAGATAAAAAGTTGGAATATATCCAGAAAATTTTGTGGCTATTAGGTGCAAGTGCTAGTCTGACAAAGACGTGGTACAGAAGAGTAATTGCTGGTGGGTCACATCGAACTTCTCCAATGATTGATGATTACACCCCCTCCACCCCGAAAAAAATTGAAAAAATAGAAAAAAGGACAAAGTTACCATTCTTGAAGCTGATAATTCGCGCCTGGGCTCATAGGCGGCGGTCCGACAGCAGACTGATAGGTGGTGGTCCGACAGCAGGCTGGAAAATCAGTCTTACAACCTTGTGGACGTACAACTGCAGCGATGTGAGTCTGCACATGTAAGATTTGCAGATAAAATGTAGCACTTGGACAAGCTTTAATGGACTTTCGCTCATTGTTTGTTGTTCAAACTGCCAATACGTTGTCTGTATCTTCAATTTTGTTTACATGTCAGTCAAAATTTGGAAGAGATGTGACAGCAGATTTTAGAAAGATATGAAAATCCCCACGCTACAGCTTGGGCAAGACACCAGCGGCAGTCTAAGATCAACATGCGTGCTGGAATTATTACCTCTGTTTTCCTAGCGTGCCTTATAGTTTCAGTCTAGACAGACGTTATTCAGAACATTCTTCTAAACCTTCAATACGATAAGTCCCTGACCACAACAGGAATGAATTGGTTTATGAATTATGTGGTTGCAGCATGTTACAGGTAGATTCTCTGAGATGCAGTGAGTGATACGAGGACAGATGGAAAGACAAGGTTGAACTATTTCCAAGGCCTGTAAATTCCCCTTGATCTCATTTGGATTGATTTGATTTGATTTTGACAGGGAAGCTAAAACAGCTTAGGTCTAACCCGCTACTGTCCACACCGAAACCGAGTTTATTGTATGGCATCGCTCCCTGTATATCTAGTAAAGCCAACCAATGCCCTTAAATAGTGCAAGGGGTCCGTTTACCAGTTTTTTGTTGACACAATTTCTTCAGGTCTAGTTGCCGCGAAGATTCTGTACCTTTGCTCTCCAACGTCATACATTCGGAGATTAGATGTGATGCAGTTTGTTCACCTTCATCACAGATCATACATTTAGGGTCCTCTTCCATTATACCCATTGTGTGTAGGTGTTTTTTTGAAATTCGCATGGCCGGCCATCTGTCCAGTCATGAGTTTGATCTCTTTCCTGTTCAATCCCAGGATTACATACCTTCTTTTAAAACATGGCTTGAGCATCATTACCTTAACATGTTTTTGTTTATGGACGTTGTTAAAAAAAAGTTAAAATGTGTGTGGAATCTTATGAGACTTAACTGCTAAGGTCATCAGTCCCTAAGCTTACACACTAGTTAACCTACATTATCCTAAGGACAAACACACACACCCATGCCCGAGGGAGGACTCGAACCTCCTCCGGGATCAGCCGCACAGTCCATGACCGCAGCGCCTAAGACCGCTCGGCTAATCCCGCGCGGCTATGGACCTTGGTCCAATATTCTACGTGCTGTTTCCTGAGCCAATTCCGTAGTAATAGTTTGATCATAGCCTTGGTGAGACTTGTAGGACAGGTTCCGTTCCAATAAATGGAGTCGTTGCCCCCATCCTGGGCAATCTTTCGACTTGTTCATTGCCACAGATCCCTGAGTGACCAGGGACCCACACTAGGTTTACCCTATTGCTTCCACCTAGCTCCACCAGAGCCCTGTGGCATTTTGCAACAATCTTAGATCTTGCAGCAGCTGCCAGTGATTTCAGGGCTGCCTGGCTGTCTGAATAGATGTAGATGCTACGGTCATTGTAACATCTACGCATATTCTCCTCCACACATGCCCTGATTGCAGTAATTTCAGCTTGGAATACCGAGGACAGTTTTCCTAGAAAGATGATACCCACCAGTCTTGGCTGAATCCTGTACATTCCTGCCCCAACGCCTTGGTATGATTTCGACCCATCGGTGAACCAATGTCCCCTGTACGGTTTCGAACTGTTTTTTTCCAATGCACCCTGCTTCCAATTATTATATTATAACGCTTGTTGAAGCAGTTGGGAGTTATTATATAGTCGTCAGGCATTTCCCCAACCATTCCTATACCTCACTCACTACGTTAGTGTGTGATTCTGGATATCCCGATGAGATTCAGTTTTTGCCAGTTTTAAGTCTGTATTCCCCACCCAGCTGCTGCCTCAATATTGACCCAAAGGTGTATTCCCTATCCTCCTTCCTCAACGTACCTCCTGGATTGATTGGTACTCTAGTGAGGATTCTGTGAAGTCTGGTTTGAGCACTGTGTTCTCCACATCCTCACAGAATGCCTTCCAGGATGTTTTCTTTGCTTGTCTGATTGCAAGATAGTAGTTGACAAGGGCCTCACGATGTTTAACCCATTGTCCTTTAGGTCTCACAATGTTAAACAATCTTCGTACCTGTTTTCTTTGAATTTCCAAGTTATTATTCCACCAAGGCACACTCCTATTTGTGCACTTGGTGATTGTGCAGTTGTCCTGATGTGAGATCACTATGGCAGAGGTAGCAGCCTCTGCTACTTCCTCAAACTCTACTGGATTCCTTATCGAGGTTTTAATTTGCGATAATCCGAAGTCAAGGTCCCTCCTATATGTACCCCAGTCCGTTTTCCTGGGATTCCTATAGGTCATGGTCTGTCTGATTCCCATTTAAACCTTGAATTTAATGTACGTATGGTCTGATGAGGATGGCTCTAACACCATATGTCATTGTTTGAATAGCTGTCCATCATCATGGAACCGAAAGTTATGTCAATTACTTCTTCCCTTCTGCTATTCCTGAATGTAGGCTCGCCGGCCGGTGTAGCCGTGCGGTTCTAGGCGCTACAGTCTGGAGCCGAGCGACTGCTACGGTCGCAGGTTCGAATCCTGCCTCGGACATGGATGTGTGTGATGTCCTCAGGTTAGTTAGGTTTAATTAGTTCTAAGTTCTAGGTGACTGATGACCTCAGAAGTTAAGTCGCATAGTGCTCAGAGCCATTTGAACCAGCCAATGTAGGTTCATTGCCCCTATTCAGGACCTCCAAGTTCTTAGCTAAAAGAAATTCGAGAAGGTACTCACCTCTACTGTTAGTGTCCTTGCTGTCCCACACTAGGTTGTGGGCGTTGGCATCGCATCCCACCAGCAGTAGGTCACCTTGCCAATGGCAGGCTTCTACCAGTCTCCTCACCTCCAAAGGAGGAGGAGAACTGTCTTTGTAAGGAAGGTATACGAGGCCAAAATAATTTCCCTCTTGATACCTTCCTCACATTGCTGCATTTTAATGGTTAATAGGTCCCTGGAGCAGAAATCCGTCATTGACATTAAAGAAATTACATTTCTTACATAGATGCAAGTTCTGGAGTTTCGTAGATTTCTAGCATAAATCAGAGGGGTTCTTGTATCAGGGTCACGTCCACTTCCTGCCTCCACAGGTAGTGGCTCAGGGCAGCAGAGGCCCCTTTACTGTGCTGCAGATTAATCTGCAGCACCTCCAGTCTCCGTCTTGCTTCCATAATTGCCTTTGAGGTCTTTGAGAACCCTGACAGTGACCTGCGAGAACCCTAAAGACTATTTCAGATCCTGCTCTCGCATCGCCTTCCGGGACTTCTCTCTGACCTCTACCACCAGCGTTCGTCCTTCTGGTACAACCTTATGATTGATCACTTTCCAGTCTTCTGTCGTGACTTTTCGGTTCTGAGCCCCTATTTTCTCGAACAGTGTCTCAGGAGAGAGATCCTGAAGGATCTTTGGTACCCATATTGATACCTTTGCGGTCTTAAGAAGTTCCGCTGCTGTCTTGACCAGCAACTTCGCATCTTCCCATGAGGCCATGAGGACATCATGGGCATCTTGTCCTTAAGCTATTCCACCATGTGCATCCTCTCACAGACAAAAATGAAGGCACCACGATCTAGATAGACCCTCCTTAAGTTGGGTCTTGGACCAGCGTCCCCCCCCCCCCCCCCCCCGCCACAATCTTTTCAAAGAGGGCCATCTGTGCAGATTCCTCCTGCTTTGAGGTGATGGCCACCAGTGGATAGCCTTCTTGGATAACTCCCACCTTAAAAACCGAGACTGTAGTACTGTATATCTGTTACCCTATTTCTTGCCTCAGTTTTTTCTGGGCTCACTTATCCAGGGAGGAGGGAGTCTTAGACTCCTCCCTTATCCTCTTGCTGCCTGTCTTCGACGTTGTGGGGGTCTGCATATCCCCTTCAACCTGAGACAGTTTTTTCTTGGGGGTCTTAGGTTCAAGCCCCTTTAATTCTCTCCACTTTAGGAAGCCGCTCTTTCCCTTCCTTTTTCCTCTGTTCCCTGAGTAGTTTCCTCCTCTGGGCACCAGACAAGACTTTAATCTTGATCTGGTCCAACTCCTCAGTTAGAGTTCCCACTTCTGGCTCAGGTGTAGACCATGATTCAATTGTGGGAATGCCTTCCATCGGTCCTGACCCACTTCTGGTTCAGGTGTAGACCATGATTCAATTGTGGGAATGCCTTCCATCGGTCCTGACGCCGATGTTTGGGTGTCTGAGGTCTCAGTTTAGCCCCTCAGTTTTTTTTTCTTATTTTATTTTATCGTGTCCACACCACGAATACCCTGCACAGTGTAAGGCTACTTACTCAGGGAGGTCTCCCGGTATCCCTGAGACTCCGTTTGCGACACATCTTCCCATGTACCACGCACCCCTCGGCACGGATTGCATCATACCTTGGGTTGGGAAAGGGAATTGGGTAGGGCTAGGAGTGGATAGGGAAGATGGGACGTTGTGGGACACTCTTAGTCTGATCCATCAGCTGAGGTATTTCTGGCAGTAGGTCCTCTACCTTCAAATGGTTCAAATGGCTCTGAGCACTATCGGAACCCGGACGTGGGAAGCGAGAACGCTACCGCACGACCACGAGCTGCGGACCATCTACCTTCGGCATAGCCCTCAGCTTCACGCAGATACGCAAGCCCCTCCATCCACATGGACAGTGCTTCGTCAAGGTGTTGTCCTCCGGAGAGGTTGATCTCATACTTTGTAATAATATCTGTGTCATGAAAGCTTCGAAAAAAAAAATTCACACCATGTAGAAATGTTTGAATATTCGAGACAGCTTGTGGTCCTACAAACGCATGTGTGTTTACAGGCAACCACAGAAAATTTTGGACATTTTTTTAGCAGTTTGTGACTAGATAATTTTTATGAGTGTTCTTTCAGTAGAAAGTGAAAAATGAAACCTTTTAAGGTATACGTCAATAGGGATTTTTTTCTTCTTTTACTGCCAGGAATCCAATCCTTCAGCCTCACCTCCTGCCCCTCTCCCCCCTCCCCCCCAAAAAGAACTTCATAACAGTACTGCTGCCAAACGATATATGAAAATTCGTTTGTTTAAAAAAATTGAAATTGAATCATAAGTTTCGTATTACTTTTTTAAATACTGAGTGACATAAAGTTGAAAGTGGTAAGTCACTTGTTTTGGGCTGTTGATGCAAAATGTGACGCAGACCCAGTATTAATCTAGATAATGTGGTCAGTCTTCTAAAATCGTACTCATACTGTCTGGTACAACCCATTGTTATCAACCTAGGATTACACCAAAAGGGTCTTTTTACCGCCAGTTCGATGCCTTGTATCAAGTAATTCCAGTGCGTTACAGAATTTGTAGTTGTAGTTCCGCTCTGGGAATGGTGCTGCCACCTTGTTGATGTCGAGAATGCAAACTTCAGGCCGCTGCGGTTTTTTTCGAAGTTGACAAAACTTTTTTCTGCACTTGTAGCGCAGAAAATATCACGTTCTAGACCAGAATTATACATGTGCTTCCATAGGTGAGCAATAGAATAGCTTTTCTACTGCATCACATGGCCGCGTTCTTATAATTTAGTAAAATCTCCCTGCCGTATAAATCAGAAATTATTCTCCGCAGGTAACCACAAATCTAGCGTGTGAATAGAGAAAATATTTATGTTTGTGATGATTGAGTTCCTCAGGGGTGAGGGGTAAGGCTCTGTGTAGCGAAAGTCAGTCCAGCTCACTATTTGCCACCATTTTGGTCCCATCGTCCTGCAGTTCATACAATGGCCGCTACAGTGCACTTACACGATTGTATTGAAGTAGCGAACTCACTCACTGCGTGTATTGCTAACGTTAAGCGCTAGTTTCCAACTGAACGCCTGGAATCGGCAGCAGCAAAAACGTATGTGCAAAACATGTCGACAAATATGTTTTTTGCCGAAGATAAACATCGGTTTTCGTTCCTCTGTCATTCATTAACAGCGAGGGGGATGGGTTTCGCAGCCCTTGTTATAGTAGCGAGATCAAATACTTAGTACAGTCGTAAGTACTTTTCAATTCATCATCTCCATCCAATCCTCAGCAACATCCGTAAAATGTGACCAGTATTACGTCTGAAATATCGTCTTCACAAGAAAAAATCGAAACTGCACCACAAACACCAGAATTATGGAACAATTTTCGCTAAGGAAATTTGTTAGTACACAAAACATTTTCGTCCAGCAGTAAGGCTGTTTAAGAGATCAGAATAAAAGTTTTTCTCCTGCAGATATTTCATAAGCTCTCATACATTGAAAAGGAAGAATCTTAGTATATTGTACATTACATGTGTTGTAATACTGTCGTATTTTTGTCATGCAATTTTAAATGAAGCAAAGTATTGTGTAAAAGACAAATAGCGTACTGATAAAGGGCATACAACGAACAGTATCGTCCGTACTGATGTGTCATTAAAGCAAGGAGCTGTCATAATATCCTAACTTAGTATTTAAAATCTCACACATGCATACCTAGACTACAGTGTGATTTCTACATGCGTCATGTATGTATGGACGACTGTATTAACGCTCTAAACTTTTCGGAGAAATGTGCAACAAACATTAACACCACATACTGTACCTAGTACTTGCGTTTCAAATTCCTTGTGTAGTAGAAAACCAGCTGCAAAATACCAAAGATTAAAGAAGTCGACTACATTGTTCCGTTTGCATTTGCATGTCGCTTATATTTTCCTTATTTTTTCTTTGACTGTAAAGATACACTAAACGCAAGTAAACGCATGAGAAAAGAATGCAGTAGTTTTCAAACACTAAGTATGAAACAGAATGAAACATTTTTCAAATGTGTTGTCCATTTTTCCTGGGTGTTTTATCATATGTAGACAAATAAAAAGCAGTTATACATCACTAATTTAAAATCGCTTAATTACTCAAAACTTTGACCACGAAATCGTTCACATTAAAACATTGCAACTCTTTTTTAAGTGATATATTAGAAAGAAAAACGATTTTCACTACCTCACAAAAATTCTTCGCGGCGTAACTGTCCCTTTAACAAGAACCCTGAAAGATTTCCCTTACTTTTGGCAGCCAAAGACGCGGAACTGCTGCGTTATTTCCGTAGAAATAGACGAAAATGAATCACGCGTCCCATGGCACACTCGTAACAGGAGTGCGCAGTACGGATGGAAGTGGCATGTGACGTGACTTCAGCCAATCAAGCTGACGACGGCAAGCGTGGGAGGGAAGAATGGAAATACTTAAATACTTTCCATATAAATAGCTGAAGGGAGGGGGGGGGGGGGGGGGGCAGCGAGGTCTGTCCTGGGGGAAACTGGCGATGTCGGGCAGGTATGTAATAGCCATGATGTTTTGATGATGAGGGTGAAACACTTATATCGATTAGGAGTAGGTTTATTTTAAGTAAATGAGTATCTGCAATTTATAAAGTGCGCATTCTGTGTTGTTTGAAATCCTTGATGTGTGGCAAGAAAATTAGATTTTTGTAATGTATATATGAGAAAAACAAAAGAATATGTTGAAATTTTAAATTCTTGTAATATGAATATGTTTAAGAAAGAAGTACGTTTGTTAAAAGCTCGTTCATGCGTAGGGAAGTTGTACGGGGTGTCCAAAAAACCTCTCCGCAGTGCCGTATGATTGTTAGCCGCGAGTGCCGTATGATTGTTCGCTTGCCTGGGTTACTCCCCTTCAAGTGGACTCTCCCAACATCCCACTGTTTCGCTTATCTCAGCCAGCGTCATTGTATCGTTGGTGTGTGTCGTTTCATGTTGACGTGAAAATTTCAGTTTAGTTCCTTTGTTCATTTGTTTCGTTTTTGTCACTGTTAAAATGCTAACCATTGAAGACGCGTGTTTTTAGTCGAACAAGTGTTCAAAGCTCGCGATAAATACACAGTTTTCCCGGAGAAACATTCCCACATCGCGATACTGTGCGAGATTTGATTAACAAATTTCGAAGTACGGGTTCAGTGACAGATGCACCGAGAAGTGGTCGTCCTACCGGTTTGTCTGAGGATACACTACTCGATATTTCCCATAAAATGTCCATGAGTCCGAACAAGTCAGTAAGAAAACTCGCCCAGGAAATCGATGTTAGGCCCACACAGCTGTAAGGAAAAAATTAGAACTTTTCCCATACAAAGCGACAGTCGTGCAAGAACTGAAAAATACTGATCATGGCAAGATACTGCATTGTCAATGGTTAAAAAATTTTGTTCAACAAAATGGAAGGGATATTCTTAATGAAACGTTTTTCACTGATGAGGCGTGGTTCCATTTATGCGGGTACATGAACTCGCAAAATTCAAGTATGTGGAGTACTGCAAATCCATTGTGTATTCATGAGGAACCACTTCATTCTGTGAAAATAGGAGTTTGGATTCCAATTTCTAGACGTCGGATTGTGGGTCCCATATTTTTCAACGAAACAATAAACGCACAACGATACTGCACTAGTATTCCGTACCCATTCATAGGAGAACTTGTGTTAAGTGAAATACTTCATTTCGGTATATTCACTGCGTCATATGGCACGCGCGGCTAACAATCGTACGGCACTGCGGAGAGAATTTTTGAACGCCCCGTATTTGTAACACATAAACGCTGTAGGGAAGTCCCTCCGCAACGAATGTGGCATGGCGCAATGTAAAAGGTGGGTTTGGCGGTCGAACTTTGTTTGAAGGGCACGTAGCGTGTGACTAGCCTTAGCACGGTACACCTCGACGGTGCTAAGAGAGACAATCGGAAGCTGCATTAGAAGGGATTTGCCTCGGATGTGGATCTGGTTATTATTTGGTATTTACGGAATAATGGAATGGCTCTAATATGTTGAAAATCCGACGCCAAGAAGAGATTTTGTAGAGCATTCGCAGTTCGTGAGTACAGTTAGCCGCCATTTCGCCTGCCACTTATCCTCGTCACTGCTTCACAGACTTCATACGTTCAGGTATGTAATGCATATTGGCATGGACCAGTTAATTTGTGTGTTATTTCAATAATAATCACATAAAACATCAATTCGTGTTCGAAACCACAATTTCAATCCTGATAACGAACCTACACAGGGTCCTCACCTTAAGTGCTACTATAACCGACTATCCTGATTTAAATGATCAATCCTGGCATTCATGTGTTTAAAAGTGATTTTTTGTCTAAAGTAAAAGGAGTAGCAGAAGTTAATGTAAGAGTAAAATTTGGATCCTTTGTTTATGGACTACTCCAAGTGAAATTGTTAAGGCTGGAAGTTTAAGTACAAAAATTTAAAGATCAATCAATAGGAAAGAGAAAATCTTAATTATTTAAAAGCTAAAACTATAAAAGTGAAGTTGGGAAGGCTTTTGCCAAAGTATCCTTAATTTATTATAAAATATAGTTTTGCAGGATTACAGTGAAAGACTGTGTAAATATTATTGCTAAGAATACCTGCTTCACAAGTGATTACAGCACAAGTACATATAAATCTTTAATGAACCGATTTACGGTAGCACTATTAGAAGTGAAGTTATGTACATTTTCAAAGATAGTGTAGTTCCTTCTGAAGTTAATGAAGCCCAGTGTTGCATTTTGTTACCTTGCAAAGTAATTTAAGTGAATGATAAGCTTTTAGAGGTAGTTTTTTACTTTTGTAATAATCAAACAACCTTGGCTAGTGAAAATATACCAGTTAATGGGTCCCCATCGTATTATCCTCCTATTAAGTAAAAAAAAAAAAGAACTATTACTGTTACTAAGCAAAGCTGCTATATGCACAGGAGCTTGAACGGTGTATTTAAGATGTTATTCATCTTTATTTGTGTTATTCATGTCAGTCAAAATAGAAGACCCTCATGTTCGAAATTAGTTCTGCACTCCATGCAATAATGTTTCAGTATTTTGATTAAGTAATGCTACTGATTGTGGCAGTCATTAGTATGAGTTCGGTGCAATTTTGCTCCCCATAATTTATTGGTGTGATTACCAGAGTCCCAGATAATTGATTTCACTCTTGCAGCCAGGAGACGGGGAAATTGGAATTAACTGTTTTACACTTTTGTTCTTGTGCCATAAAAACGGTATACTTAACAATCACTACAAATCCTCGTAGGGTCTAACTGGGTTTAGGAAGCAACTGGCGTACATGACTTTCCAGACCCCATGTCACCAGCGAGGAAAACGAGGAATCAGATAGTGTCTGAAATAATATAAAACCAGAACATCTATGTTTGGTTGTTGAATCTGAGAAGATATTGTGTGAAATAACGTCGGAAAACGTGAGTTGTTGTCATTATTTAAGAAAGAGTTACTACCGAAATCTGCTGCAAAAAGTTCTCATCATTTATTCGCTTTACTTTTATCAGGAATTGTCGTGGGCATGATCTTACAGAAACGAAACGAGACTTATGTCACGAATTTGTGTAGTCACCATGTTGCTGTTATTGTTGTGGTCTGGTTTGGTACAGCCTTCCACACTGGGCTATGCTTTTCAAGCTTCTTCGTCTCTGCATAACTATTAAAACCTACATTCATTCGAACCTACTTACTGTACTCAACGCTTTGTTTCTTTGTACAGTTTTTATCCCTAACACATTCCTCTATTACAAACTGATGGATCCTTGATGCATCAGGATTTGTCCTATCAACCGATCCCTTCTTTTAGTTAAGTTGAATCACAAAATTCTTGTTCGCCTGTTCGGATCTACTCATCCCATTCCTCTGTACCATCACAATTCAAAAAACGTATATTCTCTCCTGTCTAAACTGTTTATTGTCCACGTTTTACTTCCATACAAGAGTGCGGTCTAGAACAATAGTCAGAAGAGACTTCCTAACACTTAAATTTACATTCGAAACTATCAACTTTCTCTTTTTCAGAAGCATTTTTCTTGCTATTGCCACTCTCTATTTTATGTCCTCTCTATTTCATCCAAAATCAGTAATTTTGCTGCCCAAATAGCAAAACTCGCCTACTGCTTTCAGCTCTCATTTTTCCAGGATCGCTTACTTAATTCGACTACATTTCATTACCCTTGTTTTACTTTTGTTGATATTTTATAACCTCACTGGCTGAGTACCTGGCGTTGCCCAGTTATGTACTCGTAACCAATCTTCTGTTAGTCCATCTCCTCTTTCCTCCTCTCTCTATCCATCTCCTCCTGCCCCCTTCTTATCCCCTCCTACCATTTTTCATTGTCCATCTTCCCTCCCCACTCTCTCTGCCTGTCATCTCCAAGCCCTCCCCCCTCTTGTCCATCGTGTCCTCTTCTGCCCTCTGTCCATTTCATCCTCTTTCCTTTCTCTGTTTATCTCATCCTCTCCCCTCTTTCCATCTGTCTCCTGATCTTTCCTTTCTCTGTCCATCTGTTCCTCCCCCCTCTGACCATCTACTCTTTCTTCTGCCCATCTGCTCCTCCCCAATCTCTCTTTCCATCTCCTTGTGCCTCTTCTCTTTGTCCATCTCCTCTTTTCCTCTCTCACTTCCCATATCCTCCTCTCCCTCTCGCTGCCCATCTCTCTATACATCTCCTACTCTTCCCTATGTACACCACCTTCTCTTCTCTTTCTATATACGTCTCCTCCTCTGCCATCTCTCTGTCCATCTCCTGCTCTTCACTTTCTCTGTCCATTTCTGTCTTCTGTCCATCTCCTCCTCCCCCTCTCTGTCTATTTCTTCTTTTCCTCTCTCTCTGTCCATGTCCTCTTCTTTCCTATCCCTGTCCATCTCTTCCTCTTTTCTTTGTCGGCTGGCCGCTGTGACCGAGCGGTTCTAGGCGCTTCAGTCCGGAACCGCGCTGCTGTAACGGTCGCAGGTTCGAATCCTACCTTAGGCATGGCTGTGTGTGATGTCCTTAGGTTAGTTAGGTTTAAGTAGTTCTAAGTCTGGGGACTGATGACCTCAGATGGAGTTTCCTCCTCCCCTATCTGTGTCCATTCCTCCTTCTCACTATCTCCTCCCCTCTTCTTTCTCCAGGTTACACCCCCCCCCCCCCCCCGAAATAGCAAGTTGCTGTTCTTACCCCCACAGTATTTCTTCCCAGATAGTATTTCGGTTGAAATCGACCCAAGGGTTCAAGGGGAGCTTTTTATTCATGGCTTTGCCCAAATATGCACATGTCTGATGTATTTCACTTAACTCAATGTTTCTGACATCGTATCTTCTGAACTATGGGTCGTGCAGTAATATGTTTTGGTAGGTACATTGAATGGCAGATATGTTGCAAAAAGCTCTCATCATTTATTCGCTTTACTTTTATCAGAAATTGTCGTGGACATAATCTGACACAAACGAAACGAGACTAATGCCACGAATTTGTGTAGTCACCATGTTTCTGTTATTGTTGTGGCCTTCTGCTCGATGAATGGTTCGGCGCAGCCTTTCACACTGGTCTATGCTTTGCAATCTTCTTCGTCTCTGCATAACTATTCAAATCTACATTCATTCGAACCAACTTACTGTACTCAACCCTTTGTTTCTTTCCATAGTTTTATCCCTAACACATTCCTCTATTACAAACTGACGGATCCTTGATACATCAGGATGTGTTCTATCAACCGACCCCTTGTTTTAGTTAAGTTGAATCACAAATTCCTTATTTCCCTATTCGGATCTACTCATCCCATTCTTCTGTCCCATAACAATAAAAAAACTTATATTCTCTCTTATATAAAATGTTTATTGTCCATGTTTCACTTCCATACAAGAGTGCGGTCTAAAAATACTTCCTAACACTCAAAAAGTGCCGCGAATATAGTTAGTAGCAACGAAGTAGCTTCATGTCTCCTCAACTATGTGTCGTACAGTGATATATATATTTTCTGGTTCATTCAGTGTTATATGTGGACACTGTAAAATTTGTCGCGAATACAGTTAGTTCTAAAAGAGTAATAAATTAGAACGTCATGTTTCATAGCAGTCTCACTACATCAGCAGCGAAAATGTAGTAAGTGATAAACTTTTCTCCTTTCGTCATTTTGTCGGGGGTTTTAGCAGGAAAAAGATTTATAAAGTTTTATAACTATGTGTAACGTTTGATGCAAGTTCTTGTTCTCAAATACTGGATGAATAATATTGGCTATTCGCTCGTAGTGGGCTACACTTTTTTTCAACACCACCCCTTTGATAGGTTGGTGATTCTTAGTCCCACAGCGATTCTTTCCAGGCAACAAATGATACGTTACCATTTTCGGTTGAAATCGGTTCAGTGGTTTAGGAGGAGATGTGGAATTTACATACATACATACATACCTACATACATTCACACATTTTTAAATATCTATAGATTTCAAGACATTATACACGCTGTTGTACTGATCTTGCAAGGCCTTTATCGTCTCAACAAACCTCAAAGTGTATTTTGTTCTCCCTGAACGTTAATTTTCTTTCCAAATATTTCCTTCACTGCTTGCTCAGGTAGAGATTCAATGACGTCGAGGTTAGGCTACAACACTCTCTGACTCTTTTCTCAAACATCGCGCAGCTTCTGTTTCATGTGCCTCAACTCTTTCAACAGCAGCCTGATATCTGTACTAGTTAAAGATAATTTTACGCTCTGTGTATCGTATTCTTACTACATTCAGAATTTTAAAGAGTGTATTCGAGCCAACATTGTTAAACACTTTCTTTAAACCTTCTGAAACAAATCATAAGGTTAGTACTGCCTCACATATTTCTACATTTCTTGGGAACCCAACTTGTCCCCTTGTGGTCGACTTCTACCAGTCGTTTCATAATTATGTAAACAATGCTGTCAGTATTTTGTTACCATGAGATACGGAACTGGGGATTTGGTTCAAATGGCTCTGAGCACTATGGGACTTAACATCTATGGTCATCAGTCCCCTAGAACTTAGAACTACTTAAACCTAACTAACCTAAGGACATCACGCAACACCCAGTCATCACGAGGCAGAGAAAATCCTTGACCCCTCCGGGAATCGAACCCGGGAACCCGGGCGTGGGAAACTGGGGATTTGGTAATATTCATATTTGCCGTCTGTCAAGAACTTCGGAACTCGAATTATTATGTTGTCCTTGATTTTTGAGTGTACTTACCACGTATGTATACCCCTGTATTCGTTGCTTCCATAACTCAAAACATTTTTGCTCGCCGTTATTCGCTCAAGGACACCTCCGTAATAACCTGCTCTTAGATTGCCTCCGAGTTGCTCTATGTGGATGCAGCCTATCGCAGCGTGAGGACACAAATCAAGCTCGGGAAAAGTCAGAATAAACTGTTGCTTAGTAACGCAAGCATCTTCATTAATTCGTGAGTATATAGTAATAGATCATAACGGCCAAGGAGGAAGTGATCTCCATCTTCATGCTCACCAGCTGTGATTTGGCAGCACAACGTACAGTCCCTTCGGTCCGTTTGGTTAAATAACTTCACGACGTGATCGTGTAACTGCAGATTTTGGAAGCAAGGCTATCAGATTCGTATACTACTGAATCGATATGGGGTAACATATACAACTCACTCCCGAGAATGGCAATTAGGTCTCAATCAACTGCAGTATTTTTGGTATGGAATCATTAACGAATAAAAGGAATGAAGTTGATACTGGTCTTTCATGGACATACGAGAGCTCTTCGGAAAGTAAGGGACGATAGATCGCGAAATGGAAACCTCAGTGAAAACCAAAACTGTTTTATTTGCAGCAGTTAGCTGCATTTTTCAGCTACTTATCTCCATAGTCGCAGATCCGACTTAGACATTTGTCGTAGCGTTGTAACAACTTTACGATAACCTCGTTATCTCCATTGCTCCTGCAGAATGCGGCTGAGAATTGTCTTGAACAAGAAAATGCACGACAGTTATGTAATGTTGGCTGCATAGCTTCAGCCGAAATTTCTCACCAGGTCTTCGTACTTGGCGGGAGACTCTATTGTTCTAGGTATCTTTATGTGCTCTGTGTGCTCAGAACTAAAAAGAACGACGTAACGCGATCTATGGGCATACTAGAGACACTGCCCAACACACCTGTGCAAAGCTTCATCCTATTTTCACTGTGGTTTCCATTTCGCGATCAATTGTTTCTTGCTTTCCGAATAACCCTCGTAAATGTTTACTTTGACTGAGAAACTTACTTTCTTAAAATGCACTTGGGTTTTTTGAAGTAATACAGGTGCCAGTACATTTGGAAAATCTTTACAGTGAAATCAGTTTGTTACAGAATTAGCTTACGTAACTCGATTATGTAATTTTGTATCACGCCTAATGATGCAAATATTTCGTGCCATTACTGTGTTCAGTCTGAATTCCACTGTTCAATAATTCTGACAGAACATTCTTAATACAATAAAACGTACTGTTATTACTGTAACCTCGAAACGGACATGACAATACACAGGCATGGCACACTAACACTTACCTTTACAAATTTATGTTTTAGATGAGTTTCTCAAATTCATGCAACAGCTTGTAATGGTCCAACACAGCATCAGTTATGAATAATTTTTTATTTCTTGAATTTTGGGATATGGCAGGGTAAGAAAACTGTGAAGATTAGCACTGGTACCTCCATCTAACTGTAGTGGGATAAGGGGGCTACTATGCCACTTTGCATTGTAGCCAAAATTATTCAATATGGTGGATCCTCCCCCTGCCCCCTACTGTAGATGTGGCAAGGTCGCACTGATGACATCACGGGTTCTTCCTCCTCGCCCACCTCTTAACCCCCACTTCCTCTCCCCTCCACTCAACTCCACTCCCCTCCTTCACCTGGAAATTGGCAGAAAAATCACTAAGTCTTCCCTGAGCAGTTGGTGTGGAAGTGTACATGGTAAAGGGTAATAATGGAAAAAATTGTATTGTTGTAAGATGGCAAGAACTATGCCCCTTACATGAAGTCATTAAAGATCACCTAACTCATGTTGAGCGAACAGTAGGGCTGAACAAAATGACTGACAAGGCACAATGCATCTTGTAGAGGGTATAGTATGGACGTGTTGGAATAATTAATGTCGGGTGATGGTTTTAAAGTAATTCACACAACATGAAAACTTTGTGGAAACGAGTCGATTTACTGGACGCTAGTTTACCCCAGGGAAGTATTTAGAGTTGACTGTGGCCGGCTGGGGAATGGCGAAGGGAAGCGACAATAGGCAGCTTAGGGCGGCTCAAGCTCTGAGAAAGCGGTAACGCGGCGCGGCCTCCAGCCGCCTTAAGTTGAGTGACAGCATGGGTGGTTGACCCCGACCCCATGCTGGAGTGCCAGGAAGCAGACGGAGAACTTGTACACCTGTTGATAAAAGTCCGTCATCCCGTTTTCAGGGAAACATGCGAGAAAGCCGCGAAAAGCTACGGTGGAGTGGTCGACAGAGGTCAAAATATGCGTGTTCGTGACTATGGCAACTTCACACTGAATTCACGGTCCACACAGTCTGAAGTAAATCAGGTGAAGTGCGACAGAATGAAATACGCTGGCCTCTGATGGGAACGTAGGA
Source organism: Schistocerca piceifrons (assembly GCF_021461385.2). NCBI lineage: Eukaryota > Metazoa > Arthropoda > Insecta > Orthoptera > Acrididae > Schistocerca > Schistocerca piceifrons. The sequence goes on from NC_060138.1 coordinate 192,076,054, forward strand.
CCGAGGAATTTGAAGTACTCTCCTGGGAGTCAGAATTCCGGAAAAATTGGTGTTTGTGCAGACGCTACCCTTGATGGGTGGCCTGGGAGGAGCTAAATAACAGAAGTTGAGAGGAAGGGAAATTTTGTGGGAATTTGTTTACTTCCCAGAGCAGGCATTGGGCGGCACTGGGAAGTGGCGCATAATTAATGCGACTTGCACTGCAATTGGCGTAAGTGATTTTGCTGGAGGGGAAACCGAGGCGAAGATCGGACTGTGTGAAGTCTCCATAGAGGTCTTCCATTCCCAGCTTGCCTAGAGTGCGGATGTGGCGTTCTTTACTCAGCTTGCCTGAGAAAGAGTGAGCATCTCTGCAGTTTAGGACTTAGCAAATGGAATGATTGAGCTTGGAGATAGGAAGTTTTGGTTCAGCTATGTACTGAGCAAGATAGCTAGGAGTGAATAGACGAGCGCAGCCTTGCAGCACCACGAGGTCGACCGACGTCCGCACAATGACACCACTCCGCCACGCCGAATTCGGTGATATTGCGCCCGCTCCGGCCACTGATTAATTTGCTGGATCACGTCGGCAAAGTTTCCACGAGGGTTTCATGGGCCGTGTATTGTAGAATTCTTCTCGCACTTCGCATTACGCCTGTGTCAGTCAATAGGAATTACTTTTGATTTAATGCGCTTTACTCCATGCAAACGCAATTTATTACCACTGCCTGTTAGGAGAGTCATGTAATGTGATGATTGAAGGTCGCGAGTTAAAATTAATCTGTGCTAATCGACTGCATCTGTTTTCAATCAAGTAGTTGAAATACCAAGTCACTTTCTTAATTAATTTTATGCTCAACACTTGCATCTGATGTTCAATAGCTGAATATAACATCAATGTGCACCCCTTTTTAATTAAAAGGGATCAATTCTGCAGTTCAATCAGGAGTCACAGGGCCTTATTACTTTCTTTGCGTTATCCGACATTGCGGCAGTTTTGCACTCTCTGTTGATCTGTTAGTCAATTACCTGGGGTGAACACACACCAAAACCACATAAGTGATGGGTGGGGTGTTACATATGGCTGACCCATGGCAGGATATGATACTTCGGGATTTGCTAGGAAGTAGTCTTGAAATAGGAAATTTTTCCACGTGATCCATTGCTTAGCCATTTTAATTGAAAAACGGGTAGCATTAGTTACAATAAGTTACATTGTCTTCTTCATGTGCTGTCCTTTCAAACTGACATTTATAGGTGCCTGTGCATTGTATTTGTGATTTGTTGGAGTACTTATAATGTGCAGTGCCGTAATCAGCCGATGCTGAGCACACAGAACACAATCATTGGCACTAGTCTTTTTTTGGGGGAATGCTTCATGACCTGTTTTTCGGGTCATTGCTCACGCTCAGTGTATCAATTTGTGTCCTGATATATGTTTTGCGTTATCTAATTCTTGAGAGTAAGTGGTACCTGGGTTTTGAGTTTTCGTGTAACATAAAAGTGCAAATGATAACGAGGGGAAAAGCCAAGACAACGGCAGAATATAATCAGACTGGTACTCGGGAGAACATGGGTGATAGTAGGGAAAGTTCTACCGATGAGCGTGACGAACGTGAGTTGCTGCTTCCTGAAACTGCGTCTCACGACTGGTTTAGTCCGCTGAATAACAAGGACGTTGATTCACGCAGTGACACTGAGGGCTCGGGGGACGCAGAGAGTACAGGATTAATCCACAAGTATGGAAGATCCAGCCTAAGAAGCCAGAGTGTGTTGGAACAAAACGGTGTCCGACCATTATCAAACGATTCATTCACAAGTGATCCGACGGGGGCGCGGAGGCGGTACCTGTTTAGATATCGAAGGGTTCCTCAGAACAGAGGAGAAGAGTCGCATTTTCAACCACAAAAGGACGAGGATCAAAATGCGGCTACTCTCAAAAGCATTACGGACCTGTTGCAACAGACGCAAACGGTGAACTTAGAGCAGAGCGCCAACCTTAATGCCCAAATTAAAAAGGCGAATTCGGAGCTGAAAGAGCAGAGCGCCAACCTTAACGCTGAAATTAAAAAGGCGAATTCGGAGCTGAAAGAGCAGAGCGCCAACCTTAACGCTGAAATTAAAAAGGCGAATTCGGAGCTGAACTATAGGCTCACAGAATTTCATAGGGAAGTAAAAGAGGAGGTAAAGAATCTCGGCGTCAAAATAGAGAAAGAGAGTGCCATCATCAAACGAACGGCAATTGAAGCCAAATTAATTGCGAAAGGTGCAAGGAAAATAGCGAGAGAAACTCGGGACTCCACGCAAAGCAAGGCGAAAGTAGGAAAGGTCATGTTATCAAGGCTACAAAGCCGGATAAAACGTGCTGAAGAAAAGCAACAAGAGGAACCGGACATAGGGCCTAACGAGATGTTGAAAGAGGAGGTGACGATATTAAAAAGAAATTTAGAGGACGAGGTAAAAGTCTCATTACAGAGACATCAGGAAAGGAGAAGGGTGTAATTACTGCGTCGACTGAACCGTCACTTGCCGGAATACAGATAACCGCTTCACGGTGTGACAAAGTCGACACTATAAGCAACGGGAGCCACGCCTTCATTCACAGCTCTGAGGCAACGACCGCGGTAAACACGGACAGCGCACAGTAGTCCAGTGAGCACAATTGCAGTCAGCTGATTAGATGTTCAGAACAACTGTCGAACATACAGAGGGGGAGAAATGACGATAGCGTGTCGGAACGAACTAGTCCACGTCCCGAAGTTCATACGAATCGTAAGAACGGTCGAAATTTAAAATGGAATGATGACCGGTTTGACTACAAGCATTTTGTATCAGTCCGAAAGTTCCATCACTACAAGGACGAAGGTAATAGCTTGCATCCAAAAACTTTTATGGGACAATTCGAGTTATCTTTGCCCCCACACTGGCCATTGATGTACCAGCTGGATTTTGTGTGCTCCAATATGAGGGCGCGACCGCTGAGTACATGAGAAATGTAGCGAAGACGAGCGTCTTAGTTCGAAGAATTCAAAAATGCCTTCTTGGGCAAGTATTGGTCTAAAGAAACCCAAGAAAGGATCAAACAAGAAATTATAATGTCCAGAGATATGGAAGGGGCAGGGTACCGGAGTCCGGTCAAATTTTTTGAAAATATGACAAAAAGGAACCAGTACCTAGACAACCCATGTAGCGGTGCGGAAGTCATCAGATTATGTTTCATGAAACTTCCCATCTCGTGTCAACAATCACTTGCCGGTCGTTGTGGTAGCGATACTGAGGTATTTTAGGGCATTTTGCGCGAACTGGAATTCGCATTTCAAGAAGAACAGGCGCGGGAGAAACGCCTACAGCGTGAACAAAATAACAACCGTCGCAATAATGGACCCCAGTGGGATAGTAGGCCAGCACCGAACTACAACGGCCAGAATCAAAATAAGAGTAATGACAACTCGAAAAGAAGGTACACGGAAGAAGAGCGACACTCTCCTGTGCAACATAGTAAATCACAAAGGACCTGGGGCGGTAATCAGCAATCGGGAAGGAACAGGAATTATGGTTACCAAAATAACAACCAGGAAGAGGTCGAAGTCCGCCCTCCGAAGCCTGGTCCATCCCACCTTAACGGGCAGGTTTACGTTTGACTAGACCAGAGCGCGGACGTAGTAAATATAGGCTTAGAATAAGGATTTATTTAAAAGTCTTGTTTGTTTGTGTATATACTGATCTTAGTGGTAGAATGTCTCGTTTATATGTGCCGATATTTTTGTGTTTTTATTATTAATAATGATATCTCGCCTCTCGATGTTGTGAAAATGAAGTGCACTAGATTATTTTGTAAAAACACATGATTAAAGAATGGAAAACAAGTATTTCTGGGCGTACCCTTAGAAAAAGATAGATTAGGAACTCTGTAAATTACAGAAAAGTACCCCGTATTCGTATCTCCGTCATTGGAGAACATATTTAAGGTGGCCAGTCCCGTAGGCCGTTACGAGGACGCACCGACGCATCTCGTATGCCCTTGAATACGTGGGAGGTGGACAGCTATACACAGTTGCGTGAATTAGCGCACCCAGTACATGTTAAAATGAACCGGATGTAATCATCTGCTCAGCGAAAATCAGCATTACTACGCCAGAGATACTTGTTGATACCAAGATAGTATAACAACTGCGAGTGTGAGCAGTGAGCTATATTTGTGTTGTGCCATTATGACATTGCTAATCCGAAACATGATCACAGGCCTTATAAAATCATTCGTGACAAAAGGAGAAAACGGGAAGAAAATAGAGGAGAGAAGAAGTGTCGCAATAGAACACGATAAAGGACGCTTTCCAAACTTCCAACAAAAAATCTTGGTAAGACTGACACATGTCTAAGTTTGTTGTGTTTTATACATGTTCGCAGGCACAATAAGAGGGACGTCTGCCACATAGGGAACTCAGAAGAAAAAAGATAAAAAGTAGTAAATAGTAGATATGTAGTCGGGTTGGCCAACACCGTGTTAGTCGTAGGAATTGGTAGTTAGAAATGGTGATGGGATCCTGTCCAAATAATCTTGATTCCCTATTCCTTGATTGTTTGTGTGTGTGAACGACTATGAAGCAAGTTGTCTTGTGCATTTTAATGTTTATGTATAAAAAAAGTTCTGTTACATTTCTATTTTAATTGATTCTGAAGTTGATTTACAAACAACTAAAATTATTCCTTTGTAATGAAATAAGTTCAATGTCCTCAAAAAAAAAAAAAAAAGGAAAATGTGTGGTACTGATGGTTAAACATGAGCACTTTCCATGTACTAAAATTAGTTGTCTTAGTGTGTTAAGGTGGCGTAACTGAGCAAGAGGGAGTTGAAGCTACGACACCTGGCACACCACACACGAGCTGACACGGAACGAGGACGACAGCAATGAGGGGAGCACACAGCTGTCGATGGTGATGGCATGCAGACCACGCCCTGAATTGACGGGGCCGGTGGTCAACTCAGCAGCCAAGGAGAGGTGAGATCCAGCACCTCTGTGTACAACAAAGAGGTCGGTCCTGGTCTCTGTACATGGTCCGGATCGGGGGCAGCAATGAAGAGGTCCAAGAAGGTTGCTATATTTGTTGCTCGCCACGTCAGGTGGAGCGACAGCCCAGCTGACCTTTTGTGCCTAAGGACACCAACTTTGAGGGCCTGAGCAAAAAAATAGGCTCTTGTCTTATCACGGTCCCTCCCTTGCCCTAAAACGTCTATAGAAGGAGCAATGACCTGTGGCTGAGCCGCGAGAGGTCACCGATCATAGATGCACCGATGGGGTCTTGTGCCTGTCGGACAAGATGTCAACAACGAGCTCTTAAGTGAGAGCCATCCTGCCTCAAGAAGATGCGGGCGCCTGTGGCGCCATCTCCGTAATCGACGTTGCTGCTCTCTTCTCAGCCGTTAGCCATCCCCCAACTTGCTAGTCAGAACTAATGTCACTTCCGTTCCTGCAAGAAACTTGTGCCGTGTGTGTGAGTGTGTCAGTGTGGATTCAAATGAATAACGTGCGCCTCAACGAACGTACTCATTTGTTCTCTTTATGAATTATGTTATAAGAAGGTTATGATTTTATAAATGTGCCATTTGTTAAAACGTCATATATTTGTCATGCCACGTCTCTTTGTGTTAGAATAAGATTTCATACTTATACCTTGTTACAAATACACAACAGTGGTTGCTCAATATGCAATGATTCTTGTCATTTTGCTTGTGTTTTTTATATATATATATATATATATATATATATATATATATATATATATATATATATATATATATATGGTGGGAAGATATGCTGCTGTAATTACACAATGAATCCGAGGTAAACATCGCCAAAGAACGGTAGTTAAAACTCGTCATACGTAGATAAAACACTCATCGCACGTAATTACACTATTACAGATTGCAGTTATGTCCTGCTCTAATTACACCCTTCAGATTGGGGGGAATAACACATCACAAAAAACCTCATCTATAAAGATCCCAAAACATCGCTAATAAAGATCTAAACATACCACAAAGATCGCGAAAAACTTTGCATAACACGTATCACTAGTAGAATCTATAATACTTGCATCCTCTGCTAGAAAACACCACACCTGCTAACAGTTCAGTGCTAGCGACCAGCGACTGTGCCTCTACCGGGGTCAGGCACGCTAATTATGTAGTTCTGCGTGCTACCGTCAGAGGTCAGCCCACCAGAGCTGCCTACCTGCCTGCGACCGATAATCCGACCGAAGGTGTTCCACCCTTTATCCTGTGCCGATAGAACCAAATACCCCTGGCGGCTTCTTTGATGTAGAAACCAGGCTAAATACCGAGCTGCTTAGTATTTAACCGTCTCGGAACACCTGGGCACTTAACAATATGTTTCAAACGTTCTGTGTGCGCGCTGATCTTATGAACAGTGATGTGATAGGTTTTCCCTCCTCCACATCCCCCTCCCATCCTTTGACCTCCCCTCCTATTACCTCTCACCATTCATAACACCTGAGCTGGAAGTTGGTGGGGAATGCTCAGTACGTGCAGAAGGACACGTCTTTATTTCATCAGTTTCTTGGATGTGGTGGTGTTACCCTGTTGGAAAATGCTTCCTTAAATTTTATTGTGTATGTGTTTGTTCCCCTTGGTGTGTGGAGACTGGATGCTTAAATATCGCTCGGGTAAATACACAGTTATTAAACAAGAAGCTTCCCCTCACCCCCCACCTGCAACCTGAAACATTCTGTGGTGTATTTTCGAGATATGCTGGAAGGGATAACCCAGTGAAAAATAGCAAAATACTTGGTATCCACCCCATCCGAAACGTTTATGTGCCTGCAGATCTGGGTTTCCCTTAATATAGAATCCTGTAGAAGTATTCCTATTTATTCTTAGCAAATGGATGGATGCTTCGAGAACTCAAATGGGAATCCATGGAAGGAAGGTGATATTCTTTTCGAGGAACACTATGGAGAAAATTTAGAAAGCAACATTTGAGTTTGACAGCAGAGTGATTGTACTGCCGCCAACATGCGACGAGGTGGGGAGCCTAACAACAGGCGAGGCTGTGCCATCCGCACCCTGCCATTCGGACCGCGGGGAGATAGGAAACGCCTGAAAACCTGCTCCAGGGTGCACGCCAACATGCGGTGTATGCGCCTGTAGAGAGACAGGAGGGGCCGAAGGGTCGACCTCCATCGGGCTGGGGCACCCGACGGGCGAAGACGACATATGGTCCGGAGCGGGCAAGAGTTCCATGTCAGAGGACAACTGGTCACGGGAAGCGATCGGCGGCGCGTGACCAAGGGAGGCGCCCGGCGGTTGCAGCGACGCGTCCACTGCGGGCGTCGCCGGCGGGAGAACAGGCGGCGGCGGCGGTGGCGGCGGCGCGTCGCCATGGGGCAAAATGGAAGGCAGCGTCAGTAACACCTGGGGGTGAGGCGAGCCAGTAAATGGGTCCCCAGGGCGCTGACCGGACGGCACCGTCGCTGAAAGCAGACGGCGAGCGGCAGATCCCGTGCGACGACAGAGGCGCAGCTGGTTGAGATGGCGGCTCACCTCACCAGAGGCCCCCAAAACCAGATACATAGCGCGTCCGAGGCAGCGAGGAATGCGCCCTTCGAGCCAACGCCGTGAACCTCGGTAGTGCCGGTAGTAGACAACGTCGCCTGGGGCAAAAACAGGTGTCTGCCGCTGCACAGGAACCTGATGCGGCGGATGTAGCAAAGACATCAAGGTTCGATGAGGGCGACCGTGGAGCAACTCAGCCGGCGAGCGACCATCTCGGGGCTGAGAGCGATACGAGGACAAAAAGAGCAATAACGCGTCCTCCCGAGAATGCGACTCTTTTAACTTCAACATCTGTGTCTTGAGAGTCCTGACCAATCGTTCAGCGGCACCGTTTGACTGTGGCGAAAACGGAGCGGACGTCAGATGTTGAATACCATTGGCCTTGCAGAATGACTGTAATTCTGCGGACATGAATTGTGGGCCATTGTCGGAAACAATTGTCTGTGGAAGACCTTCAATGCAAAAGATAGCAGATAAAGCTTGGATGGTGGCAGATGATGTCATGGAAGACATCCGGACAACAAAAGGAAAATTACTGAATGTATCTATCACAACCAACCATCGAGCATTCCAGAATGGACCAGCAAAATCGATGTGTAAGCGTTGCCAAGGGGAAGTGGCTTTTGGCCATGCAAAGAATTTCCGCGGTGGTGCTGATTGTTGTTCGGCACACACCATGCAAGAAGAGCACATATTCGTAATCGCGGCATCTATTCCGAACCAAGTGCAGTGCTGACGAGCAAGTTGTTCCGTTCTCACTATACCCCAATGTCCTTGGTGGAGAAGCTTTAAGACAGAGGACTGTAACGAACGTGGTACCACGACCCTGGATTGATCATTATCAGAACGCAACAGCAAAACACCACATCGAACAAAAAGTCTCTCCTCATGAGCAAAAAATCGGCGAACCAACGGGTCCCCGATCCGTGACTTTGACAAGGACCATTGCGTAGCAACAAAACGCAGAACGGTAGCAAGGCCAGAGTCGTCAGTTGTGGCTGTAGCTACACGACGAAAATCAATCGGATACGATTCGACCACGTCATCGGTACCCGCATCAATGAACATGCAAGCAAGCTCGGATGAATCGAATGCCCCTATCCTCAGCAACAGGCAAGTGGGACAACGCATTGGCGTTTCCGTGCTTAGTAGTGGACCGATACAAGATATCGTAGCAGTACTGTGAGAGGAAAATAGACCAGCGAATGAGTTTCTGCGCTGTACATGGAGGTACAGGCTTGGTCGGATGAAAAAGCGATGTCAAAGGTTAAGATTATGGTAAAGTGACGACCATAGAAGAAATCATGAAACTTTGTAACACCAAATACGAGAGCCAATGCTTCTTTCTTGATCTGTGAATAATTTCTTTGCGCAGACAAGAGCAATTTGGACGCAAAGGCAATAGGGTGATCGTGCGATCCATCTTTGTACGCAAGCACAGAACCGATCCCGAAATCCGATGAATCCACCATCAGCAAAAGGGGCTTCTGGAGATCGAATGGCGTAAGGCAAGTATTGGAAAGCAACGCCGATTTCAACTGGCGAAAGGCGCGTTCGCATTCCGTCGTCCAGACGAACGGAACACCTTTACGGCGTAAGCGATGAAGCGGAGCTGAAATGGAAGAGGCATGTGGCACATATCTGTTATAGTAATTTATTTTTCCCGGCAAGCTCTGTAGCTGCTTCAAATTCTGCGGCGAAGGCAAGTCTTGTATGGCACGAAGGTGCGTGGGACTGGGATGTATGCCTTGGGCATTGAGTACATGTCCCAGGTATGGCAAATCACGAACAAAAAACACACATTTGTCCTTCCGCAAGCGTAGACCATTTTGTCGCAAGACCTGAAATAATGTTCTGAGATTGGCTAAATGTTCTTCTTCCGTCTTTCCGGAGATCACAATATCGTCCAGATAGTTTGCTGCAGTAGGGACCGACGCACAAACAGTTTGTAGATATTGCTGAAACAATGCAGGGGCGGATGCACACCCGAATAGCAGTCGTTTGAATCGATACAAACCAAGATGCGTGTTAACCACCAAAACGCGCTGGGATTCTTCGTTCACTGGTATTTGCAAGTACGCATCTGCTAGGTTCAACTTCGAAAAATATTTACCCGGGCACAGTTTGTCAAAAAGATCTTCTGGGCGGGGTAAAGGAAAAGTTGCGATCACTAGTTGTGGATTGACTGTTGCCTTGAAGTCCACACAAAGTCTCAATTTTCTGGATGGTTTTGGCAAAATTACTAAGTGTGATGCCCAGAGAGAAGCCTACACACGTTCAATTACACCTTGTGATTCCAAATCGTGTAATGTTTTTGCGACCTCATCACGCAATGCATGGGGAACATTGCGCGCTCTGAAAAATTCCGGTTGCGCGTTTACTTTCAGTTCCAAATGTGCTTTATAGTTCTTAGCGCAACCAAGGCCCAGTGCAAGAATGTCTGCAAAGTCTTCACATAGACAAGAAACACTGTCTGAAGGCACAGTCTGGTTCACTGATAGGACCTGATTTACTATAGACAAGTTAGACAACTGAAATAAATCGAAACAAAGCAAGTTCACTGCAGAAGAAGAACGAAGGACATAAAATGACACAAGTTTTGTTTGTCCTTTGTATGTTGCAAGAAGGCTGCACTGTCCTAACACAGGGATCTCTTGACCTGAATAGCTAGTTAACTTAACATTTGCAGCATGCAACGGAGGTGTGCCCAGCTGTTTCTACGTGTCTTGATTGATTAGTGAAACTGCAGCTCCGGTATCGAGCTGGAATGGTATCACTTTGCCATTAATGTCCAAGTCTACAAAAAGTTTATTTTCCTGCTGATGACAAGAGCGACTGTCTCGTGCAACGTGAACTGACACTGATACAAAATCACTTGCGACTCGACGGGATTTTCGGCGATGTCGACGCACACTATTTGTGGAACAAACACAGTCACTGTTAGAGAGAGTGACACTGGACGGAGTGGAATGAACTACATGAATTTCCATGGGCGAAGTTTCACGAGCCTGAGTATCCTTGGTTCAAATCCGGCGTGAAGCAAAGGGCCTGGAATGGTTTTGAGCTTCCGGTCTGAGCTTTTTCTGGCAAACACTCTGATCATGTCCTTGTTTATTACAGAAAAAGCAAATAGCTTGGTGTGACGGGCAATTCTCACGCGAATGTCTAGTAGTGCACCGCGGGCATGATTTTAGCACTGCATTAGCTTGCCGGCGTGGCACACATGGCTGAGAGCCTGGCGGCAGCGGCGCGGCCGGGTGCGAGTGCTGTTTACTGCCCTGTGCAGCTCGCCCGGCAGGCCGGTTAACCTGACACACGGGTGGCGAAGTTTCAAATGATTCCTGAGCAAAGCCAAGTGTGTCCTGCCAATCCAATATGTACATCACTTGTTGAAGGGAGGGATTGACTAGTTTCAAAATCTGTTCCCTTACACGAACATCAGAAACGTTCTGTGCAATTGCATCACGTACCATAGTATCTGAATAAGGGAGTCCACATTGACACTCAAAAGCACAATCCCTAGTAAGGCTTTGCAAGGTTGCAACCCACTGCTGATTAGTCTGACCTGCCGTACATTTTGTACGAAAAAAGGTATACCTTTTTGCAACTACATTGACTGATTCTTTGAAATATGCTTCTAATGCAGACAAAATTTCTTCATAGGACAGAGTTGCTACGTCGTGTCGAGGAAATAATTTGACTATCACACGGTATGTTTGTATGCCGACCGATGATAAGAGATAAGGCTGCTGCTCGTTACCTTGAATTCTGTAGGCAGTGAGATGGAGTCCAAATTGGCGTGACCACTCCGTCCAGCTTTCCAGTGCAGCATCAAAAGATCGAAAAGTTGGTGCAACAGCGTGTTGTGGCTGCGTTAGCGGTGGAGCGGCGGCTGCCGCATCGTTTTGCATCGCACGTTGACCCTGGACGAGCTGTCCAAGGGCATCCAGTAATGCCTGCGTCTGCTGATTCCATAAGCGATAAAATTCTGACAGTACATCTGGAGATTGTGGCGAAGCCATTACACAAGTAAATCAGGGCAGTTTAGAGAAGAACGCGGTTTTGCCTCGTCGCCAATGTTGTGGTTGGCAGGAGAGCCAACACTGTGTTACTAGAGGAGGCCGAAATGCACTCGTCTTAGCTCACACAGGCTGGCGTGAGGTCTGGAACATGACAAGGAAATTAGAATTTAGAAAAACGGACGTAGCTGGTGGAATACTTAACTTTAATCCATTAATGATGAACGTCGGTTTTGATGGTACATGATTCACAATATCAATAGTAAATGAATAGGGCGCCTTGCTAGGTCGTAGCAAATGACGTAGCTGAAGGCTATGCTAAACTATCGTCTCGGCAAATGAAAACGTAAGTAGGCAGTGAACCATCGCTAGCAAAGTCGGTTGTACAACTGGGGTGGGTGCTAGGAAGTCTCTCTGGACCTGCCGTGTGGCGGCGCTCGGTCTGCAATTCAGTGATAGTGGCGACACGCGGGTCCGACCTATACTAACGGACCGCGGCCAATTTAAAGGCTACCACCTAGCAAGTGTGGTGTCTGGCGGTGATACCACAGCTACAATTCGGATCAAGGTTGGAAGAGGCATTAAAATCACTGCTGTTGCTGGAGGAAACATCGACAGTGATTTGGTGTGACTTGTATCTGTTGATTAATTAGCTCTCGATGTACAATAGTTAGATAAGTATACATGTACCAGATTTGCTTCTAAATAAATAACTACGCAACACATATGCATATTACCACATGGATATACTCTGTTCTAGATGGTACACGGTATCAAGGTCAGTCCACTCCCGAAGAACGCGTGCGGGAAAAATGAACAATGCTATGATCAAACCCCGAATCTTTTCCGACTCTTCCAGTAGCTTTGAATTATGCGTGGAGGTGTGAGGCTGTTGCATCAATGTAAATGATTCAATGGATAGTGTGGGTGTTGGAAGCTCTATTATACTCTTAGATTCGTTGTATCCCAATTGAATAACTTGTAATGCATGTCTCATGAAACGCTATGCTGTGAATAAAGACTCTGATACCATTATGGTGTCGCATATCTAGTGTAGTGATCAGTGGAATACCATGAAGTAGATTAGGACACGAACAGGGACATGTCTGTAGACAGTCATTCAGTGTCGATGAATTGCAAATGTATCAGATTTTCTTTGTGCAGTCCTCGTATAGTAAAGGTGCAGCAGTCGGGGTTTCTTGGCCATTAAAAATCCTATATCTGGCATAGCGATCATAGAGGAGATTAGGGCATTCAGAAATTAATTTTTACTCCATCATTGAGCATGTGCCTGAGAAAGGAACAAGGAATTCGACAATACTGCTACGACACGTAGTCAACACCGTGAAGTGCTTTGTGGAATACGTATTTAGATGTAGGTGCCTGTGTACAGAGGCGCTGAGATACCAATAAGCTACAGCGATTTGCAGAGGATAGAGGATTGGCGGGCGTTGGAGCTGAAAGCCGCCTGTGGTTTCCGCCAATTCGCTACGCTTGTCTACAGCTTGTTGACTGTGCCAAAAAGCTGTCTTCAAAGCCAGCGGTTCATCTGAGCAGATATGAAACTCAGGGGCATCCAGTTACAGGCTGTATTCTGGGTGATCAAACAATTCCTATCGAAAACGCTGCAGGAGTATCTTAATTGCCCCTACAGAGTGTGGCCGATAATTGTCATGGAGTAGGAACCGCATGACAGTTGCTTTATGTGGGCTGCATGACATCAGGTGAAATCTCTCACATGGCTCTCATACTTTGTGGGAGACACTGTTTAGCCAGGTATCTTTATGTGCTCACTATGCGCTCAGAAATGAAAAGAGCGACGTGACGTGATCGACGGTCATACCAAAGACACTGTCCAACACATCTGGGCAAAGCTTTATCGGATTTTCACTGTGGTTTCCATTTCGCGCCCGATCGGACCTTACTTTCGGAATATCCCTCGCAACTAGTGAATTCAAAATAGCCAAAGGGGCCTGCTACTGTTTATTACGCAGTATCAGTCGTAAAAAGTATCTGGACTAGGCGAGCATCTGCGTGGAGATGAATTTCTCCCTGAAGATTAGTGTGCTATTTTTTCTCGTTGTGATAACTCTACATAGCAAGTGACTGGTAGAGGGCTATACACCCTTCTAACTTATGGAACAGCGCTGTCGCAACGTGATGGGATTTCGAATGATTTAGCAGGGGTCTGTGACCTGGCTGGGGTATATATCGCTATATATCGATGACTGAAAGATTCATGTGAATATGGACTCTGACAAAAGGAATGCTGAGAGGTTCTCTCTGTTCCACTTTTTCTAATCCTTGTGACCAAGGATATTACTCCCTCCCACATATGCCTCGTGAAGGGACAATAATGAGAAAATTATTGGCTGTACCTCAACTGACAGACAGACTAGTCGAAGTATAAAAATGTTCACGGACAGTCCATAATACATCTATATAAATATCTTAGGAACGAGATAAATTGGAAGTTCAGGACTGTCACGCTGATATCCTTGCAGGAAAGGAAATGTGATGTGCTATTTTTCTCGTTGTGATAGCTCCCTACCTAGTCAGTGATGGGTGGGGGACTAGACAGCCTTCTAACTAAGTTGAAACATGACGGGATTTTGAGAGAATTAGCGGGGGTCTGTTAACTGGCAGGAAACATCTCTTACTAGTCAAAAACTGTTGGATTCAAATGCTATATATCAAAGAATGGATGATTCGTGAGAATATGGTGGGTAAGCAATACTCTAATAAAAGAGACTTGAGCCGGCCGCTGGTGGCCGAGTGGTTCTAGGCGCTTCAGTCTGGAACCGTGCGACCGCTACGGTCGCAGTTCGAATCCTGCCTCGGGCATGGATGTGTGTGATGTCCTTAGGTTAGTTAGGTTTAAGTAATTCTAAGTTCTAGGGGACTGACGACCTCCCATAGTGCTCAGAGCCATTTGAACCATTTGAGAGTTGAGCTGTGTACCGCTTCTTGTAAGTGCTGTGGGAAAACATATTAGAGTGACTCACATACGTCTTGTGAAGTGACTGCAGTGCGAAAATTAGAAGCTAATATGAAGGTTTTTACTGATAGACAATCAGTAGCAGAAATTCTGTCTTTTGTTTACTCGATAAATAAAAGACACCAATCTTCCATGAGAGAAGCTAATATGAAGGTTTTTACTGATAGACATTCAGTAGCAGAAGTTCTGTCTTTTGTTTACTCGATAAATAAAAGAAAACATTCTTCATGAGTTTTGTGTGCCATGGATGGATGGACTAGCATCTTAATATGAGCATTAATTTTACATCTACATCTATATGCACACTTCATACGCCTTTGTACTGACAGAGGGCACCCTAATAATACAGCGATGGAAAAATGATTATCTCTATGGCTCCATATGAGCACTAATCACTTGAATCTTATTTTCGTGGTCCTGATGTGAAATGTATGTTGCGAGCAGTAGAATCCTTTTGTTATCAGCTTCAAATGGCGGTTCTCTAAATTTTCTTACTAGTGAACAACAAAAAGAACATCGCCTTCCCTCCACGGATTCCCATTTGATTTCTCAAAGCACTCGTCCACTAATTCGGCATGCACCAATAGCAACGTTCCTACAGCACTGTACTCTGAGGGAAACCTAGGTCAGCAGCTTCATAAACGTTTGGGACGGGGTAGTCGGCAGACAGGTATTTTGCAATTGTCCACTGGGTCACCCTTTCCAATGTGTCTTGAAAACACATCGCAAAACGTTTCAGTTTGCATTTGGGAGGTGGAGGAGAAACATATTTTTAACATCCTCGTAATTACGAGAGTGATATTTAAGCACCCATTCTACACACACCACGGAGTGAATGCAAATATGAACAATAAAATTTTAGGAAGCATTTTCCAATAGGTTAACACCTGCACATACAAAAAAAATGATACAATAAAGACATGCTCTTCAGCACATACCGAAAATTTCCCACCAATTTCCAGCTGGGTAAGTGGAGGAGGCAAGGGGATGGGAGGTGAAGGCAAGGAAGTGTGATGGGGAGGGAGGAAACCTATGCCATCACAATTTAGAGCTCCCTTTGGTTGCAATATTGTGAACTAGTTTCGCTCCAGTTTCCAGGTAGGGGAAAAACGTGGTCAGCATGTTTAGACATATCAGGTACTGTTCACATCCTTCAGCACCACCAACATACAGATGCAGGTGTGAAGACTGGAAATGCAGCATTTGTTTGTCAGCAACATGCAGAAAGGCGTAAATCCTCTGCGAGGGATATTGTTGAATTCCTTCATGACCACACCCATTAAGAACACAGATGATAAGACAGAAAATGCAATGGTCTTAATCGGCGACATCAAAATAGGTGTAAAACCTCTGGAAGGGATTTTATTCCCAAGGTCTGTGCTCCAGGAAAACCTGTACTCGGTTGCACCAAAGAAGGCACATAATCCTTGGGACCAGTATCGTTCACAAGATCGACGCGCATACAGAAAGTTTGAAGGACATTATTAAGTGCCTATGTTTTCCGAGGCCGTTAGACAATAAGCAGCTCGGTATTTTTCCCTGGTCTGAAAGTCAAAGGAGCCACCAGCGGTACTTCATTCTACTGGCGCAGGATAAAGGGTGCGACGATTTCCGTGGTCTTATTGGGTGTCGCACGTAGGTAGGCAGCTCCCGTGGTCTGCCCTCTGATGGTAACACGTGGAACCACGTCATTAGCACGCCTGTATCCGTCAGAGGCGATGTTTTTGATGTTATTCCCGCCAATCTGAAGCAGTGCAGTTGGAGCAGGAGAAGACTACGATCTGGAATATTGTAATTACGTGCTGTGAGCGTTTTATCTACCTGTGACGATGTTTTTAACTACCGTTCTTTGGCGATATTTATGGCTGACCATCAGTTACATTGTGTAATTAGATCAGGATATCTTTCCAACAATTCTGAAGAATTTTAATGGGGGTTGAACCCCTCTACCATTCTCCACACCCACAAATCCTTACTCCATCCCATCCTCTATTATGCTACTCCAGCCTGGATATCCGCCCTCCCCAAATTCTATAAATCCCTCCAGATCCTCTAGCGCCATGCACTCCACCTCGCTTTCCATATATGCCTCCTGTCCCCCATGCGGATCCTCTATGACGTGATTCCTTTCCCCCATCTGCTCCTTTTCCTTGAACACATCCGCATCTCCTACACCTACTGCCGACTTGATCCCCCTCATCCTCTGGTTGCTCCTCTCCTCTCCAACTCCTGCCCTCTGCCGCACCTTCATCGTTGTGTCCCCCTTACCCTCCACATCTGCACCCTTCATCTCCTTTCCAAAGGTGGCTTCCATTGACTCCCCCTCCAAGATGATGCCCTCTCTCCCTCCATTTATCCCTCCTATCAACTCTTATCCTCACCTCCCCCTCCTTCCCTCTGTCCTTTCCCCGGGCTCCTCTTCCCCCCTGTTTTTTCCCCTCCTACCCTCTGTCTGACTCCAATCTCTCCTCCTTTCCCTTTCCCCTCCACTGCCTTCCCCAGTCCTTCTCACGTCCACCCTGCCCCCCTTTTTTTCTATGTCCTCTTCCTCCATCGGCTGCTCTTTTTTCTTTTCCTCTCTTCCCTCCCTTTTTTTCCCTCTCATCAGTCCAGGTCTTTCCCCTGCCGCCATCTGCTGCCGTGTCGCCTCTATAATGCTGTTTTAAATGAGTGATCAGTGTTGTTTGTCCCCTATCAGTGTTGCAACCAGCCACCATACTGTCGCTAAGTGTGTTTTTAACTTGCGAACGGAAACCAGACCGTCGCCATGTTTTTTAATTGTGCTTGTCTACTTACTATGTGTTTTAATCAGCATCACTGACCTTTTGTTTTTATATTTTCTTCCGAATTTTTTTCGCCTTGTTTCAGTTTTTAACAGTAACTATTTTTATCGCCTGGTTGTATTGCTATATTTCCTAATTCTGTTTTTTAACTTTTCTGTAGCCTGCAGAGTGGCGTATTGTGGTGCTGCAAGCCCGCCCCCAGCTGTGGGGGGGGGGGGGGGTCGAGGGGGGAGGGGGGATGGGGGGAGGGAGGAATCTAAATCCATAAAGAAAAAAAAAGAATTTTCTGTTGGGATAAATCCAGTTGTGGTACTGTGTATCGAATCATATGACCTGTAATTATGATACAGACGAGTCTTTCCCGCCAAAAATTTGAATTTCAAGTGATATTGCGAATTGGGTACACAGCTAGCCTGTAGAGTAATTGCCATTTCCGTTTGCGTCCAAAATTTTGAATTTAACACAAATTTTAAACTCAAATGTGGTGACATAAAGAAAATGTTCCAACATTTACCGAAAGTATATAAGATAAACTACCTTATGTTTTTCCACACCTACAGTCCAGAAGAGACTGAGTGACTTTTCCCTCCAATTTACTGCCATGTTTTTTCCTCCATCAATTGTATCACCTCGAAGCTAATTCGACTGAAGCCTGCAGTCTTGCAATTTTTTTTTTCATTTCCATGAAAAAATTTTTTTCAGTTGTTCCATGCTTGCTGCAAACGGATACCAACTCTTTCTTTATCTGAAGCTAAAAATTGACACCATGAATGAACAAGAGAAGTTGTGACGTATTCGAGATATCAGCAGATTCACCCAGTGCCACAGAATACCACAAGAAATTCTTAGCTTCCTCGCTTATCAGTACCACTATGTTCTCTCCAAATTCTTCTGTTCTACGCACAACTGAACTTGGCAAAAGGCTGATTCTTCCAAATAAATCGGCTTCCTTCGTACACAAGTCATTATCTGCTTCTATCATATACTCTTCGATGAACCTGCCATCCGTAAACGGTTTTCCTTGATCTGCCGTCTTGTGCACTATTTTGTAACTTGCACGACGTACGAATTGATTATTTTTTTCTCGGGAAGAGCTCTGTAACAAAGGGCTGATTTACGTTCTTCTTACATGCCAGGCATTATATATGTAGTACCTCTTCTCAGAGTATTCCAATTACGCAGGGTGATTGCGTGCTCTCATAGGTGTTGACACAATCACTGCATTATCAATGTTCAATCAATAAAAGTTTATGGGCTGCATCAACTAGTCACCTTTGAAATAAATGCAAGGGAAGCCATTGTCGTTACATGTAAGCGACGATCTTATCAGGTTGCCACTTTGAATTTCAAAAGGGAAACAATGTGCAATGTTAATATACTTCTACTCCAATTTGTCAGAGATGTTAATGAATACTAGCAGCCGCAGGCATGATGGTCGAGTGCCGAAGAGCAAAGACTAATTTATTCTGGACAAGTGTAAACAGTCCACTGCGCCGACGAGATAGCCTCCAGAAAGTTACAGTATACCGTCTCAGCACGTTCGATACGCGTGAAACCGTATTTTTATGTGGATTTTATTATAACTTTAGACCGTTATATCGTGGCAGCGGATAAAGCTTTCACAAAATAACAGGACGACCTTTAATTACCTGTATTTGTCTACCTTCTTACAAAATTTGAACCTATTTGCATAAGTGTGAAATACGGAAGTGGCACACGTATAAAAACTCACAAGAACGTGTAGTTGGCACGTAAAATCCGAATGAAGTTAGATTTCTGAAAGCGTGTTTTCAATATTATTGTAAGAATGCATTTTTTTTCTTGATTCACCTTAAACCGTTTCCGAGCATACGATTCGCGTAAGAACGAATGTTGCATGTTACATTTAACTCGACTTCAGACCATCGTATCTCGACAACGGATAAAGATCATTGGATGAAAAAGTTCATTTTGATTTTATCCATTTACCTATATTCGTGCAAAGTTTGAACCGATTCGTACAAGTTTAAAGTATAGAGGTGGCGTTTTTCGAAAGCGTCCCACAAAAATGTGTTTCCGCACGTAAAATCCAAACAAAGCAATGGCCAAAACTTGTCTTTGACCCAGGTCCGATATACTGTAGGACCAAACGTGAATCATCAATCTCGCTCCAGTCTGGAGTTATTTAAGAGTGACTGTTTTCGCACGTAAAACCCCAAAGAGGGTGGTTGCTTTTGGACGTAAAACCCGAACGGTGCACATACAATGGGTGTCATTACCTGGTCATAAATTTCAGTCGAATTAAAATTTCTTTCAAAAGGAATTAATCAATTCGCACTATGTATCTGGACGCCGTTCGTCTTTCAACCTGTAACATAACAACAGCAAGACGGATATTCGAAAGGCTATACTAATGGTAGATGGTCCGGGGTAAACCAAAAACTTATTTCTCCATATCCCTAGCTCAAATAGGAACCGAAAATCAAGCTCCCCCTCCTCTTTTCATACGTACGGCGGGGGTTCAATAAGTAACGTAACACATGTCTTTCTCTGACAGTTTCGGTTGAAAAAAAAAATGCGGAATTTGCCGTGGGACGTCGTGGAATACTCTCGCTTCAGCCCCTATACTTCCATGAAGTTACGATAGGTGGCAGCGCTATAGGTAGTCTTCAAAATGGCGTCTGCAACAGAGACGCATCAGCGCCTATACTTCCATGAAGTTCCGATAGGTAGCAGTGCTATAGGTAGTCTTCAAAATGGCGTCTGTAACAGAGATGCGTTCCGAAGGGAGAGCTGCCATCGAGTTTCTTTTGCAAGAAAACCAGAGCTTCGCAGATATTCATAGCCGCTTGCAGTAGTCTACGGAGAGCTGGCAGTGCATAAAAGCACGGCGAGTAGTTGGGCGAGGCATCTGTCATCGTCACAACAAACTCGCGCGGATCTGTTCAGTCTCCCGCGTGCCGACCGGCCGTACACTCCTGCATTGTTGGAAAGTGCGGACACTCTCGAGGTGATCGACGGATCGCAATGAGACACCTCGCTGCAGAACTGGACGTCTTCTTGGCAGTGCTGACACACTCGTCCACCAGTTATCAAAAGTGTGTGCATGCTGGCTTCCTCGCCGCCCCAGCAGAAGACCTGTGCGGAATTGCTTGCGCGTTACGAGGCTAATTATGACAACTTTTTGTCGAACATCGTCACACGCGATGGAACGTGGGTTCACCACTTTGAACTGGAAGCAAAACGGCCATCAACAGAGAGGTGCCACATGACCTCTCCACCGAAGAAAAAGTTCAAAGCTGCACCCTCAGCCACTATGTCGTCCATCACGGTGCAACGATCAACTCTGAACTGTACTGTTCTATCCTCAGGCAACTGAAGTAACTGCTTCAGCGTGTTCTTCGCCACAAAAATTCAAACGAACTTCTCCTTCTCTACGACGACATAAGGCCCCACACAAGTCTGCACACCCGACAGGAACTCACAGAACTTCGTTCGGCTATCCTTCGTCATACACCCTACAGCCCGGATCTCTCTCCTTCCATCTGTTTGGCTCAATGAAGGATGCACTCCGCGGAAAGCAGTACATGTATGATGGGGAGGTATTTGATGCAGCGAAACATTGGCTCTGACGTCGACCAGTAGAGTGATACCATGCGGGTATACAGACTCTCCTAGCGAGGCGGCACAAGGCCGTCACACTGAACGGAAATTATGTTGAAAAGTAACGTTTTACAGCCGAAACAATGGGGAGTAATGAGATGTATCGGAATCCTGAATAAAACTAGCCTGCTTCCAGAATTATTATTATTATTATTAATTATTATTATTTTTACTTCCTGTACGCCCCTCGTATTTGCTACAGCGTCTCTGCGCTGTGACGATAGACTAATGCATGATGCTAACTGTTTAGTATGGGTCGCATCGAATTGCTAAATTCCACACTGTAACTAAGACACCTGCCTGTAAAACATTGAGTAAGATTGTTGAGGCTTTCGTGGCCACTTGTTGACAAACTGCCTACTGGCTTCTGTCTCGGGTTCTTCGGCCGACGTTCATCTAATGATTTTTCTGACGTTTCGCCAGCACGAGTGGCTGGCATTGTCAAAGCTTCACCCTCCATTGCCGGTGCTGAACTGGAGCCGAGCTCGCGGGCGCAGACTATATGTACCTGGCGCGCCAACGTCCGAGGGCTTCTCCGCGGTCATTTCCGGTGCGGTTCTCCTCTTGCTGCCTGCGACGGTCGTTCGCTGCAGTACGGGAAGCCAGGATCCGTTTACCTTAAGGCTTTCCTCTTTCTTGTTCAAACTATACACCAGGATCAAAGAGCATAAACGACATTGCAGGTTGGGGCAGGTGGAGAAATCGGCCGTGGCAGAGCACGCACTGAATGAGACCGACCACGTAATAAAATTCGCCGACACGGAAGTTCTGGCCTTAGAGAAGCACTATCACACGCGCTTGTTCAGAGAAGCTGTGGAAATACAAAAACACGCGAATAGTTTCAACAAGAAAGAGGAAAGCCTTAAGGTAAACGGATCCTGGCTTCCCGTACTGCAGCGAACGACCGTCGCAGGTAGCAAGAGGAGAACCGCACCGGAAATGACCGCGGAGAAGCCCTCGGACGTTGGCGCGCCAGGTACATATACTCTGCGCCCGCGAGCTCGGCTCCAGTTCAGCACCGGCAATGGAGGGTGAAGTTTTGACAATGCCAGCCACTCGTGCTGGCGAAACGTCAGAAAAATCATTAGATGAACGTCGGCCGAAGAACCCGAGACAGAAGCCAGTAGGCAGTTTGTCATTGGGTTTAAGTCTGAAATGAAAACTGGTTGCAACAGTTTTATTGGACCAAGCCTTCCACGAGGAAACTCTGTCCAATTTTTGACAGCTAGCTATGTAAATCCTTTTAAGAATTATTTGCAGATTCATGACATCAGGTAATGATGTCTTAACTGTGCAGTTCCAGTACATACTACGACGTCATTAAAGCCTAGTACCTTTATATTCAGGTAATAATAATATTCGTTCTTACCGACCTGTAAAAGTGTGATGGCCAGATAGTAGCTTGCAAATATGTCACTAATTCGTACCTACAAAGCTTGAATTAATTGGCTATAGAAGTAGAGGTCAGGTGTATATCCTCAGTATTCTCAAACAGAATTTACGCGATGTCTTGCACAGCTATGGTCTTGCATTCCAGTATCTTCGGCTTCTCTCTGGCCTGATACTGTACTGGAAAATCGGTCTCCTCATATACAATGATTTGTAAAATTAGTGCTTTACATTACTTTTGTTCCCCATCGTGCACTCGTGCCAATTAAATACATAGCTGTAATGTGCAGTTTTTGCAACGAGAATTGGACATAGGAAGAATGAAATTTCGCGTCAGTTTAACAGACCTTGATAAAGAAACAAAAGCCACACGAAAGCTCTAAAAATGGCACCCATAATTCATCACATAACGATAAGAAATTCAAAATATATTAAAAACAAACGAACATCCAATAATTTATTTATTGTTATAAGACCATTCGAAACAAAAAGGAAAGCAAAGGTTTTAAATTTCGCGTTTAAGAAATCGTTCACGTAAGATAATCATACAAACTTACCTCCGCTTGATTATAGCATAGACTCCCGAATGGACAACATAGTAATACGCATCCCTGGCTTAGGGAAACAGCTGAAAGATTAACATAATTCACATTTATTGTTCCGACTCTGTTGCATATTTTTAAAAATTAGATTACTTGTTTCGATCACTTTGGATCATCTTGAAATCCAAGTAGTCTACTCGGAACCACATACTATGATACGTGGTTCTGAGTAGACAAAACGGGTTGCTGTCGCAAATACTTCAACCTCAAAATGATCCAGTGTGATCGAAACATGAAATCTAATTTTAAAAAGCGCAACTGAGAAGGAACAGTAAATAAGAATTATCTTAATTATCTAAACAGTTGCTGAATCTCTCTTGACGATTATGTCGTCTATAGCGACAGCTGAAAGAATTGGAAACAAATGTCGTCAGATGCAGATGGAATCCAAGTTAGTTGTTACAAAGAGTACTCTACGGTATTGGCCCTTATTTAGTTAGCATTTGTCGCGAATCTCTCGGCCAGCGCAAAGTCCCAAGCGATTGGACAAAAGTGCAAGTGGCTCCTGTATATCAGAAGGTAAGAGAACTGGCCCGAAAACTTACAGACCAATATCCTTAACATCGGTTTGCTGCACAATTCTGAACATATTCTCAGTTCGAATATGATAAATTTCCTTGAGACCGAAACCTTCTGCCCACGAATTAGCACGGTTTTAGAAAGCATCGCTAGTGCCAACGTTGTCTGAACTCCGGCCTTGTGACTGGGAGTTCGCGTTTCTCGTCCGTAGAACAGAGGTTTAAGACAGCATTAGAGTATATTAGTCAGAGGACCGCCTTCTGCCGTCCTAGTGTTCGAAAGAGTTTATTTGTGGCTGGAGTTGTACCATCGCTGCAGATGACTGTAAGAACCATCACTTCGAGGCACCGGACGCAGTACATACGGTGATACCGCAAATTGCTTCGGCTTATTAGGGCTATCAAAGCTAAATAGCTGTGATCACGTTAGTTTATTTCCACTGAGGTTCCACACCACCGTAGGTCATCTTTGAAAGTAGTGTCTTCTAGTGTTTGGTACGTAGATGATGATAGTCATTTCGCGTTATTGATATTAGACCGCGCAGTCATAGTAAGGGGCAGAATTGGGCAATTGATTAGTAATTTTACTTAGGAAATGTAAACTTAGTAATATAAAGTTGTTTTTTAATCTACAATAAATATATAAGCAGGAACAACGTTTATCATTTAGTAGTATTAGTTGCCTTAATCATCACTTTATGTTTAGATTGTAATTTATACAATTAAGAGACGCTAAGACTTGCTTCAGGGGGTAGCCAGACAGGGCCAAATCATCATTTTAGCGTTTATTATTTTCCGTTGCGCACATTCTTTCGCACCTGCCTGGAGTAGCGTCTTGGAAGGGTAATAGGCAGATTCCATATTTCGGTATTGCCAAAAAGCATTTGACACGGTGCCCCATTGCAGACTGTTAATGAAGGTACGAGCATCTGGTATATGTTCCCAGATATGTTAGCGATTCGAAGACTTCTTAAGTAATAGAATCCAGTACGCTGTCCTCGACGGCGAGTGTTCATCAGAGAGAAGCGTATGGTCAGAAAAGCCCCAGGTAAGTGCGATTGAACCGCTACTACTCTCTATACACATAAATAATCTGGCGGACAGGGTAGGCAGTAATCTGCGGTTGTTTGCTGATGATGCTGTGGTGTACGGGAAGGTGTCGTCATTGTGTGACTGTAGGAGGATACAAGATGACTAGACAAAACTTATAGATGGTGTGATGAATGACAGTTAGCTTTAAATATAGAGTAATGTAAGTTAATGCAGGTGAGAAGGGATTGTTCGATTACAGCATTAGTAGTGTACTACTTGACACGGTCCCGTCACTTAAATAACTAGGCGTAGCGTTGCAAAGCGATATGAAATGTACCGAGCATGTGAGGATTGTGGGTGGGAAGGCCCATGGTCGATATCAGTTTATTGGGAGATGTGGTATACACCACTTCCAACAAACACCGAACAACGCGCTCCAGTACGCGGCCGCCAAATACATCGCTGGCCGCACTTCTCTGGGTGGCCCGCTGCTTCCATCGCTGGCCGCCTTCGCGCGCGCGCGTTTGTCAACACACAGCAATTGGCTACGCCAGGAAACATTGCGATTGGTTTTCCCTGGAAAACAGCGACCCCAGCCTACGGCTCCATTAACTAGCAAGCCTTATATAAGCCCGCCCGCCGCCGCAAACGACAGTTCTCGTCGGGAAGTGCATTACGCCGTGTTCCAGCTGCTTGTGGATGACTCGCCGCACCACTCGAGGTTACCTGGCTGCTCGGCGGAAATCTGGCGACTTCACTTGGAGATACTGAACTTCACTGGACTTGGGAATAATTACGGGACGTGCACCCCACTATGCACATTTGGACATTGGTATAACCAAACTTTAATTATGCATTACTTCTGAGTGTGAGCCTGGGTAGACGCTTTGCTAACATAATTGTTAAAAAGTGATTTGTGATTTAATAAACCAGACTGACGAGGTTATTGTGTTATTCCTGGTTGTAACAGGAGAATTGTGGGAAAGTGTTGTTCATTTGTAAAGGAGTCTGCTCGTAGGACGCTAGTGCGACCTATTCTTGAGTACCGCTCGAGTGCTTGGGATCCACGCCTAGTCAGATAAAAGGAAGACACCGAAGCCATTTATAGGCAGGCTGCTAGATTTGTTACTGGTACTTTCGAAAAACACGCAAGTGTTACGGAGTCTTCGGGATCTCAAATGAGAATTCCTGGAGGGAAGGTCACGTTCTTTTCGGGAAACGCTATTGAGAAAATTTAGAGAAGCGGCGTTGGAGGCTGACTGCGGAACGATTCCATTGCCGCCAACATATATTTCGAGAAGGGCAACGAAGGTAATGTACCAGAAATTAGGACTGAGACGAAAGCATGTAGGCAGTTGTTTTTTCTTCGCCCTATTTGGTAGTGGAGCAGGAACGGAAATGACCAGTATTAGTGCAGGGTACCCTCCGTCACGCACCCTACGTTGGTTTGCGGACTATGTTTTTAGATGAAGGTGTAGAACCGCCGCAGTCTCATTGTTAACAGGAAGTAAGTAATCTCTAGCTGGATTCACGCAATAGTTATTCGCTGCTCATAGTTCTTGGGTCAGTGCGTGGGCTGCTCCAGGTTCGGCGTCAATCCTGTTGGAGTGAACCTCATCTTTGGGGTTGTTGCAGCTACTTTTTAACATAATACCAGTACTGTCGCGTCCGCCCCCGGTAGCTGAGTGGTCAGCGCGACAGAATATCAATCCTAAGGGCCCGGGTTCGATTCCCGACTGGGTGGGAGATTTTCTCCGCTCAGGGACGGGGTGTTGTGTTGTCCTAATCATCATCGTTTCATCCCCATCGATGCGCAAGTCGCCGAAGTGGCGTCAAATCGAAAGACTTGCACCCGGCGCACTGTCTACCCGACGGGAGACCCTAGTCGCACGACACATATTTAGTACTGTCGCATATCAGTGTGTCCATTTCTTCTGTAGTCCGATCAAAATTGCTGGACAGCTGACGTCTGTCACTTGCCGCTACACTGTTGCCACATGAACTGCCGGCTACTGCACAAACTCGGCGAATCACTACACAACGCTGAGAAATGTTGGAAGAACCCACGGCGAGGTATGACGGGAATACGAGATACTCTGCTGAAAACTGATTTCAAATTAACAATGACTGAACTACGGCAGACGACGCGTTTTGTAGCACTGGATTTAAACTGGTGTCTTAATCTAACCGCAAACTTGTGGTGTGCGATGTATTGGAGAAAACGGCGATCACTAATCTGCGGCAGAACTAAAATCACGATCGCTTTGGTCACGGGGTTTGAGGCAAACTACTAGCAAACTCAAGGAAAAAAAAATCATAATATGTTTGTTTCACAGCAATTGGCTACGCCAGGAAACATTGCGATTGGTTTTCCCTGGAAAACAGCGACCCCAGCCTACGGCTCCATTAACTAGCAAGCCTTATATAAGCCCGCCCGCCGCCGCAAACGACAGTTCTCGTCGGGAAGTGCATTACGCCGTGTTCCAGCTGCTTGTGGATGACTCGCCGCACCACTCGAGGTTACCTGGCTGCTCGGCGGAAATCTGGCGACTTCACTTGGAGATACTGAACTTCACTGGACTTGGGAATAATTACGGGACGTGCACCCCACTATGCACATTTGGACATTGGTATAACCAAACTTTAATTATGCATTACTTCTGAGTGTGAGCCTGGGTAGACGCTTTGCTAACATAATTGTTAAAAAGTGATTTGTGATTTAATAAACCAGACTGACGAGGTTATTGTGTTATTCCTGGTTATAACAGGAGAATTGTGGGAAAGTGTTGTTCATTTGTAAAGGAGTCTGCTCGTAGGACGCTAGTGCGACCTATTCTTGAGTACCGCTCGAGTGCTTGGGATCCACGCCTAGTCAGATAAAAGGAAGACACCGAAGCCATTTATAGGCAGGCTGCTAGATTTGTTACTGGTACTTTCGAAAAACACGCAAGTGTTACGGAGTCTTCGGGATCTCAAATGAGAATTCCTGGAGGGAAGGTCACGTTCTTTTCGGGAAACGCTATTGAGAAAATTTAGAGAAGCGGCGTTGGAGGCTGACTGCGGAACGATTCCATTGCCGCCAACATATATTTCGAGAAGGGCAACGAAGGTAATGTACCAGAAATTAGGACTGAGACGAAAGCATGTAGGCAGTTGTTTTTTCTTCGCCCTATTTGGTAGTGGAGCAGGAACGGAAATGACCAGTATTAGTGCAGGGTACCCTCCGTCACGCACCCTACGTTGGTTTGCGGACTATGTTTTTAGATGAAGGTGTAGAACCGCCGCAGTCTCATTGTTAACAGGAAGTAAGTAATCTCTAGCTGGATTCACGCAATAGTTATTCGCTGCTCATAGTTCTTGGGTCAGTGCGTGGGCTGCTCCAGGTTCGGCGTCAATCCTGTTGGAGTGAACCTCATCTTTGGGGTTGTTGCAGCTACTTTTTAACATAATACCAGTACTGTCGCGTCCGCCCCCGGTAGCTGAGTGGTCAGCGCGACAGAATATCAATCCTAAGGGCCCGGGTTCGATTCCCGACTGGGTGGGAGATTTTCTCCGCTCAGGGACGGGGTGTTGTGTTGTCCTAATCATCATCGTTTCATCCCCATCGATGCGCAAGTCGCCGAAGTGGCGTCAAATCGAAAGACTTGCACCCGGCGCACTGTCTACCCGACGGGAGACCCTAGTCGCACGACACATATTTAGTACTGTCGCATATCAGTGTGTCCATTTCTTCTGTAGTCCGATCAAAATTGCTGGACAGCTGACGTCTGTCACTTGCCGCTACACTGTTGCCACATGAACTGCCGGCTACTGCACAAACTCGGCGAATCACTACACAACGCTGAGAAATGTTGGAAGAACCCACGGCGAGGTATGACGGGAATACGAGATACTCTGCTGAAAACTGATTTCAAATTAACAATGACTGAACTACGGCAGACGACGCGTTTTGTAGCACTGGATTTAAACTGGTGTCTTAATCTAACCGCAAACTTGTGGTGTGCGATGTATTGGAGAAAACGGCGATCACTAATCTGCGGCAGAACTAAAATCACGATCGCTTTGGTCACGGGGTTTGAGGCAAACTACTAGCAAACTCAAGGAAAAAAAAATCATAATATGTTTGTTTCCATAGCCCTCTTCAGCAGCAGAAGTTCAGTTCTAGTGGTAAAAGCGAGCTGTAATTTCTCGCTATTATTGGTTACCTGAAACTATCCTCATATTGACTACACGGGATGCTGTGCTATCAACCGATAATAAGTCCAGACTGGCACTTGATTACAGATTATAGGCGACACAAACATATTCCAAACGAAAAAAGAGTGACTGGAGGAAAAATAACAGCAAAAAAAAGGTCAGTACAGTGTCGGAAATGGCATGGCAAGGTATTGGGAAAAAACTTTTAAATCAACTAACTGAAAAAATGATTATTGGCTGTTTCTTTGTTTGGAGTCTGTCTGACAGTCTTAACTATAATCATAAGATCTGCAATAGGTACTAACTCGTCCTATGTTAAACTGAAGGTCATCCACTTTTTAAGGGATTGTAGTGAACCCAAGTTTGGCTTCTGTGAAGTTCAATTGGTCATTTCGTACCAGTACCGAAACCTCTCTCTCATATCTGCATTTTAAGAATTATTCGTTTTTTGCATTTGTATAAATGACGCTGAATTGCATTTGGTTACTACATCTACATCTACATCCATACTCCGCAAGCCACCTGACGGTGTGTGGCGGAGGGTACCCTGAGTACCTCTATCGGTTCTCCCTTCTATTCCAGTCTCGTATTGTACGTGGAAAGAAGGATTGTCGATATGCTTCTGTGTGGGCTCTAATCTCTCTGATTTTATCCTCATGGTCTCTTCGCGAGATATACGTAGGAGGGAGCAATATACTGCTTGACTCTTCGGTGAAGGTGTGTTCTCGAAACTTTAACAAAAGCCCGTACCGAGCTACTGAGCGTCTCTCCTGCAGACTCTTCCACTGGAGTTTATCTATCATCTCCGTAACGCTTTCGCGATTACTAAATGATACTGTAACGAAGCGCGCTGCTCTCCGTTGGATCTTCTCTATCAACCCTATCTGGTACGGATCCCACACTGCTGAACAGTATTCACGCAGTGGGCGAACAAGCGTACTGTAACCTACTTCCTTTGTTTTCGGATTGCATTTCCTTAGGATTCTTCCAATGAATCTCAGTCTTGCATCTGCTTTACCGACGATCAACTTTACATGATCATTCCATTTTAAATCACTCCTAATGCGTACTCCCAGATAATTTATGGAATTAACTACTTCCAGTTGCTGACCTGCTATATTGTAGCTAAATGATAAGGGATCTTTCTTTCTATGTATTCGCAGCACATTACCCTCTTCTACATTGATATTCAATTGCCATTCCCTGCACCATGCGTCAATTCGCTGCAGATCCTCTTGCATTTCAGTACAATTTTCCATTGTTACAACCTCTCGATATACCACAGCATCATCCGCAAAAAGCCTCAGTGAACTTCCGATGTCACCCACAAGGTCATTTATGTATATTGTGAATAGCAACGGTCCTATGACACTCCCCTGCGGCACACCTGAAATCACTCTTACTTCGGAAGACTTCTCTCCATTGAGAATGACATGCTGCGTTCTGTTATCTAGGAACTGCTCAATCCAATCACACAATTGGTCTGATAGTCCATATGCTCTTACTTTGTTCATTAAACGACTGTGGGGAACTGTATCGAACGCCTTGCGGAAGTCAAGAAACACGGCATCTACCTGTGAATCCGTGTCTATGGCCCTCTGTGTCTCGTGGACGAATAGCGCGAGCTGGGTTTCACACGACCGTCTTTTTCGAAACCCATGCTGATTCCTACAGAGTAGATTTCTAGTCTCCAGAAAAGTCATTATACTCGAACATAATACATGTTCCAAAATTCTACAACTGATCGTCGTTAGAGATATAGGTCTATAGTTCTGCACATCTGTTCGACGTCCCTTCTTGAAAACGGGGATGACCTGAACCCTTTTCCAATCCTTTGGAACGCTACTCTCTTCTAGAGCCCTACGGTACACCGCTGCAAGAAGGGGGACAAGTTCCTTCGCGTACTCTGTGTAAAATCGAACTGGTATCCCATCAGGTCCAGCGGCCTTTCCTCTTTTGAGCGATTTTAATTGTTTCTCTATGCCTCTGTCGTCTATTTCGATATCTACCATTTTGTCATCTGCGCGACAATCTAGAGAAGGAACTACAGTGCAGTCTTCCTCTGTGAAACAGCTTTGGAAAAAGACATTTAGTATTTCGGCCTCTAGTCTGTCATCCTCTGTTTCAGTACCATTTTGGTCACAGAGGGTCTGGACATTTTGTTTTGATCCACCTACCGCTTTGACAGAAGACCAAAATTTCTTAGGATTTTCTGCCAAGTCGGTACATAGAACTTTACTTTCGAATTCATTGAACGCCTCTCGCATAGCTCTCCTCACACTACATTTCGCTTCGCGTAATTTTTGTTTGTCTGCAAGGCTTTGGCTATGTTTTTGTTTGCTGTGAAGTTCCCTTTGCTTCCGCAGCAGTTTTCTAACTCGGTTGTTGTACCACGGTGGCTCTTTTCCATCTCTTACGATCTTGCTTGGCAAATACTCATCTAACGCATATTGTACGATGGTTTTGAACTTTGTCCACAGATCCTCAACACTATCTGTACTTGAGACAAAACTTTTGTGTTGAGCCGTCAGGTACTCTGTAATCTGCTTTTTGTCACTTTTGCTAAACAGAAAAATCTTCCTACCTTTTTTACTATTTCTATTTACGGCTGGAATCATCGATGCCGTAACCGCTTTATGATCGCTGATTCCCTGCTCTGCGTTACTACTGTGTAAGAAACGTGCGTATGTCTCTGGATCGTTGTGTGTGTATGTGGATGTGTTGTTTTTGGTGTCGTTATAATGTGTGAAGAAATATGAACTGAAAGGACCCGGCGCATGATTCGGGATACAAACACATCAAGAAAGAAAGCCGGTCAAGAAACTGGCAGTAACTAGTTCTTGTGGCAATTTGGTAATGGTGAACAGTTCTGGCGTGACTTTAAGCGCTCTGGGAGAAAACAACTATGAAGTAATTTTAATCGGACTGTAGCTAATTTTTGTCACAGTATACTGATTTTAGTGCCTGAGAGATTAGTAGCAGACTAAATTGGGCAACGAGCCAAAAACAGGTATTAGTACAATCTCAGTTTTGTTATAGTTTCAGTTAAATCCCTGTATAAACAAAGACAACATTTGCCGTGAGTAATGGTTACAATTTTATTAGAACGTTTTACAACGATTATATTACATAAATTGAAGGCAAAAATGTAATTGAATTCTACATAATGCAGAAAACAAATTGTGCCTTGGGTGGTTGCAAATGCGTCACTAATGAAGGGAGTGTTCCCAGACGTATTAAAATTTCCTGTTCGTAAATCTCTTTATAAGGAAGACAACATGAGTGATGTAAGTATTTCCTACACAGTTGTCTTATTAACGTGCCTTTGTTTGGGTCTCTGAGGCAGAAATGTATTCGTTTTAGTCAATTAGAATTTGGTAAATACAATTTGCGTTGAAATAGGAACACTTGCCTAAAAAGTTCATTTATTACCCAAAAATATTGCATGTGAATGAGAAAATGTTTCGATTTGATACATCAAGAAATTAGTTTAGAAAAGCTTGAATGTTATGGATTTAATGGCCCCACAACATCCGTTTAAAATATTTTTGCAAGAAAAATGCAAAATAATAAATAATTCTTAACATGCAGATTTGATAGAGAGGTTTCGTACTGGTACGAAATGACAAATCGAACTTCAAAGAAGCCAGACTTGGGTTCACTACGATCCCTTAAAAAGTGGATGACCTTCAGTTTGACATAGGACGAGTTAGTACCTACTGCAGATCTTATGATTATGATTAAGACTGTCAGACAGACTCCAAACAAAGAAACAGCCAACAATCTTTTTTAATGAATTACTAACTCGATTAGTGTAAATGAACTCACATTTAATCGCGGAGAAGACAGAGTAAAATAATATCAGTGATGAACGTGGTGTACGAACATAAGTGAAGAGGGCACAATGTTCCATTTCATGATACGTTTGTACAGACCAGATTTCAATTAGAACAAACAAGAAATTAACCGCAAACAACTAAATTCACCACATTTCAAACTTCGCATCGTTGATAGATTTCTAGACAAACAAAGTAGTGTGGTAAAATAGTTTATGTAATTACCGATATCTTCTGGCATGACAGTTCAGCCGTACAGCATTGCTTTAGATGAAATGCTCTGCTTGGCTTCGATTTTATAGCAACGGGGACATCTTAGCGTAAGTTGTGCACTTCTGGTACTACAAATGTAGGTTTCTTGAACTGGGCGAGTGAGAACTCACTGCTAGAGGAGTAAACACGCTGCGGCTGTGGGGCGGAATGCTTCTCCAGGGAGCCACCTAGCGGAGCAGCGGAATGAAGACTGATGCGACAGCAGATCGTGAACGTGAACGTAGCCGAGACTCCACAAATGTGCTGCAACGAAGGGAGACCTCGTGCAAGTAGGAGTAACGTATCTCAGGGGGGGAAGTAATGGTACCAGTAAGATCGACAACGAGTACTCGTACACTTAGTGCTGGTAGAATCTAGAACCAGTTATCGAACTGATCATCAGTGCTAATGCCAAGTCTTCAGGTACAAAAAACATTTGAAAACAATTGAGCTACATTGTCTGATCGCTAGTTGGTTCAAATGGCTCTGAGCACTATAGGACTTAACATCTGAGGTCACCAGTCCCCTAGGACTTACAAGGGAACCTCCCCATCGCACCCCCCTCAGATTTAGTTATAACTTGGCACAGTGGATAGGCCTTGATAAACTGAACACAGATCAATTGAGAAAACAGGAAGAAGTTGTGTGGAACTGTGAAAAAATAAGCAAAATATACAAACTGAGTAGTCCATGGGCCACATAGGCAACATCAAGGAGAACATGATCTCAGGAGCACCGTGGTCCCGTGGTAGCGTGAGCAGCTGTAGAAGGAGAGGTCCTTGGTTCAAGTCTTCCCCCGAGTGAAAATTTTACTTTCTTTATTTTTGCATAGTTGTTATCTGTCCGTTCGTTCATCGACGTCTCTGTTCACTGTAATAAGTTTAGTGTCTGTGTTTTGCGACCGCATCGC
This sequence comes from Schistocerca piceifrons, assembly GCF_021461385.2. Classification (NCBI taxonomy): domain Eukaryota; kingdom Metazoa; phylum Arthropoda; class Insecta; order Orthoptera; family Acrididae; genus Schistocerca; species Schistocerca piceifrons. Next base: position 192,109,784 of record NC_060138.1, read on the forward strand.
AAAACCGTGCGATTAGTAGACGAAAGGACGTGCCTCTCCAATCGGAACCGAAAACATTTGATCGCAAGGTCATAGGTCAACCGATTCCTCCACAGGAAAACACATCTGATATATTCTATACGACACTGGTGACGGCATGTGCGTCACATGACAGGAATATGTTGTCGACCCACCAAACTTGTACACTTGGCGAATGGGTAAAAAGATTCTTCGACCTTGCCCGATTTAGGTTTTCTTGTGGATGTGATAATCACTCCCAAAAAAGTGATGAAAACATAAGAGTTTGTTACATAAACTGAAAATAAAAAATTAAAATTTTCACCCCGATGGAAGTTTCGCACCAAGGACCTTTTGTTCCGTAGCTCCTCACGTTACCACGAGACCACGGCGCTCCTGCAGTCCTGTGTCCTTGATGTTGCTTATCTTCCCATGAAGTACTTAGTTTGTATATTTTGCTTATTTTTTCAGAGTTCCACACAACTTCTTCCTGTTTTCTCAATTGATCTGTGTTCAGTTTTTCAAGACCTATCCACTGTGCCAACTTATAACTAAATCTGAGGGGGCTGCGATGGGGAGGTTCCCTTGTTAGAACTACTTAAACCTAACTAACCTAAGGACATCACACACATCCGTGCCCGAGGCAGGATTCGAACCTGCGACCGTAGCGGTCGCGCGGTTCCGGACTGAAGCGCCTAGAACCGCTCAGCCACAACGGCAGGCAATTTGATCGATAGTATTTGGACACCTATTGGTGGGCATTAATATGAGGTGCGTGCACCCCTTGTCTTTTTGGCGGCTTGAAATCAGCTGCAAATACTTTCTGTAAGGTGTCTAAATGTCTGTCGAGCAATGGCAGTCCATTCTTCCTCAAGAACCGAAAACAGACAAGGAAGTGATGACGGACGATGTGGTCTGGAGCGAAGTCGACGCTGTAACTCATCCGAAAGCTGCTCCAATGGGCAGAGCAGCCATTTTAGTGATCTTATTATCGACAAACCATTTCCTCAAAGATGCTGCTTTATGACAGGGTGCATTGTCATGGTGAAAAAAAAAAAAAAACAGCTATCGTCTCTGAACTGTACCTCTACTGTACACTGCACGCAATGCCGTAAAATGTGCATATCTGCTTCCGCAATTAGAGTTTCCTTAAGTAACTGAAGGGACTGTACCCTAACTATGAAAAACATCTTCATACTATAACACAATCTTCACCCTACTTCACTGCTGGCCCTACATCTGATGCCAGGTAATGTTCTTCATTCATTCGCAAAGCACAGATCCTTCCATCGGGTGTCGACAGAGCATACCGTGATTTATCGCTCTAAATCACTTGTTTCGAGTCACTCACTGTCCAGTGTCGTCGCTGTTTACCTCACCTCAAGCCTCACTTAGCACTCACTTATGAGAAGCTGCTTGACCGTTGTATCCCACTCTTTTTAACTCAGTATTCATGGTAAATGTGCTAGCTGGACTTCTGGCAGCTTTTTAAACTTGCGAGTAATTCATTCGGCTGACTCCATGAGATTTTTTACTACAATCACTCTATACAGTGCTCGACAATCTCTGTCCGTCAGTACATTAAGTGTGCCTTGTCTTGGTTTAGCTGCGGTTGCCCCTTAACGTTTCCACTTAAGTCACCAACAGTCGACCTGAGCAACATTAGAAAGGTTGAAATGGCCATGATGTACCTGTTACTCAGGTGAATCCAATAACTTCAGCCGCGCGGGGTAGCCGTGCGGTCTAGGGCGCTTGGTCACGGTTCGCGCGGCTCTCCCCGTCGGAAGTTCGAGTCCTCCCTCGGGCATGGGTGTGTGTGTTGTCCTTAGCGTAAGTTAGTTTAAGTTATATTAAGTAGTGTGTAAGCCTAGGGACCAATCACCTCAGCAGTTTGGTCCCATAGTCCTTACCACAAATTTCCAATTTTCCAATAACTTTCACTTTCGAAGCCACTGAGCTCTCCTGACCAACCCATTCGTCTGTCACTGCTTCTCTGCTAACAACAAAACACTTCCCATCTCCTTTTATACTAGTAGTTGCGCCTCTCATGACATCTAAACTATAATTCCGCGTTGCATAAGGGTGTCTCGATACTGTATTGTATGCCGCAGAATACTCTTGTTGTACATGCCCGACACAATGACGGTCTGTTGAGTTTCAGTGAAATCATGAGAAGCTGATCGGTGATGGTCAGCCTGCTATCTGCTTGCTAACTTCAACATTGAGACGCAGCAAATCACAGTTATTTTCTGCCACTGCTGCTTTCTAGGACATCGTGGATCAGGAGAAGACTGATGTATAGCCAGTCCTGCTCCACTGAGGGTGAATCATGTATGTATGATCTGCAAGCTGTCATCTCCACACGGTCCAGTTTTGGCACAGACTTGCAGCGCCCTGGCTGACTCATGAACATTTGCTGCAGAGTTTATCGACCCATGATGCATAACAAGCGCCTAGTCTTCATCAAAACCTACATTCTGGACCACACAGTCGGCTATCCTCACTTACGAGAGCAGTGAGATGTGAGCCGTACTGTGCCGCAGAACGACTGGATGGGCGAGCCCTACCTGTTACCACACTGCCGCCGCCACAGTACATCTACATCTACTTATACTCCGCAATCCACCTAATAGTGTGTGCGGAGGGTACTTTCGGTACCACTATCTGATCCCTCGAATCATTTCCACTCGCAAATAGTGCGTGGGATGAATGATTGGCGGTAAACCTCTGTATTGGCTCTAATTCCTCGAATTTTTTCCTCGTGGTCAATACGCGTGATGTATGTGGGGGGAAGTAATATGTTGTCTGACTCCTCCTGAAAAGTGCTGTCCAGAAATTTCAATAGTAAATATCTCCGTGATGCACTACGTCTCTCTTGTAACGTGTGCAGTGGTGATTTTTTTAGCATCTCCGTAACGCTCTCTCGCCAGATAAACGATCCCGTGACGAAATGCGCCGCTTTTCGTTGGATCTTCTCTATTTCCTCTATCAGTCCTACCTGAGAGGGATCCCAGATAGATGAATAATACTCAGAATCGGGCGAACAAGTGTCTTACAGTAGGCAGTTGCTGCTCATTGACCTGCAACTCCAGTGTCACGACCCTCTGACAGGGCATGTCAGAATTTCTTCACAGCTGGTGCTTATGCCTGGCCACCGTCTGACGCACTGAGACACTTTTTGACTCTGTAAACTCATCCTGGAAAATAAATGTTATTACAGATACCTCTGTGACACTAACGCCTCTGTGTGTAATAAGCTAGGCCACTCCCCTACACTTTGTGCCTGGTCTCCTGCACACAGCGCTACTCAGCTTCCTGCGTCGCAACATTGCTGTCAGAATTGGCTGTCACCTCAGAACTCCAGTGACAGTAGAGCCACGCCTGCTGCCATTCCTGGGACGATGGATCAACTACTGCAGGGTTGCAGTTTTGTCAAGATGCTGAATAGTGAGTGCAGTACTTTATTTTGTGTATCTGTTTGACTACAAGTTCCATAATAGTCAATGAGTTTTTTGTCTATTGGTATCGATACGCTGTGTGATCAAAAGTATCTGGACACTTGGCTGAAAATGACCTACAAGTTCGTGGCGCCCTCCATCGGTAATGCTGGAATTCAAAATGGTGTTGGCCCACCCTTAGCCTTGATGACAGCTTCCACTCTCGCAGGCATACGTTCAATCAAGTGCTTGAAGGTTTACTGGGGAATTGCAGCCGATTCTTCACGGAGTGCTGCACTGAGTAGAGGTATCGATGTCGATCGACGAGGCCTGGCATGAAGCTGCCCTTCCAAAACAGCCCAAAGGTGTTCTATAGGATTCAGATCAGGACTCTGTGCAGGCCAATACATTACAAGGATGCTATTGTCGTGTAACCATTCCGCCACAGGCCGTGCATTATGAACAGGTGCTCGACCGTGTTGAAAGATGCAATCGCCATCCCCAAATTGCACTCAAAACAACGAAGGGTGCAAGCTCCCTCCAAGAAAAACGCGACCACACCATGACACCACCGCCTCCGAATTTTACTGTTGGCGCTACGTAGGCTGGCAGATGACGTTCACCGGGCATTCGCCATACCTGCACCCTGCAATCGGAGACCTGAGTTTCTGGTCGCTGAAAGTGTTGCCTGACTGAATTCCCGGAAGTTATTTGAAACCCTGCAATCGGATCGCCACATTGTGTACCGTGATTCGTCACTCCACACAACGTTTTTCCGCTGTTCAATCAAAAATGATTCAAATGACTCTAAGCAGTACGGAACTTAACATCTGAAGTCATCAGTCCCCTGGATTTAGAACTGCTTAAACCTAACGAACCTAAGGACATCACACACATCCATGCCCGAGGCAGGATTCGAACCTGCGACCGTAGCAGCAGCGCGGATCCGGACTAGAACCGCTCGGTCACAGCGGCCGACGCTGTTCAATCGTCCAATGTTTACGCTCTTTACACCAAGCGAGGCGTCGTTTGACATTTACCGGCGTGATGTGTGGCTTATGAGCAGCTGCTCGACCATGAAATCCAAGTTTTCTCACCTCCCGCCTAACTGCCATAGTACTTGCAGTGGATCCTGATGCAGTTTCGAAGTCCTGTGTGATGGGCTGGATAGATGTCTGCCTATTACACTTTACGATCCTCTCCAACTCTCGGCGGTCTCTGTCAGTCAACAGACGTGGTCGGCCTGTACGCTTTTATGCTGTACGTGTCCCTTCACGTATCCACTTCATTATCACATCGGAAACAGTGGATCTAGGGATGTTTTGGGAGTGTGGAAAAATCGCATACAGACGTATGACACAAGCCACACCCAGTCATCTGACCACGTTCGAAGTCTGTGAGCGCCCCATTCTGCTTTCTCACGATGTCTAATGATTACTGAGGTCACTGATATGGAGTACCTGGGAGTCGGTAGCAGCACAATGCACGTATGTTTTTGGGAGTGTCAGGCTACTTTTGATCACATAGTGTATGTGTAAGCTGAGGGCAGTGAATGCTCAAAGATTGTGGGTATCAATTCATACCGTTTTCAAGGGGTACTGTATTTTGTTGAGAGCATAGCTCGCCCGTTGTCTTTAAGCGTGGAGTAGTGATATTCATGAACAGCCATTCTCTCTGAACGTTAGGTTGTAACAAGTGCATGATGGCAGTGTATTTAGATGTCTGCATCATCATTTTAGGTTTTCTCTTTTGTTGGGTTTTGTATAATTGTTAGCAGGTTGAATATGTCGTTGTCAATTCCACAGGGTGCTACACTGAAGGAAACATTGAGAATTTTAGTAGGTGCAATAGCTCATTTACAGGAGAGCAGCGTAGAGCAAGTCACGAGCAACAGGGGAATGCTTAACAAGACAATGGGTGTGGATGCAGATTTCACAGCTTGACGAGAGGAAAAAAGAATATGTGAAGAGAGGGAGAACGGAATAGCTTATCGTTAGCTTCTGGATTATGCAGAGGAGGTGCATACAAGTCGTGTCGACTGGTTGATTGAAAACGGGCCTTGAAGCATGAGGAATAGGAAAATTATAGTGACTATGGGAAGAAGGTATAGAGGGCGAAGCAGGAGGAATTACGATCGAAAAATGGTATTGGATTAGAAAATGCAAATAGGTGTCAGGAACTAAAGTTTGGGGAAACTCTTATAACTTTCTTGATACAAATGGTTCAAATGGCTCTGAGCACTATGGGACTTAACATCTGAGGTCATCAGTCCCCTAGAACTTAGTACTACTTAAACCTAACTAACCTAAGGACATCACACACATCCATGCCCGAGGCAGGATTCGAACCTGCGACCGTAGCAGTCGTGCGGTTCCGGACTGAAGCGACTAGAACCGCTCGACCACCACGACCGGCTTTCTTGATTCACAAAGTACTACCGTTGGGGGGAGTAATAGAGAGTAGTTAGAGGTAGCAGCTCCAATATCTAGTGAAAATGTGACATCTGATGTATCTTAAGTGCCAAACGAAGTAAGTGTGCGCTTTACGGAAGTACATGAATGTACGAGTAGCAGCGTGGGTGATATCGATTTAGGTGCAGTTATGTCTATACAATTCCTGATAATGGTTGTTGTTTTGAGGTTGTGGAGCCTGGGACAGATGTATAGGGAAGTACATGTTCCACTGATTTTCACGTCGTGTAGAGTGCAACTGCAGACTGTGATTTTATGACTGATACAATGAAGGAAGCAAAGAAAGCTAGTGACGATGCTAGTCGTGTCGTAAATTTTGTGGATAATGTAGAAGTACAGACACATTTATTGCTGAAGGATGCCATTCCAGCTCCAAAACGTGCCAGCCTCATTCCATAGGTTACTGGATGGGGTCCTACATGGTTTCAAGCCAACAACTTGCATGGTAGATTTGGGTGACATCATCATATTCGAAGGATATGCCAGAGCTTGTGAAATGCTTGTAATACGTATTTTGGAGGCAACAATCTAGACATCTGACGTCTAGCATAGACAAATGCCATTTTGCGCAAATGTGGGTAAACTGCCTTGAGCAAGTGATTTGTAGGCAGGGTGTTTAAAGTGCTCCTTGCCTAATAGAGGCAACAAGAACCTTGCATGCCCACAGACCAAGAAACAAATACAGTCGTTCCTGGATTTATGCAATATTTATCACAAATTCATAAAGAATTTTGGATAGATTGCAGAACCTCTGAATTGATTGCTAAAGAATGATGTACATTTCCAGTGGTCAGTCGAAATTCAAACATCATTTGCAACATTGAAGACAGCATGATTTTCTGATTGAGAACTCTTCTTACCTGATGCTGATGGGATACCAGTTCGATTTTACACAGAGTACACGAAGGAACTTGCCACCCGTCTTGCAGCGGTGTACCGTAGGTCTCTAGAAGAGCGTAGTGTTCCAAAAGATTGGAAAAGGGCACAGGTAATCACCGTTTTCAAGAAGAGACGTCGAACAGATGTGCAGAACTATAGACCTATATCTCTAACGTCGATCAGTTGTAGAATTTTGGAACACGTATTATGTTTGAGTATAATGACTTTTCTGGAGACTAGAAATCTACTCTGTAGGAATTAGCATGGGTTTCGAAAAAGGCGATCGTGTGAAACCCAGCTTGCGCTATTCGTCCACGAGACACAGAGGGCCATAGACACGGGTTCCCAGGTAAATGCCATGTTTCTTGACTTCCGCAAGGCGTTTGATACAGTTCCCCACAGTCGCTTAATGAACAAAGTAAGAGCATATGGACTATATTGGATTGAAAAGTTCCTAGATAGCAGAACGCAGCATGTCATTCTCAACGGAGAGAAGTCTTCCGAAGTAAGGGTGATTTCAGGCGTGCCGCAGGGGAGTGTCGTAGGACCGTTGCTATTCACAATATACATAAATGACTTTGTGGATAACATCGGAAGTTCACTGAGGCATTTTGCGGATGATGCTGTTGTATATCGAGAGGTTGTAACAATGGAAAATTGTACTGAAATGCAGGAGGATCTGCAACGAATTGACGCATGGTGCAGGGAATGGCAATTGAATCTCATTGTGGACAAGTGTAATGTGCTGCGAATACATAGAAAGAAAGATCCTTTATCATTTAGCTACAATATAGCAGGTCAGCAACTGGAAGCAGTTAATTCCATAAATTATCTGGGAGTAGGCATTAGGAGTGATTTAAAATGGAATGATCATATAAAGTTGACCGTCGGTAAAGCAGATGCCAGACTGAGATTCATTGGTAGGATCCTAAGGATATAGCTCACCAGTGTGGGATCCGTACCAGACAGGGTTGATAGAAGAGATAGAGAAGATCCAATGGAGAGCAGCACGCTTCGTTACAGGATCATTTAGTAATCGCGAAAGCGTTACGGAGATGATAAACTCCAGTGGAAGACTCTGCAGGAGAGACGCTCAGTAGCTCGGTACGGGCTTTTGTTGAAGTTTCGAGAACATACCTTCACCGAGGAGTCAAGCAGTATATGAGTCAAGCAGTATATGAGGATAAGATCAGAGAGATTAGAGCCCACACAGAGGCATACCAACAATCCTTCTTTCCACGAACAATACGAGACTGGAATAGAAGGGAGAACCGATAGAGGTTCTCAAAGTACCCTCCGCCACACACAGTCAGGTGGCTTGCGGAGTATGGATGTAGATGTAGATATAGATGTTTAGAAGGAATTTATCCCGTCATGTGATGCCAGTAATGGGACCGTTTGTTGTATTTTGAGTCAAAATATTGATGAATAGGAATATCCAGCAGCATATGCATCAAGGCAGTGGAACAGAGTAGAGATAACTACTCCACGACAGAAAAGGTAATACTACCAGTTCTACATGGCTTAATATACTTTAGTTGCTGTTATTTGGTGGGATATTTAACATCATAACAGACCGGCCATCATTCAACTGACCATTGGGACTGAAAGACCAATCGAGTAGGTTAACTAGATGGACACTTAGAGTCAGCGAGTATAACTACAATGTGATCCTTAAACCATACATGTCTGAAAGAACAGACACCACGCATTCATATAACTGACATGCCTCGATAGGCTATGAATCCACCCCCATTAGTGCAGTTCTACGTTTATGTTCGACCTGCAGTAGGAATCTCAAGTTAGCGATTACAGGGGACATGGACAAAGTCTGTGGGTAAATGGTGGCGCTAGGTGGGAATGTAGATCGGCCAAGGGGTAGTCCACGTATTTACAGTTAACACTGTATCTGGGTGTTGCATTGGTTAATGGAAGTGCCTAGTAAGCATCCTTGGTTTGAGTTTATTACCAAAAAGTATATTAGGCAACAATACAAAAAAGTATCACAAATTAACTTACATCCGTTACTTACTTTTGTGCGTAGCCATCACATTCACAACATATTTCTCCCATTGTAGTATCAGTTTCAATATGCTCTTATCCTATAAGTCCATTTGGTTGGAGTATAGTATCTGCTATCTGCTGACTTCAATTCTGCATTTGTTGCAAAGCGTTGGCCAGACAGCAATTTCTTCATGGGACCAATCAGATGACAGTACGACAGTGCAAGGACCGGTCTGTATGGTGGAGCACTTCCACCCAAATTTGGGCATTTTCTCATGCACAGGGGCAGCAACATGGGGGGCGAGGATTGTCATGAAGTAGTTTGACATCGTCAGAATTAATATTGTGGCTTCTGTCACGAAGGCATGACAAAACTTAACCAAAGTTCTAATGTAGGCTGCAGAATTCACAGTGGACCTGTGCTCACCAGAGTCCACCAGTAACACTCCATGGATATTCCAGAGCACTATCACAAGCACTCTCCCAGCAGACTGAGTCACTCTGAATTTTCGTTTCCACTCCATAGAGGCCTGCTTGGTTTTGGACAGGTAGTGGTATACCCACGACTCATCACAGTGACAATTCCTTTCACAAAGTCATTCCCTGCTGTGGCATAATGTGTTAATTGATCCAAGATCGTCATCATTCCCTAGCCCTTGTGGTTGTCTGTTAGGCTCTTAGGCACCCAGCATGCACCAACTGAGACACCCCGCTAAACCCACAGGACAGGACAGGTAGTTTAAGTTGTGGAAAGGGGCCAAAATAAGCAGCTGTCAGTTACACTCGAACGCACAACCTTTTAATTGATCAAACATTACAAGAGCCAAGAATTAAAAAAAAAAAACACAGCTTTAGTTTTGGAACTTAATTAGCGGCTGAATGCGTCGTACAATCTCATGCCTTAAGTGCAAGACCACCTTAATTTAAAAACGGTTGAAAGTCAGTAACTTAAAGCTCATCCAAAATCAGAAATATAAAACGCAAAGCCTTATCTTAAAATAGTTCCTTAATTGGGCTGAAGGCCCAAAGAGTCTGACACTTTAAGAGCAAACTACTTAAATTCAAAATCGGCTGCAGGCCCAACACTCAAGACTCAATAACATTGTTGTTGTTGTTGTCTTCAGTCCTGAGATTGATTTGATGCAGCTCTCCATGCTACTCTATCCTGTGCAAGCTTCTTCATCTCCCAGTACTTACTGCAACCCACATCCTTCTTAATCTGCTTAGTGTATTCATCTCTTGGCCTCCCTCTACGATTTTTACCCTCCACACTGTCCTCCAATGCTAAATTTGTGATCCCTTGATGCCTCAGAACATGTCCTACCAGCCGATTCCTTCTTCTTGTCAAGTTGTGCCACAAACTCCTCTTCTCCCCAATTCTATTCAATACCTCCTCATTAGTTATGTGATCTACCCAACTAATCTTCAGCATTCTTCTGTAGCATCACATTTCGAAAGCTTCTATTCTCATTTTGTCTAAACTATTTATCGTCCACGTTTCACTTCCATACAGGGCTACACTCCATACAAATGCTTTCAGAAACGACTTCCTAACACTTAAATCAATACTCGATGTTAACAAATTCTCTTCTTCAGAAACGCTTTCCTTGCCATTCCCAGTCTACATTTTATATCCTCTCTACTTCGACCATCAACAGTTATTTTGCTCCCCAAATAGCAAAACTCCATTACTACTTTAAGTGTCTCATTTCCTAATCTAATTCCCTCAGCATCACCCGACTTAATTCGACAACATTCCATTATCCTCGTTTTGCTTTTGTTGATGTTCATCTTATATCCTCCTTTGATGATACTGTCCGTTCCGTTCAACTGCTCTTCCAAGTCCTTTGCTGTCTCTGACAGAATTACAATGTCATCGGCGAACCTCGAAGTTTTTATTTCTTCTCCATGGATTTTAATACCTACTCAGAATTTTTCTTTTGTTTCTTTTACTGCTTGCTCAATATACAGATTGAATAACACCGGTGATAGGCTACAACCCTGTCTCACTCCCTTCCCAACCACTGCTTCCCTTTCATGCCCCTCGACTCTTATAACTGCCATCTGCTTTCTGTACAAATTGTAAATAGCCTTTCGCTCCCTGTATTTTACCCCTGCCACCTTCAGAATTTGGAAGAGAGTATTCCAATCAACATCGTCAAAAGCTTTCTCTAAGTCTACAAATGCTAGTAATGTAGGTTTGCCTTCCTTAATCTTTCTTCTAAGATAAGTCGTAAGGTCAGTATTGCCTCACGTGTTCCAATATTTCTACGGAATCCAAACTGATCTTCCCCGAGATCGGCTTCTGCCAGTTTTTTCATTCGTCTGTAAAGAATTTGTGTTAGTATTTTGCAGCTGTGACTTATTAAACTGATAGTTTGGTAATTCTCACATCTGTCAACACCTGCTTTCTTTGGGATTGGAATTATTACATTCTTCTTGAAGTCTGAGGGTATATCGCCTGTCTCATACATCTTGCTCACCAGATGGTAGACTTTTGTCAGGACTGGCTCTCCCAAGGCCGTCAGTAGTTCTAATGGAATGTTGTCTACTCCCGGGGCCTTTTTTCGACTCAGGTCTTTTAGTGCTCTGTCAAACTCTTCACGCAGTATCTTATCTCCCATTGCATCTTCATTTACATCCTCTTCCATTTCCATAATATTGTCCTCAAGTACATCGCCCTTGTATAGACCCTCTATATACTCCTTCCACCTTTCTACTTTCCCTTCTTTGCTTAGAACTGGGTTTCCATCTGAGCTCTTGATATTCGTACAAGTGGTTCTCTTATCTCCAAAGGTCTCTTTAATTTTCCTGTAGGCAGTATCTATCTTACCTCTAGTGAGATTAGCCTCTACATCCTTACCTTTGTCCTCTAGCCATCCCTGCTTAGCCATTTTGCACTTCCTGTCGATATCATTTTTGAGACGTTTGTATTCCCTTTTGCCTGCTGCATTTACTGCGTTTTTATATTTTCTCCTTTCATCAATTAAATCCAATATTTCTTCTGTTACCCAAGGATTTCTACTAGCCCTCGTCTTTTTACCTACTTGATCCTCTGCTGCCTTCACTACTTCATCCCTCAGAGCTACCCATTCTTCTTCTACTGTATTTCTTTCCCCCATTCCTGACAATTGTTCCCTTATGCTCTCCCTGAAACTCTGTACAACCTCTGGTTCTTTCAGTTTGTGCAGGTCCCATTTCCTTAAATTTTCCACCTTTTTGCAGTTTCTTCAGTTTTAATCTACAGTTCATAACCAATAGAGCGGTCAGAGTCCACATCTGCCCCTGGAAATGTCTTACAATTTAGAACCTGGTTCCTAAATCTCTGTCTTACCATTATATAATCTACCTGACACCTTCTAGTATCTCCTGGATTCTTCCATGTATACAACCTTCTTACTTTTAAAAATGCCAAAGGCTTTACATAAAACAGTTCTTAACGTAGGCTGAAGGCCCAAACCATCTGATGCCTTAAGGGCAAAACGAGTTTACTCTAAAAATCGGCTAGAAGTTATACAAGTACAAACAACAAGAACAAACAAGAAAAGGCAATTCACCTAAGGGCGCTCAGAAGTTCTGAGGGTCGTCATGGAATTCAAACACTATCGCTTGCTTAGCTGAGACAGGCAGTCGGCCCAACTATTGTCGATCCGACGACAGCCCAACCGACAAACAGTCAATAGACCCACCAACAAGCTAACCTCTGCTTCACCCAACCAGCACACAAGACAGAGTTCAATGGAACAACATAGCAGGTATTGGCGCCCACAACCAATTATACATTGAGCTGTCAAACTACACACCACGCTGGACAGCGACAACATGATGATTAAAATACACTGCCTGAATTTACGTCAATGGTCAGGGCAGGTAAATGGAACGTTAACAGCCTCAATGCAGAAGATTCTGCTGGTGCACTTCAATTCAAATAACCAAGTACAGTTAAACTCCACCAGACGGTGGTTAAAATTTGCCAACTTGAAAACACATGTTGTTGGTTGCGGGAATATCCCAACAGCCGACAACGAACTTCAAACGACACAATGTGAACAGTAGTGACTTGCTGGTAGATTAAGTCAAAACTCGATCTTCATGTCTAGAATCGGTGAGCCACGAACTTCATAGCAATGGAAACAGCACCACACACTCCAACACCGCATAGATGCTGCCAGAGGGCCAGGTCAAACTATGCGCCGTGGAGGTTTCCTCGCTGCTCCACGCCAACCTACCAACTGGTCGCACACAGCCCAGCCGGAAACTATAAGCGCCAGGCCAAAGATAGTCCAATGTGCGGATATCGATACACACTGCTGCTGCCACCCACGGAAAGAGAGGATAACAGCATACTCGCGATAACTGCGGAAGACTAAACACAGAACAGGAACCAAGGTTTAATCCAACGCATAGCATGAGCCAGCCACAGCTCTTTAACTTCACGAAATTTCAGCGTGTCACGAACAGTTTAATACACCACATCGTAGGAAATGTTGAACTGCTGCGATAACGTTCGCAGCTGCTCACGTCGCTCGTTCAAAACTTCTGTCTCAGTGGCCCAGACATTTGGTGGGGTTGCAGCTGTTGCCAGCTGCACGGAAGGTGACGAATGACTAAGGTTCACATGGCCATCTTGAAAGAATGATTACAATCTGAAGACACTGCTATGGTCCATGCAATCCCCGTACATGGCACACATGTCTCTGTGAATTTCACTCAATGTATGCCCTTTGGCCCACAAAAATCGAACTACACTTCACTGTTCTGCATAAGCTGCCAACAGTAACATGTTTCGTAGTTCAGGCTTCTCTCACTAGAGATGAACATGAAAACAAAATACTCTCTGTAGCGCAAACTTCAAATTATATCGCCGTGAAATTTGGACAGTCCAGCTGCAGTAGCGTGGGAGAAAAAAAATATATTGTGCGTTACTTTCCGATCCTCCCTTGTAGAATCCTATGAGTCGATATTTAGAGACAGTCGGCTGATTTATTGCCCGTAGTAGGGAGCAGCTTGGGCCGGCGGAGGTTGTCCCTGTAGCCGGCAGGTGGCAGCAGCGGCTGGCGGCTGCGATCTGCGGCGGGAGAGGCGAGGCGAGGCGACGCGCCGACTGGCCGAGATGGATGGCGTGATTAGCGGTGGCCTGATTAATGGCCGGCCCGGCGCCGGTCAGCGCCGCACACTAAATCGGCCGCCGTCTGCGGACGCCCAGGAAATAATCCGCACGGCGGCGGCCGCCGATAGCCGCCTAGGCCACTGCGGTGGGCCAGCCGTCTGGATCCCTCACCAGCCAAGGCTACGACTGGCCTTCCAACGGCAACTGGATCAAGCGTCACTACGGCCGAGGACATCGTGATGTGGGCTAGCTGCAACAACGAGGCATTCTACACGGGTGTCGTAATGTCGAGGCATACACTATCTGATCAAAAGTATCCGCACACCTCTATGTAATGAGGAATTGACTACTACATGTCACGAGACATGAGGCCCCCAATACAAAGGAGGCAGGAAGTATTCTTTTGCCGATAGAGAAGCAAAAACAACAGAACCATGAATTTTTATTTGTGGGACATGCATGAACCGTGATTTATTTTCAAAGAATATTCTTAAGAATTTATTTTATTTACTAGCGATTCATCAAGAACACTAACATATTTAATCACACTATGTAAGCATGGAAGTAGTTGCCAGGGAGTAACTGATGAAATCATAAGCAAATTCCTTTTAACAAATTGGAATTTTATTCATTTTAATAGTGCCTAAAAGCATTTTTTAAAAGAAACAGATTTAAAATTATAATCAGAAAGCACCATCTAAATATCAAGTTACAATTTATTCAGAGGCAGAAAGAAACAAATTTTGACTGTATGACCTTTCGAGCAGAGAACCTTGCCGCTCCCTTTTGACATGGCCGTAATTACGACCGCTCACAGCTGCCTCTGAAAGACTACACTGGTGCAAATCTGCAACACACCAGATTACTTTAAACTAAAAGTTTTAACAATTTACACAAGCACACAAACTATGCACCCCCGCAGGAGAGATGGAAATGTCACAAAACACTAAAAAATTAAAATATTAACTTTGCCACCGAAGGTGCAACTTGATTTTAACTTCTAAGAAAAGTCTTACAGTGAAAGGGTGGCAACTTTATACACTAAAATGATCATTTAAATAAAAGCCCATGAAATGCAATCTTATATAAAATTCTACAAGGTTGGCCAAACAATAGTTAAGATGCTCTACAGTACACAGATACAGCCTCTCAAGATGATAGGCAAGATCAAAACAAATTTCAGGAATTAGGCCGTTACACTCCAAGCAATAAATTCGTTAACACACCAGATCCGACAAACATGACAGAGGCAGCTACTAACGTACAGTAGATTGATAGGGAGATCACCAAATAACCCAAACCGCAGGTTCCTCTAACCCGCCCCTACTCCACAAGGGAAAAACGGACCACCCAATTTATAAACAACCACCTTCCCGCGGGTGGGAAAACGGAGAAGAATAGTGGGACGACCCCAAAGCAAAATAGCTGGTGACCTCACCAAGGAAACAAGTAGAATTTAACAAGTGTAAATGAAACAACATATCACCAATCACTTAACTTCTAATAAACTGCGATTTCTTGAGAAGACCTGGCGCAGCACCCCAAATCGCTCTCCCGAACCGTCCGCTGCCAGCCGCTTCAACGGACGCGTGAAGGCGCGCCGATCTCCCGTCTCACGGGGCCGCAGCTCGCACCGGCCAGACCGATGTCGTGGGTTGACTCCCGTTGCTCTCGTGTCGACCGCGAAGCCACTACCCCTCGCTATACGGCGCGGCCCACTGGACTCACGTGGCAACCTCACATGCGCCGACGCTCGAGACGGATAAGTCATCTTGTGTCTCTGACCGACCGATCGATCCAACCGCCAATGACCATTGCCTGAGTAAACACGAACAGACTGGCGGCCTAACGCGCAGACTCAGATGCAGAAACTAAGCCCCGACCGGGCGACCACTTGCTGCGTTCTCTTACTGACGGAGTGGAAAACCTCTCATTTTGCCGGCCTTAAAGCTTGATCCGAACGAAAGACATACTAGCACTCCGGACGACAGACACTAACTACCTCACGAGAGACAGACTAGCAAGCTGGGGACGAGTGACTGACCCAGACTAACGCCCTGGCGAGCTCATAGCGCCCCTTAAATGCACATGAACAGGCAACCTTTCTACTTTCCCACCAGAGGGAGACACCAAAGCTGCGATTGCCACAGCGGCGCCACCGCCAAAAACGGAGGGCGAGTGCTTCACACTACGCGCAGTGGCGCGCTCTTCAAAACAAAAATTTTTACCGCGACTCAATCCATAACTATTCTGAAACATGTTTATGATAAACAAATCCGCCACAGTTTTAAAATACTTTAATGACTGAAGTCTTGCAGGACAGAAGTCGCTATACAATACCACGGTTTTGGGGTCTTAGCCCCATCATCAGTTCTATCTGAAATCTGACAGTAGCAGGACGTCATGTCCATGCCCTAATAAGTAATAGGCAAACATCTACCCTAGGTGGACTGTCAAATAACATCACAAATTGTGGCTGCAAAGAACTCCAACTTTCAATCACAGCCTGGGAAAATTCGTTTGGTCCCAGATTTGCCACGCAGTCAGACGCTGGTACAGGACACCTGTGTGACCGGATCCTAGATCCCCCAGAGTGGTTGGTGGGTCACATCGTCCATAAACACGCCTTATCAATCCATCTCAGGCATGTTTGATAGGGTTCATATCTGGAGAACATGCTGGCCACTCTAGTCGAGTGATGTCGTTATCCTGAAGGAAGTCATTCATGTGCACGATCAGGGCGCGAATTGTCGCCGATGAAGACTAACGTCTCGCCAATATGCTGCTGATATGGTTGCACTATCGGTCGGAGGATGGCATTCACGTATCGTACAGCCGTTACGGTGCCTTCCATGATCAATAGTGGCGTACGTCGGCCCACATAACGCCACCACAAAACAGCAGGGAACCTCCACCTTGCTGCCATCGCTGGACAGTGTGTCTAAGGCATTGAGCCTGATCGGGTTGCCTCCAAATACGTCTCTGACGATTGTCTGGTTGAAGGCATATGCGACCCTCATCGGTGAAGAGAACGTGATGCCAATCCTCAGCGGCCCATTTAGCATGTTGTTGGGTCCGTCTGCGCTGCATGGTGTCATGGCTGCAAAGATGGACCTCGTCAAGGACTTAGGGACTGAAGTTACGCATCATGTAGCCTGTTGCGCACAGTGTGAGTCGTAACACGACGTCCTACGTCTGCACGAAAAGCATTATTCAACATGGTGGCATTGCTGTCAGGGTTCCTCCGAGCCATAATCCGTAGGCAGCAGTCATCCATTACAGTAGTAGCCTTGGGCGGCCAAAGCGAGGCGTGTCATCGACAGTTCCTGTCTCTGTGTATCTCCTCCATATCCGAACAACATCGCTTTGGTTGACTCCGAGACGCCTGGATACTTCTCTTGTTGAGAGTCCTCCCTGGCACAAAGTAACAATGCGGACGCGATCGAACCGCGGCATTGACCGTCTAGGCATGGTTGAACTACCGACAACACAAGCTGTGTACTTCCTTCCTGGTGGAATGACTGGAACTAATCAGCTGTCCGACCCCCTCCGCCCAATAGGCGCTGCTCAAACACAGTTGTTTATATCTTTGGGCGGTTTTAGTGACATCTCTGAACAGTCAAAGGGACTGTGTCTATGATACGATACTCACAGTCAACGTCTATCTTCAGGAGTTCTGGGAACCGGGGTGATGCAAAACTTTTTTTGATGTGTGTATATCAAACAGCAAAGATTACCTAATACATCCTGCAAGTTTAATAATACCTGCACCATCCACTATCAACTTTGAGCAGATTTGCGTTGCTGGAAGAAACTCTGTTACTGCAGTACACCAGCATTCCAACTTGATACGCTACGGCCGCAGGTTCGAATCCTGCCTCGGGCATGGATGTGTGTGATGTCCTTAGGTTAGCTAGGTTTAAGTAGTTCTAAGTTCTAGGGGACTGATGACCACAGATGTTAAGTCCCATAGTGCTCAGAGCCATTTGAACCATTTGAACCAACTTGATACCACCTTTGCGATCGCGTGTTGTGTCTGCAGAATGCCAGGAGTGCGTAGCCCTTCAGCGTTTACACATTATGGCAGTTGACCATGGAGTGACTTGTGGCCAGCTGTCCAGGGCCTTTTCCAGTGTGGCAGCAGCATGATCACATTGTGAGTCAGGTAAGTACCTGCTGCCACGGGCAGGAGAGGCCGCAAGCCCCTGACACCTATTGGTGACATAAAGTATTGGCAGTGTGGGATGTGTTTACGTGCTAGCTGTGTTCACTAAGCCGGCCGAGCGGTTCTAGGCGCTTCAATCTGGAACCACGCAACCGCACGGTGGCAGGTTCGAATCCTCCCTCGGGCATGGATGTGTGTGATGTCATTAGGTTAGTTAGGTTTAAGTAGTTCTAAGTTCTAGGGGACTAATGACCTCAGATGTTAAGTTTCGTAGTGCTCAGAGCCATTAGAACCATTTTTTTGTGTTCACTCAACTGGGCGGCCTTACTGTTCCACTGCGTGAGGTGCTTCGTGGCTAAAACGGTCGCTCGCTTAGATGGGTGTAAGATACAGAAAAAGTAAATGGTTCTACGCAAATACTGGGAACTTTTATGATGTAGGCCACTCTAAAGTGACGTTGGTTTCAGAGGTCCTCCTAGAAATGTATGCAATTACTGACAAAAAATGTTAACCATCAGAACCATCAGAACCACCAGACCATTCAGCAGCTGCTTCACAGCCATCCTTGGAGCTAGGATGAGTTGTAGGGGTATGTAAACAGGAACCACCTCACCCTACAACGGCGGATTTAAAGGCCTTCCCAGAAAAATAATGCTGAACATCTGCTCTCACTGACAAAGAATGATGCTCCTAGGAACCACTTCATTCTTAAATGACCCCATGAATCTGAGAAAAGTTGCAAAGCCAGCTGCTTTCATGTAGATGACAAAAGACTCTCCTGGGAGGGGTGCAGGATGCCAGCAAAGACCTTCCCAGAAGTCATGGGTTAAAGGAGCCACTCACTTTGACATAGAGGGCAACACACTCTCCTAGCTGATTCTTACTGATTGTTACCTGCCAAAATTCCGCTGCTGGTGTGGGAGCATTGTCTGACACTTTCCGCATATGGACAAATTATGAGAATCTCAACAGGAAACTATTTTGTGCAAATCAAAAAACATAGAGCAGTCTTGTTACACTGACAATTAGATCCTCCAAATGTGAGCTATAGATCATGAAATATGGAAACCATAGCCAAAGACATGTAGTCAGTTATACTGCTCAGCTAAGGTCGAGGAAACGTGAATTTATCGACTTGAAACCGATCTCCAACCATGCTATATCAGCGCAAATGATTGTACCGTCATATCACATCACTATGTCACTCTGGTAAACCCATTTTGTGTCCTGCACTATACAAAATCATCACTTCTGCATCTAGCATATAGCTATCGACCATCTGACACTCCTACATATACCGTGAAGTCACACAGATCCCAAAAAGACAACCACAAACACCATATATATTCACATCACTAGATATTCCCTGCTGATAAAAGCACTTCACTCATGTGGTCGTTCAGTCGTCCACTGTGGCCAATCGTCATGAGACAACTGGCCCTGCACTCTTTGGCTTGATGCGTGACCAGAGCAGCCTCTGTGGACTGCAGCCACTCTCCGATCTGGTGTACAAAGGCTTGACTGCTTCCTCTTGTACAAAGTCATATGCTGACTGCAGCGTTTCTGGCCCGACCTGCTTGCCACCATGGTTTCTGCGAGTTGCGACCATCTCCAGACCCTGGGATTACAACAATATTTATTTTCTGAGCTCTGTCGATCTTGAATCCGATATCAGCTGCAATACCCGGTTCTACACGCCAAAAATGACGATTTTTGTGACATTTTTATGCTGAAATCATCGAGTGGGATATGAAAATTTTCAGAATTTCATGTATTTTCACATGGTTTGATAGAATATCATACTATTTACGACATAGAATTGTGCTACCGATCGCCAGCGTAGTATAATTCCGAAGATTAAGAGTAGAAATTATATCTTTAGCGAACCAAAAGTTTAGCCAAGTCATTAAGTGGGATGTGCTACAAACCATTACATAATTAGAAACTTGTCTCGTCTGAGAAGATTTATACATGAAATCTCGAAAATAAAGGAAACTAGTACTTTTACTCGTTTCCGATGTTAATGACATAACAAATGCCAGATCATCCTAGTATTATTTAAGGTTTTAATGCTACGTTATGTTAACCGAGGACCTAGAAACGACGGAGAGGCTCATCCCCGCCGCCGCCGCAGTGGTCAACAACCCCACGACGACTACCGCAGTCCACTTCACCCCTCCGCCGCCCCACACCGAACTCAGGGTTATTGTGCGGTTCGGCCCCCCGGTGCCCCCCCCCCCCCCCCCCCCCCAGGGAACGTCTCACACCACACCAGTGTGACTCCTATGTTTGCGTGGTAGAGTAATGGTGGTGTACGCGTACGTGGAGAACTCGCTTGCGTAGCAATCGCCGACATAGTGTAGCTGAGGTGGAAAAAGGGGAACCAGCCCGCATTTGCCGAGGCAGATGGAAAACCGCCTAAAAACCATCCACAGACTGGCCGGTTCCCCGGACCTCGACACAAATCCGCCGGGCGGATTCGTGCTGGGGACCGGCGCTCCTTCCCGCCCGGAAAGCTGTGCATTAGACTAAGGTTTTAATACTCATTGTCGTATGTCTTTCTTCTGTCTAGAGAATCAGCAAATGTCTCTTCCGTCAGTGTTTCATCTTCTTGATGCAAGCAACACATCACAATCTATGTTCTTTCAACGAAAGAGAGACGGGAAATGTGTGGAATGGCAGTATACGTCACAGTCGAACAAGAGGCTTCTGGAACTCTAGGAACTGCCGGACCAACGACACAAAGAGAAGGGCGGCTTGTAACTACTTGTCTCATCACAGCTCCAACAAAGCAGTGTGACGTCCGCGATCACACTACCTCACAGTTGAACAAGAGGCTTCTGCAACTCTCTGGCAACGAACAAAGGGAGGGTTGTAACGACTTGTCTCATTACAGTCTCCAGCCCCAACAAAGAAGTGTGACGTGACTGATCACACCACCTCACAATCAAATAAATGTTTCTGGAACTTTAAAGTTTGAAGCTCATTGGCGAAGAGGTCAACTGGTCAGTTTACATGGGAGGATGGGGGGGGGGGGGCGGAGGGAGGGAAGTCGTCCTGCATGCACGCGTGTGCGCGTGTAGCGGTTCTCCAGACAATACTCTAAACCTGCCGGCAGTAAATCCCCCTTGAGATACCGCCCCAGACATTTCACGGGTAGGTTCACCTTTGAACCCTATGCCGGACGTAAAACATGGTGGATCCATCTCCAAACACTATTCAGGCCATAATGCGTGTTGTATCCACTTTCAAACCCTATCCTGGTTGTAATGCGTGGTGCATCAACCTACGGACCCTATCCTGGCTATAATGCATGGTGGAACCACTATCGAACCACACCCTGGCTGTAACATGTGGTGGCTCCACCTTCAAACCCTATCCCGACACAGCAAGTGGTGGATCAATCTATGAGCTCTATATGTGGGGTGCCTAGGGGATACAGTTTCTCAGAATGCTATACAACAATTCAAATAACATTGGTAGTTTAATTTCTATAAAGCGATTGACAAAACTTTACTTTGGAGATACATCGGTGTCACAAGTAACATGCCAGCATTAACAGTCAAGTTCCAGACAAGTATTTGATAAAGATCACAACCAGTTGTTCTCGCTCTGCAAATACTTTCCACTGATGTCAGTACACTGCGGCGATGCGAGCCACGAGGCTGGCAGGAGCGGCGCTTATATTCACTTTTCCAGATGTCGCTCCTGGCGCAGCGCGGTCCAATTCCGCGCACCATTGGCCGACGTTTCCTCGCCGCCATCTCTGGTCTTCCTTTCGTCTTCGTCGTTCTGGGGCTTGTGATTATGCCACAAGACTATTCTGACCCCATCCCAAACATATCCGGTGGCATGGTCCCTGCTTCACGGACACACATACAGAAAAAATTCGCAGTTTGCACTAGGTATTGACAACTGCACTAAATTTACAAGTAGTTTTAGAATATACCGCCAGAATTGAGGTTATGATCACATGAGCAGAAGTAAAACTCGGTGAAATTACGAAACTGACAGAAAATACGTATAAAACGAAGGCAAATACGCCAAATAGCACGGAAATTGAGGGGGAGTGACTGGTTGGTGCAGGAAGTTCTTGTACCTGGTAGCGATTGTGTGACTGCAAGAGGTATACGAGAATCAGCAGATATAGAAGCACTGGGAGGTTGGAATAGGTTGTTTAACGTGAGTGACCATCACACATTGCGTAATAAATTTATATATGTCATATCACAACCCCAGGTATGACCCCAAAGTTATCGTCAACCACCTCATAGATTTTTATAAAGTGTCTGGATATATGACTATGATAAAACTTTATGTCCTCCTTAACTAATGAGCATGCTGTTATCAGCTTGGGGACAGCAGTGTTAAAGTATGATACAAAGTAGATGCAGTAATCGGTTGAACAGAGACATAACGAGGTATGAGTTATTGGTGGTCTAGTGATGTATTCTAGAAATAGAGGAAAGTGTTGTGGCGGGTCATTTATCGCACATTTAACCACTGTTTTCCGTTGCTCTCTCGAGCTGTATCAGTTGTGTGGTATAACAGGCGTTCGACTCGTATAAGTTTGCTTGTTCTGTGTGTGACTTAGCTCGCTGTATATGTGCAATCGTTGACAGCAAATTTCCCCATACCACAGTCATCAGAATGCTTCCAACGCATGTATGATGAATCATGTCCACCAAACCGATAGAAAACCTATTTCGGTACCCTCCTCTAGACGAACAAACGTGAATACGAAGTACTACATTTCCCTATCAATGTTTAATGCCTCATAAAATATCGTTGTTTCATGCATTTTCCGTTGCTGAAGATCATTTTATAGGTCCGATGTGATCATAGCATAACTTCCTAACTGTAATTGGATAAGAACAGCGGGCGCTATCCACCTATATAGTAGATGTGTCACAAAGAGACCATATTTTTTCCTTTGGTGTAGGAGGCAGTAGTTTTATTACCTTAAAGTTTCTCACCATAGTGAGTCGATGGACTTTCAGAGTAAATGTATGTCAGGTGTTGGAAATATACACTGAAGTGCCAAAGTAACAGGCATAGGAATGTGCATTCAAATACAGAGATATGTAAACAGGCAGAATATGGCGCTGCTGTCGGCAACGCCTGTATAAGACAACAAGTGTCTGGCACAGTTGTTAGATCGGTTACTGCTGCTACAATGGTAGGTTATCAAGATGTAAGAGAGTTTGAACGTGGTGTTATATAGTCGGCTCACGAGCGATGGGACACTGCATCCCCGAGGTAGCGATGATGTGGGGATTTTCCCGTACGACCATTTCACGAGTGTACCGTGAATATCAGGAATCCGGTAAAACATCAAATCTCTGACATCGCTGTGGCCAGAAAAAGATCCTGGAAGAACTGTACCAACGACGACTGAAGAGAATCGTTCAATGTGCTCGAGTGGGCCCTACATGTTATTAAGCAGGTTTACCAGTTTCTTTGACTCTTCAGTGTATATGCTGAATTGGAGCATTAACAGTGTTATATACCACGTGACTAATACATCGGAAGATACACTATTTTAGCATTGTAGCGTGCTTAAGTGCAGAACTGTGTAGCCCTAAGAATGTGTGGTTTTACGATCAAATGGTTCAAATGGCTCTAAGAACTATGGGACTTAGCATCTGAGGTCATCAGTCCCCTAGACTTAGAACTACTTAAACCTATCTAACCTAAGGACATCACACACATCCATGCCCGAAGCAGGATTCGAACCTGCGACAGTAGCAACCGCGTGATTTTACGATCATTTCTCTCTTTCCAGTAACTCCTTGGTATGGAATTCAGACACTACAACACCGCCACAGAATTGATAGCACAAGTGATTTGGGTAAAGTGTTTCAAACTGCTTCCATCTAGAGTTCCATCATGCACAAACGATACGTTTCTTCTGCTTCTTAATCGTCTGTTATATCACCATAACTTCAAATGCATCAGGCTCAATACTACACTACTGGCCATTAAAATTGCTACACCAAGAAGAAATGCAGATGATAAACGGGTATTCATTGGAAAAATATATTGAACTGACATGTGATTACATTTTCATGCAATTTGGGTGCATAGATCCTGAGAAATCAGTACCCAGAACAACCACCTCTGGCCGTAATAACTGCCTTGATACGCCTGGACATTGCATCAAACAGAGCTTGGATGGCGTGTACAGGTACAGCTGCCCGTGCAGCTTCAACACACCACAGTTCATCAAGAGTAGTGATTGGCGTATTGTAACGAGCCAGCTGCTCAGCCACCATTGACCAGACGTTTTCAGTTGGTGAGAGACCTGGAGAATGTGCTGGCTAGGGCAGCAGTCGAATATTTTCTCTATCCAGAAAGGTCCGTGCAAGACGTGCAACATGCGGTCGTGCATTATCCTGCTGAAATGTAGGGTTTCGCAGGGATCGAATGAAGGGTAGAGCCACGGGTCGAAACACATCTGAAACGTAACGTCCACTGTTCAAAGTGCCGTCAATGCGAACAAGAGGTGACCGAGACGTGTAACCAATGGCACCCCATACCATCACGCAGGGTGATACGCCAATATGGCGATGACGAATACACGCTTCCAATGTGCGTTCACCGCGATGCCGCCAAACACGGATGCGATCCTCATGATGCTGTAAACAGAACCTGGATTCATCCGAAAAAATGAGGTTTTGCCATTCGTGCACCCAGGTTCGTCGTTGAGTACACCAAGCGTTAAGGGTAACCGCAGCCATCGTCTCCGAGCTGATAGTCCATGCTGCTGCAAACGTCATCGAATTGTTCGTGCAGATGGTTGTTGTCTTGCAAACGTCCCCATCTGTTGACTCAGGGATTGAGACGTGGCTGCACAATTCGTTACAGCCATACGGATAAGATGCCGTCATCTCGACTGCTAGTGATACGAGGCCGTTGGGATCCAGCACGGCGTTTCCTATTACCCTCCTGAACCAACCGATTCCATATTCTGCTAACAGTCATTGGATCTCGACCAACGCGAGGAGCAATGTCGCGATACAATAAGCCGCAATCGCGATAGGCTACAATCCGACCTTTATCAAAGTCGGAAACGTGATGGTACGCACTTCTCCTCCTTACACGAGGCATCACAACAACGTTTCACCAGGCAACGCCGGTCATCTGCTGTTTGTGTACGAGAAATCGGTTGGAAACTTTCCTCATGTCAGCACGTTGTAGGTGTCGCCACCGGCGCCAAGCTTGTGTGAATGCTCTGAAAAGTTAATCATTTGCATATCATAGCATCTTCTTCCTGTCGGTTAAATTTCGCGTCTGTAGCACGTCATTTTCGTGGTGTAGCAATTTTAATGGCCAGTAGTGTACACCAATAAGGATGCATGCATCTAGAGAGATGTGTATGATTGAATGGGTTGTGCGAGTAAGACTGGTATGGAACAGTCTTCGCAGAACGGCAAATACAGTATCGGAGTGAGAATACCGTCCTGTATCACTAGGGTCTGTCGATGTACAAGTTTGGAAAACATGTTGTACTCTTTTCGAAAGCAAAATATCGAAGTGTATTGATTACATGGAAGTCAGCTCATTCTTTCATGACACTTTGAATGTAGTGGGTACAGTACCCTCCTCCCTCTGGTCATTTCCAAATTAAATCGGAGACAATGTCGCAGGAAGGGTTAGTTAAAACAGAGGAAGAATTAGGAGATGCATAGAGAGATGTCATCTAGAGCTTTGCTCAGGACCCTTAGCCGGCAGGTCCAACTAAGTGGCAGCTTGTTTCGAAATAGAGGACAGAGGCTGCTATGCATATCACTCGTTTGATGGGGTGGCAGTCATCAAAGGTATTGGCGAGATCTTTTAATCTCGGACTTCATCCTACGAATGCAAGAATAACTTATGATTCCCACCCACATATGGGGGGGAGGGGGGAGGGATGGTCAATCATAATAAAATCTTAGCGAATTTACAAAGTTTTTAGGCTAAGGAACATAGTTTTTGCACCTCTTCTCTGCTGCTGGTTATTTCACACACTACGTAACAGTACTTGTGTCATGCGATGCAGGTAGTGTAACAGGGTTCACAATATTTCTAGATGCATATAGCACTCACAAAGTAATGGAGGTGTTGGTTTAAAAATGATAAAGAAATTGAGAACCATGCTGCAATGTCATTGGCTGATAGCATCACGACATAGAAACGATGAGACGTTTTATGGACGGGAGAAGTCGTCGAGAGCTGTGGTTTTGAACTCGAGTAACTGGAATTACGAAAAACCCCAGTAAAATTGCGAAATCGAGGAAAAGTACTTTAAAAAAGAGGTTGAATGAGGGAAGTTACCTGTTAGTTTGGGCATATGAAAATCATTCCACTGCATTGCTCTTTCTGTTGTGTTGGCTCTGAATAATGGAAGTGCACTGAGGGTCTCAAACTACATGGCGCAGGTCAGTGCTGGACTCCAATATACCCGCCGTCCATTGAACCGTGGATCATTCCAGCAATGCCGCAAGGACAGAATGTCGATGTGAATATACCAATAGCCACTATCTGTCACATCAATGTATGATGATGCAGCACTCATGGTGAAATCTGGAGACCGACTCATTTATTTACGATATCCCAAGAGCAGAATACCTACAATCTATTCTCGATTGTGATTGGATGGAAGACCTGTATGTTAAATCATTTCGTGGAAGTGGTGAAAGCGGGACAGCTCGTGGGAATGAGACATCTGTGGGGTTGAGGTGATGTTTTCGTATAAGTTAGCTGGTCCCTTGTAAGTCACTCTTTCTACATGTGTCAGTCCTTCCTGCTCAGCACACACCTACTATCGTGCAAGAACGTACGTAACATAAATAAAAGACGTGAGGTCTTTCTAGTTGTAATTATGCCCTTTATTCCTCCACAAATACGTGATGATGATTATGTGGCGGGATGGTTTTGCTGCTCGGAAGCTATGATAGGCTGTACGTAACGACACCTAGCTGTAGTCAGTGTGGACATACCATAATCTTTCGGACGCTATACACCTATAAATGAAAATCACACTACTTGTCGGAAATGTTATGCTGTTGGAATGTAAAGTTACTGCGGCCAGTGTTTCAGACGTGTGTGGGAAGTGATCAGAACACTATTCCAGTAAAACGTTACGTATGTCTAGCCGCGAGGGCAGGATAGATTGATGTGGGGAGTTGTGATTTCAACGCCTTGGCGAGTATACCCGACCGTAAGGGGCGATGGATTCATTTCGTAAACACCTGAACAATATGCGAATGCAAGGATTCAGCTGGATCTGCTATAGTCTACAAACGAGGCAGGCAATACGGCTGTAACATAATGGATACGCGAAACGTCGTTTGTCGGCTTTCCTAAGCGGATCCTCACATGTTCTTTGTCGCACTATCGACTGCGCTGTTTATTTCAGTACACCAACCCAATCAGTGATGTCTTTCCAACCCTTGCATCCGCAGCAGCGCTTTTGATTATGGCGTACTGCCAAACGTCTGTGCTTTACAACACTTGTTGGAGAGAGTCTTGGCAGGATGCAGCACCTCCCTGAAATGGTGACTGAAAATACTTGCAGCCTATTTTCGAACTGATTGCCTGGAACACGTAAATGTCAAATAATTTTCTACAGCTGAGGACCTGAGGAGAACAGAGACATGTAACCGGTGTGAGTGTAAACATACCGTAATTTTTTCGGACTCTATTCACATATAAACGATAATTACACCGATTGTTGGAATTGTGTATGTGTTCGAGTGTATTGTTACTGTGATCAGTGTTCCGACATGTGCAAAGAAAATCGTGTGGGTGGGTTTATGTCTGGCCTTAAGGCCAGTATTACACTGTCATATTTCTTTAAGAAATAAATATGATCATATATTCATCAAATTTCTTTGACAAAGATCTTTGACGTGGCGCTGAAAAGGGTATTACGCTATCATCATATTTTTCGTCAAACTGCAAGATGGCAGACTACTACAACTTTTTATTATGCGATGCAATTGCTTGTACCACGGTTGCATTGTGTGAGCATTTGGGAGAGAAGCGGTTGAAAAAAAGGGAAACGTTCTTGTATTTTACGTCGAGATAGTAAAAGCATTCAGCAAAATTTGTTACGAGAGTTGCAAGTGGAGGGCGGCAAGTCTTACATAAATTAGTTACGAATGGATGAGAGTGCGTTTAAGTGTTTGCTCAGTAAAGTGGCACCTCATATTACATAGCAGAAAACTCACTTGAGAAAATGTATATGTGCAGAAGACAGGCTTATCATAACAGTTGATTTCTTACTACAGGAGAGAGCCGGTCTAGCTAACAGTACAGCACTCGATTAGGACAATACACATTAACGTACATAATTCCATGAACGTGTGAAGCCATTTTTAAGCACTGAAGGAGAAATATCTCAAGTAAATAAATGTTTAGTACACTGTGTGGGCATTAAGAACTATTTTTATTTCTGAATAATTTAATTAATAGAATTTGTGTTCCAACAACTACAAAATTGATAAAAAGGACGAAACAGATGGAGCACTTTTTAACTTGCGGCATTCAGAATTCAAAGTCAGACAAAGTACAATGGAGAGCTTTTTTATTTTAGAGTGTGTCCTCTTACTCTACTATGGGTTGCTGAAAGGCTGCCTCGATTTTTCCAGATGAGGAGGTGAATGACTGTAACTGGTGATGGTGCATCTGAAGTCGCATACAGCATAGTCTACCCGCTCATTAGCACACGATTAATAGCACGCATTGTGTCCCTTGCTAACCCCCCAATCCAGTCGAAGCAAGGTTATATAGAAGAGTTGAAGGAACACACGAACTAAACTTTTCATCGATGTTTGCAAACACAGTACACACTATAGACGTCAAGTAGCTGTAGGAATGCCAGCGCTCCAAGCAGCTACGTTTCACGTAGTAGTGAACAGAAGAGGAACGATCTTTACGACCGAATCTACAGTGAGGCCTTATATTTGGTCCTATTTCTTTGACGAAAGGCAAGACTAGACGAACGATTTTTACTATCGAATCTACAGTGAGGCCCTAGATTTGATCATATTTCTTTGACGGAAGGCAAGATTTGGCAGAGTATCATACTATCAAATTTCTTTGACATAAATATTTGACATATCAAGTTTGACTTATAAATATGATGGAGGTATAGATTTAGGTGGAAAACTGTAATTTCAAAGCGTCAATAGTTGTAAGGGGTATGATAGATTTTACTTGGAAAGATTCTGTCCAGTCATAAGAAGGAGATACTCGTATATTTACATGGAAACTGATATTTCCAGAAGCAAAGCCGCCAGGAGGAGGTATTTCCGATATATCACTCGTTGTCGAATGTCACGAGACTGTTGCTGTAATGGCAATATTTAATTGTAATTAATCTGTTAAATAAGTAGGTGGTTTCCTAGGATGACTCTACTTCGTGTCAGGGCAAGTGGCAGAGATAGCTGGTGGCCAGAACGAATAGATCTTTCCAGCTTAACCCATTCGAGGGCGCATTTTTTGTAGCAACTCAGCGAAGATAATTTTTTTGCTGTCCTATTAGAATTATGATCAGCTGTCTATATTTATTTTTTGATAATTTTTTTGTGATTTGGGGCCAAAAACTATGGTGGTACATATCATCACGGCACTTCTATGAGGTATAAAACTACGGTGGTAAATGAATTTCCCACATCCCTTTTCTGAGCTGTTCTGTGTTGGCATTACACATAAGAAATAATAAATAGTTTTTGTTTTTATTTTATGTTTTCTTTTACTTTATTTTAAAAATAACTGTTACCGTTATTAAAGTTTACTTATCACGGTGTGAAAGCAGTCCTTGAAAATTTATCACGCAGTAGAGGTATGAGCTGACACAGGTCACAATAATGCTTACTGCAGAAGTGAAGCAATGTGTTCCGATAACAGCAGAGATCCCAAGACAAACAGAAATTGATTGTTGCAGCCGTTTTCATACGCCTGGTGGAGCGTACTATCACAAGATGTCAGACATAGACAGAGGTGGTAAGACATATTACCAAAAGCTTTGGGATACCCCTAAGTTGGTGGTAGGTATGCTTCCCTAGGACCACAAAGGAGAGATTAATTTTGTGGTAAGTGTATATCCCAAGCCCTTCCTAGAAACTACTTTGGTGGTAACCATACTTCCCAATAACTATTAAAACACCGTTGTCTGGCGGGACATATACTTCCCACAGAGGTGAAGGTTATATTTCACAAGAAACAGAAACTACAGCTGGTGAAGTGGATTGCCACTAGATGCCAGGAGCATACAGAAGTGGTGACACATATTCCCTTAAACTCTGTGAAGAAATCCATTTAGTGGGAAGTAAACCCCCATGGACCGGAACAGAAAGGGATGAAATCGTTAGGTGACTCGTTTCAACGTTGTAAATCTACAGATGCTCACTGTGGAAAGAGAAGAGGGCTCAAATTAATAAGTTTATACAGTATTCAAAGGACGTTGCCGGGATAGCAGTGCACATTATCACACCCCATCTCGGATACGTGGAGCCACGCCGGCCGCGGATCGAATTTGCCGTGTGGCTTAACAACGAGGGCTGGTTTGCCACCCAACCTGGATGGCTTTTAGGCAATTTCCTACATCCAGCTAGGTGAATTTCAGGATGGTGCCCATGCACTGCCACAGTTACACAGTTCTCAAATATTTAGAAAACGTTCGCACACTTTGCATGGGATTATATTAAGACACACTACAGGGTACACAAATTCCGTCTCGGAAAGGGGGGGGCGGGGTTAGTGGGAGGGCTGGGAAAGGTCTGTGACAGCGAGGGCATGTGGCCCATTGCCAAATCCAATAATTAACATGCTGACTGGATACAGGAAAAAAAAATTGAAGATGAGAGCACAGACATATGGAAAAGGCGAGGTAGGAGGCAAGCTGTTTCAGGATCTGGGGTGCCAGAATTTTGGTGTTGGGGAAAGCGAGGCAACGTTGGCATAGGAGAGACTGTCTCAGATTAATATTTCGCAGATTTGGAGTGTGATGGAGGGATACAATCCGCATCCCCGACTGATTAGTGGTCTGGTGTGGCGGGCTTTCTATTGTAAGATTAGCAGCTGGGATTTCCATGTTAGTTTATAGACGAGAGTTTTTGGAAGCGGAGATCTTGAGGAACCACTAGTTGCACCATGAGGCGTTGAGGCAGAGTTGAAAGGATTGGTGGTATATTTGGAGGGTAGGATGTAAGGCTAGGGTGGCGGTGTAGTTTAGGAGATGGTAAGGAGGAAGAAGCTAAGACACATCGGCGATGTAGAGGATACGTAGGAGTCAGAAAGAACAGAGCTCTGAAGCATCCTTGCAGTGGTCTAGTTGAAATGGAGACTGGTCGTGTGTGCAATCTGATGCAATGGATGCAATAAGGCAAACATACTTTATTGAAAGTGGGTATATATGCTTTTTCAACGTCTAGGAGTACAACAAGGGCAGATTTACGGTGGAATGATGTGGTAGAATAGATAGCCGATTTGGTATAGGAATCGGTCATTGGTGTACAAGTTAGGACAGAAGCCACACTATTAAGAGGAAGGGGTAGGTGCTGTTTTAATTGTTTATGGATGTGGAGGGAGTGGGTGAATTTCAAGAATTCACTGAGTCCCGAGATGCGGATGATGAGTAGGTACAGGACACTTTGTTAGGCAGGAAGGAGGATCAAAATTTTAAGTCCTATGCAGTGTGAGGTCAACAAACATGGCGCAGAATCTCGCATAGGACGAGGATAGAGCGGGAATTTTACTGTGACCTTTTCCTAACTTCCACTGCGGCATTTTCCTTAAGTGATATAGAGAAACGATAAAAAATCTAAATTTGGATGGCTGGAAGAAGATTTGAATTCATTTCACTCGAATGTGAGTTTAGTACTTTAACGATTGTGAGAGCTCGCTTGATAATAAGGAGAGTGTGACATCCATAGTCGGTTTTCATTGTCACTTGTATAGATCTGCAACCACATAGAAGAAAAGCTCATCCTCATGGTACATATGGCGCACTTGATTTCACCATCGGGCGTAATTGTCTTACGTTAGGAAAAGGAAACATGTTATCTGGCGTACTAGCATCCAACTGTGGCCAAACTTCGTTAGTTAACTTTTTGGAATAACGATCGCCAGCATTGGTTTTATTAACAACAGTGGTTAATTATGTATGAACTACTCTCGATTACTGGACGTAAAGGTTTTGGGCAAAAAATATGAAAACACCTGCGGCCTGTATGCCCGAGCGGTTCTAGGCGCTTCAGTCTAGAACCGCGCGACCGCTACGGTCGCAGGTTCGGATCCTGCCATGGGCATGGATGTGTGTGATGTCCTTAGGTTAGTTAGGTTTAAGTAGTTCTAAGTTCTACGGGACTGATGACCTCAGATGTTAAGTCCCATAGGGTTCAGAGCCATTTTTTTGAAAACACCAAATCACAACACTTTACCATGGTTAATACGGTCTAGGAAACTTTTCGACATTCAAAACAGCTTCCAGTCTCCTCGGAATGAATCGATACAGGTTAGTATGTTTGAAAGGAAATCTTACACCATTCTTCCTGCAAAATAGTATCAGCTTCAGGTAACGATGATCGAGGTGATCAGCGATCACGGCACCCTTCTCTCCAAAGTAGACCACAAAGGCTCGGTATATATGAGATGTGGTGACTGTGGTGGTCAGGGCGGATGCGACAATATTCATCCTCGCGCTCACAAGACCAGTCCTGGACTCCACGAGCTGTGTGAACATGGTGCATGTCGTTTTGGAACTCATCACTACTGGGGAACAAACATTGTTCGGATGGAACTAATCGGCCAAAACAGTAACATACTACTTAGCATTTGATGCGACCTTGCCTAGTAGCTATGGGGACCGTGGAATACCACGATATGGCTGCCATATCGTCATCGAAACCCCCGCTATGTTTCACTCTTGGGACGTAAACTCAGCCAGAAGTTGGAAAAAGCGTGAAATAAGCCTCATCTGACCAAATGACTTTCTTCCATTGCTCCATAGTCCGGGTTTTATGGTTTCAGTACCATGTTTTCCAGTTACGGGCATCTGCACCATCAATGAGCGGTTTTGAAATTTCAGCTCTCCCTGAAATCCCCTGCCTATGGAAACCATTTGGTGCTGACAGAACTCGCGAATACGACGTTCAGTTCTGCAGTGACTTTTGGGACAGACGTCCTCTTACTTTTTGTCACAATCCTCTACAATGATCATCTGTCTCGCTCAACATACACTTTCTTCCGCGTCTTGACTTACAGCAGGTGATGCTTTTCCGGTTTCCCAGTATGCTGTGTAGATCTTCGAAATGGAGCTGCTTGGAATACCAGACACTTCGGTTACCTTGATTATAGAAGCACCTACCATACGGGCACCAACAACTTGCCCACGCTGGAATTCACTTAGCTCCGACATAACGCACTGGCAACTACAAAGAACATTTGTAGTGTATTGAGGGCACTGTACTGACGATGATGAGGTCCCATACGCCGAGGAGCGTAGGGGAAGAGGCGGGAGACCCACACCGCCGTACTAGGCAAGGTCATAGTGGAGGTGGTTTGCCATTGCCTTCCTCCGACTGTAATGGGGATGAATGATGATGACGAAGACGACACAACAACACCCAGTCATCTCGAGGCAGGAAAGATCCCTGACCCCGGCGGGAATCGAACCAGGGACCCCGTGCGCAGGAAGCGAGAACGCTACCGCAAGACCACGAGCTGCGGGCGTACTGTACTGGTGCCGTTGGTGGTCAAATACAACACAAACCTGTAGGCTTGGCTAGCATCTGCATTTATATTCAAGGAGGCATTTATTGCGGTGTTTCCAATTTTTCTCCAACCTCTGTACTCCTATGCAGTCTCTCGGTTAATTAAACCCTATCCACCTTCTACAACCTTAAAAAAAAAGGTTCAAATGGCTCTGAGCACTAGGGGACTTAACTTCTGATGTCATCAGTTCCCTAGAACTTAGAACTACTTAAACCTAACTAACCTAAGGACATCACACACACCCATGCCCAAGGCAGGATTCGAACCTGCGACCGTGGTGGTCGCGTGGTTCCAGACTGTAGCGCCTAGAACCACTCGGCCACACCGGCGGCTACAACTTTCCTTCATTAAATAAAACTGGATTCAGGACTACAAATTATTTCATGGCATGCGTATGCAGAAGGCAATGGAAGTCACTGCATTAAAGACACATAACGTGTATCCACAGGACATGGGGCCTGTAGTTGAAAGTGTCATGATGATCTCTCCATTGGTAAAAGATTCCGGAGTAGTACCCCATTCGGATCTCCTGGAGGGGATTGCCAAGGGCGAGGCAACCATGAGAAAAAGATTGAATAATCAGCAAAAGGATAACACTCTACGAGTCGGGGCGTGGAATGTCAGAAACTTGAATGTGATAAGGAAGATATAAAATCCCGTAAAGGGAATTGCAAAGGCTCATTTTAGATATAGTACATGTCTCTGAAGTGAAATGGAAAGAATACAAGGATTTCTGGTCAGATGCCTACAGGGTAAAATCAACAACAGTAGGAAATGGTATAGCGGTAGTAGGATTCGTTATGATAGGAGGGTAGGGCAGCGAGTGTATTACTTTGAACAGTTCAGTGATATGGTCGTTCTTATCAGAATCGACAGCATACCAACTCCGACAACAATAGTTCAGGTATACATGCCGACGTCGCAAGCTGAAGATGAAGAGACAGAGAAAGTATATGAGGATATTGAAAGGATTATACAACTCGCAAACGGAGATGAAAATGTGATAGTCATAGGGGACTGGAATGCAGTTATTGGGGAAGGAGCAGAAGAAGAAGTTACAGGAGACTATGGGCTTGAGACAAGGAATGAGAAAGGAGAAAGACTAATTGAGTTCTGCAATAAATTTCAGCTAGTAATAGCGAATACTTTGTTCAAGAATCACTAGAGGAGGAGGTAAACTTGGGAAGGGCCCGATGATACCGGAAGATTTTAGTTAGATTACATTATGATCAGATTCCGAAATCACGTTCTGGATTGTAAGGCGTACCCAGGAGCAGATATAGACTCAGATCACAATGTAGTTGTGATGAAGAGTAGGCTGAAGTTTAAGACATTAGCCAGGAAGAATCAATACGCAGATAAATGGGATACAGAAGTACTAAGGAGTGACAACGTACGCTTGGAGTTTTCTGAGGCTGTAGATACAGCAATAAAGAATAGTTCATTACGCAGTACAGTTGAAGAGGACTGGACATATCTAACAAAGGCAATCACAATAGTTGGAAAGAAAAACATAGTAACAAAGAAGGTAACTGCGAAGAAACCATGGATAACAGACGAAATACTTCAGCTGATCGATGAAAGAAGGAAGTACAAAAATGTTTAGAGAAATTCAGGAATACATAAATACAAGTCGCTGAGGAATGAAATAAATAGGAAGTGCAGGGAAGCTAAGACGAAGTGGCTGCATGAAAAATGTGAAGAAATGGAAAAAGAAATGATAGTCGGAAGGACTGACTCAGCATATAGGACAGTGAAAACAACCTTCGGTTAAATTAAAAGAAAAGGTGGTAACATTAAGAGTGCAATGGGAATTCCACTGTTAAACAGAGGAGAGAGCGGATAGGTGGAAAGAGTACATTGAAGGCCACTATGAGTGGGAAGATTTGTGTGCTGTGATAAAAGAAGAAACAGGAGTCGATTTAGAAGAGATGGGGGTCCAGTACTAGAATCAGAATTTAAGGGAGCTATGGAGGACTTAAGATCAAATAAGACACAAGTCATCTATATCATTCCATCAGAATATCTAAAATCATTAGGTGAAGTGACAACAAAACGGATATTCACGTTAGTGCGTAGAATGTATGAGTCTGGCAATATACCGTCTGACTTTCGGAAAAATATCATGCACACCATTCCGAAGACTGCAAGAGCTGAGAAGTGCGAGGATTATCGCTCAATCAGCTTAATAGCTCCTGCATCCAAGTTGCTGACAAACATAATGTACAGAAGAATGGAAAATAAAATTGAGGATGCACTAGATGACTATCGGTTTGGCTTTAGGAAAGGTAAAGGCACCAGAGAAGGCCGGCCGAAGTAGCCGTGCGGTTAAATGCGCAGCAGTCTGGAACCGCAAGACCGCTACGGTCGCAGGTTCGAATCCTGCCTCGGGCATAGATGTTTGTGATGTCCTTAGGTTAGTTAGGTTTAACTAGTTCTAAGTTCTAGGGGACTAATGACCTCAGCAGTTGAGTCCCATAGTGCTCAGAGCCATTTGAACCATTTTTGGCACCAGAGAGGCAATTCTGACGTTGCAGTTGATAATGGAAACAAGACTAAAGAAAACCCAAGACACGTTCATAGGATTTGTCGACCTAGAAAAAGCTTTCGACAATGTAAAATGATGCAAGATGTTCGAAATTCTGAGAAAAATAGGGATACGCTGTAGGGAGAAACGGGTAATTTACAATATGTACAAGAGCCAAGAGGGAATAATAGGAGTGGACGACCAAGAACAAAGCGCTCGGATTAAAAAGGGCGTAAGACAGGGATGTAGTCTTTCGCCCCGACTGTTCAATCTATGTACATCGAAGAAGCAATGATGGAAATAAAAGAAAGGTTCAGGTGTGGAATTAAAATTCAACGTAAAAGGGTGTCAATGATACGATTCGCTATGATGTTACTACCCTGAGTGAATGTGAAGAAGAATTACATGACCTGATGAATTGGATGGACAGTCTAATGAGTACAGAATATGGATTGAGAGTACATCGAAGAAAGACGAAAGTAATGAGTAGCAGAAATGAGAAGAGCGAGAAACGTAACATCTGGATTCATGGTCACGAAGTAGATAAAGTTAAGGAATTCTGGCACCTAGGCGGCAAAATAACCAATGACGGACGGAGCGAGGATGTCATTAAAAGCTGACTACCACTGGCAGAAAGGGCATTCCTGGCCAAGAGAAGTCTACTAGGATCAAACATAGTCCTTAATTTGAGGGAGAAATTTCTGAGAATATACGTTTGGAGCAGAGTTATATGATGGTGGAACATGGACTGTGGGAAAACGGGAACAAAAGATAATCTAAGTATTTGAGATATGGTGCTGCAGACGAATGTTGAAAATTAGTTTTTAACTGCCAAGTGCCATCGACTACAGAATCAAAACGACATAGCGTCAGCTACAATGAAGTGTTTCCATAGAAACGTCAACATAGCACCAGCAACACTGGTGTGTCTCCCTAGAGACGTTCACAAATTCGCCTCAGCTGATGACAGGAAGGCGTGCGAGGCAACGTCGCCCTGCTCATTGCATCTGTTTGCGTTCGTCTTACGACACAACGGCAATAGGATCACATCTAAGGTAATAACAAACGGATAATTTAGGCTTATTTGTTCCAACACAGCATCCATGTCTCAATGCAAATGTCGTTTATTACAGTGTAGTTGTACACATCACTGAACTTTCAGGCACAACTGACAACACGCACAAAACAATTCCCATACGAGAACGCTGCCGACAACTGACAACACGCACAAAACAATTCCCATACGAGAACGCTGCCGATGTGATTGAGGCTGCCATCGTAAAAGGAAGGGGAGAGGATGAAGCAGTGTTCGTCCCACGAACACTGCTTACCGCAACAAAACTCTCCTTCACCTTCCGGAGACTTCACGTTCCCGTGCGCTAGCACTTTCGATTTCTGTAAGTAAAGCACAGAGGCAGTCTATTACCTATTGTGGAGTAGATTTGTCATCTCTGTGTTTCTTCCATAGACATCTACTGCATATTTAGCCTGGTCTAGGGTGGACTAACCTCAGAATTTATGCATCCTAGCAGCTGGAGGTGTAACGAAAGACTTTGTACACAGTCAGGTCTCGAGTTACATGAATAGTACAGTCAGGTGTCTATACTGCGTGCTACTTTCTTAATGTGGATATGTACAGTCAGTTTCACAAGAAAGTGTACGTTACGTATTTGTTTACGTGAAAATGCATGTTATTACTAATTGCAGAATTACCTAATAGTTAATCCAATCGTCGCCATTATCGATTATAACTTGGCATCTTTTTAGTATGCTTTTCACGAGATTTTCAACGTATTCTCTCGGTAACTGTCTCCTTCTCGTCCTGATTTTATATGACAGGTGCTTCAAGGTGTATATTCGCTTTCCTTTTAGCTTCATCTTAATACACGACCAAACATTTACGATCGCACTAGCATCCGGAGACACCGCAGGCCAATCCATCGTGAGCACCCCATTGTCTTGTTTCCACACTGTATCGAGACGGCTGCGATGTTTCGGATCATTATCCTCTTGAAGCACCCAGTTTGCGTCGTTCGAACGTTTTTGATAGATACTGGACATTTTTTCAGCTTTTAAATTGGCTGTAAATAAGTGCGAATAGCCACGTCGCGCACGTTAACCCTCTCTCTGGTAAATCATTCACGTTTCCAACCTGAAAATATCGTTTCACCCACTTGGCAACGAACGTCTTTGACTTTCTAAGAATTTTAGCAGCAGCTCCATATGAAAGCTTTGGTTCCTTTGGATGGTTTACAAGGAACACTGTCTCGTGACGCTTCAAATATTTTGCATTCATTTTAAACTGCACCCGTCAAAACAAAACACTCAACTCTCAGACTGTTTATCTATAGACTGTGCAAAAGCACATTGACTACATATTCGAGACTACTACCATAGATGCGGCTGCGGACGGTGCATTTAAAATTATGAGTACATTTTCTTGCAAAACTAACTGTAGCTGGATATGTGCTCTTCAGTTTGCATATTCCCCTTGTGAACATTTCGTAATTTCTAAGCTGCGGTCTCGATTACATTGTAATGACATTTTCTCGATATGACAGTTCACATTTTCCCAGCACAGTGAGACGTGGGGGAGTAGGAAGAAGAGGAGGACATAAAGAGGGGAGAGGAGGATAAGTGGGCAGTATATGTGTCGAGCACTTACGCGGAAGTAGTTGCAAGTAAAAGGCTAGTTAGTTCAGTTCGAGTAATACAGATTGTTCACCAGTCTGGGAGCCTAACGGAAGTGGAATAACAGAAGAGGTAGAGAAATCCAACGAAGAACGATACATTTCGTCAAGGGATCTTGTAAGTGAAAGAGCTTAATAGAGAGATTTACTGCCAGTTGCATTGCACAAAATGGTTCTGACGTCAACTGATAGTGTTTGCAGTGTTATGAAACAATGTGAGCATAGTGTATGTAGCATGTGCAGTGACTGGGAGTGAGAATGGATGAACAGTGCAGCGTTAGCCTGTACCATTATTAAATAACTTATTTATGAAACAGTATTGTACACTAGGGTAAACCGAATGAGGTAGCACTGTTGCAAACAGTCTGGCCTTGTATTTGGGACGGTGGAGGCTCCAATCTTCATACAGCAATCCTGCTTTAGCTTTCTGTGGTTTCCCTAAATTATTTCAGGAAAATGCCGGGGTGGTTCCTACTACAAGACCACGGCCGACTACCTGCACCACCTAAACATTCTAGATCTGTAAGTCTGTAAACAGACAGAAGAAATTGGTGTGCTTTAATTAATGGGATCACAAAGAGTCAGAATCGATTAAACGAATAGACAGACAAACAAAAAATGAGAATCTCTAACTTGAAGAATGTTGTAACATGAAAGCCGACGTCGAAAAATGAAAGCAAATCATCTACGAAACTATATACTCTCCTTTTTTCAGCGTCAGCATTTTGTTGACAGAGAATCAGCAACTTCATTACATATCTTAAATCGTTTATTAACGATTCTGTCAACAGTCGTAGTATTTATATTAGGCGACTAGTTTCGAACCTTACTGGTTTATTACCAAGTCTGGCCTACTGAAGCTATAATTGAAGTGCCTAGTCTTAACAATAAACATCAAAATGGCAACACATGCTTTGT
The DNA here is from genome assembly GCF_021461385.2 of Schistocerca piceifrons. Lineage (NCBI taxonomy): Eukaryota > Metazoa > Arthropoda > Insecta > Orthoptera > Acrididae > Schistocerca > Schistocerca piceifrons. Next base: position 192,149,744 of record NC_060138.1, read on the forward strand.
AAATGTTTGCGGAATAAGCGTCACAATCCAAACGTGTATCCTATCGAGTCAAAATAAAATCACTGCAATTGTTGAGAGAATCGTTAATAAAGGCTTTCTAACATTCTGCGTGGTGTCTGTTGTTCTAAGTCGTGTCTCCCTACCACTTTCGCGCAACGACGCTCTGAGCGTGTTTTTTAGGGAATTGGCTAGTTTGAACCTGGGACCTGTTGCTGGTAAGGACACGCCAGACCACACATGACATGTAGAGTTCAGAAGAGTTCAGTGAGACTAGCGATAATATAACCAAATACTTAATGATTTCAGCGTCTGCTCCACTGCACTCCCTGTAAAAGAATCTTAATACTAACTAAATTTAGTGGAAGGGGTTCAAGGCTTTCCTATTTTTAGTTAGCTGGTGAAATAACGTCGAAAAAGCAGTTAAGTTACCAATGGAAATTTTATTCTACTCACAAAACATTATTTATAAACTGCACTATTGATAAAAGGAAATGTTTTAATACAGGATGATAAAAATCAACTGCGTTCAACAAAAATGTGAACGAATATTCCCTGAATGGGTTTCCAAGTTCTTCAATGGATCGAAGGATGACCTATGCCATATCACATCTATAATCTAGGTTTAAATTAAGTTTCACAGAAGAGAAAACTATCAAAATTATCTTTAATTACTTATCTAACTTGTCGTAAATTACAGTGGCTGATGTGGCTTCTCAGTAATTATATAACAGAAAAATCGTCACGTTTCAAATTTTAACTTACGTAGCAAATGTGAATACCATGAGCTTTAATTGAAGATCGACGCTAGTATTACGCAAAACGGGGGTGTAACAGATGAGACTTCTGCAGTTCTGAGTGAAGCCTTATGCGCTCAAAAATGCGGCATCGCATGCGTTCATTACCTTGTCGATGTTCGTCAGGGGCCGGCGGCCGGCGCAGCTGCATACAGCTCACTGTCTCTGAAGCAACTCTTTCCTAACTTCTCCTTACTACCATTTACCGAAGTTGGTTTAAAAAAAAACTGTCTGGCTGTGTTTTCATCTGACCAATCAGGGTCTCAATGTTAACCTTAAGCTCGCCCTACAAAAATTCTGTCTATCCAATGAGGAACGTTATACTTTTCGTGGTGAGGCAATGTTTTTAACGTTTGCAACGTAACAGGGACGCGAAAAAATCGCACGCTAAAACTTACGGCTGGTGTGGCCCTTTTAGTGTTATCGTAAGATCTATACTGTTGTTCTGGAGGGCTCTAGCTTTTAACATGGGCTGGGGGGGTGGTCCTAGCGGTTACTTTTCGTGGTGGGGCAATGTTTTTTAGGTTTGCAACGTAACAGAGACGCGAAAAAGTCTCATGCTAAAACTTGCGGCTGGTGTGGCTCTTTTAGTGTTATCGTAAGATCTACACTGTTCTTCTGGAGGGCTCTAGCTTTTAACATGGGCTGGGGGATGGTCCTGGTGGTTAGCTAGCGATGTGGGTGTCCGTCCATTATCGTAGGGCCTTCTAGCTTAACACGGTTCTGCTCTCGGCTTCTGTTCTCGTTTCTCTCCTCGGAACTGCGTCTGTCTCACGGTGGGAAGGTGTGACATGCATTTAGGCATTCTTGTGTTAGTCTGTAGCATTCCATACTACTGGATTTGCTTATCATGTCAGGGTTTTCACGGAAGGTGTTGGATTTGCCTGACACCTTACATATCACCACCCTTCGAACTTAATTTTTGCACTGAAGTTAGGCAATGATTGAATCGTTGTCTAAGTCAGTCAAAAATTATTTCTTTATCTAAATTTTGTTGCCTACTGTTCAGCCACGTTATTCTGGTTCTATGCTAGTTTGTATTACTAATTTATATTTTTATATTCTTCCACATTATTCTCAAAAATATGTTTATATTGACAAGAGAAGTATATTTTTATGCTATTATTATTATTTATTTTTAATTATTTTTTGTCTTTATTTAAGTGTGAAGTTTGTTTTTTAAGAAGTTTGTTATCGAAAGTGAGGAGTCTTTCACATCGATTTTCTTAGAAATATTTTTTTTATAAATGTAGTAATTAAGTAAAATCTGTTCCTAACACATTTTCTAAATATCATGTATAAGTAAAATGTTTTTGTTTCTAGACACTCATTTCAATATTGTTACACTAACAAATAAGAATTATTTCCAAGAATTGCTTTGACAAAGAAATATACATACACAAGTATTGAGATATTATCCTAACAAATGGTACAAATGTTAAAAAAAGGGAAAACATCCAACAAGATATTTTTTTATTCTTTGTTTTTATAAGGAGAAAAATAAGTAAAATATAGTTATTCTTTTATTTTTATGAGGATAAAATAAGTGGCATATAAACCTCCTGGCAGATTAAAACTGTGTGCCCGACCGAGACTCGAACTCGGGACCTTTGCCTTTCGCGGGCAAGTGCTCTACCATCTGAGCTACCGAAGCACGACTCACGCCCGTTACTCACAGCTTTACTTCTGCCAGTATCTCGTCTCCTACCTTCCAAACATTACAGAAGCTCTCCTGCGAACCTTGCAGAACTAGCACTCCTGAAAGAAAGGATATAGCGGAGACATGGCTTAGCCACAGCCTGGGGGATGTTTCCAGAATGAGATTTTCACTCTGCAGCGGAGTGTGCGCTGATATGAAACTTCCTGGCAGATTAAAACTGTGTGCCCGACCGAGACTCGAACTCGGGACCTTTGCCTTTCGCGGGCAAGTGCTCTACCAACTGAGCTACCGAAGCACGACTCACGCCCGGTACTCACAGCTTTACTTCTGCCAGTATCTCGTCTCCTACCTTCCAAACTTTAAAGCTGTGAGTACCGGGCGTGAGTCGTGCTTTGGTAGCTCAGATGGTAGAGCACTTGCCCGCGAAAGGCAAAGGCCCCGAGTTCGAGTCTCGGTCGGGCACACAGTTTTAATCTGCCAGGAAGTTTCATATCAGCGCACACTCCGCTGCAGAGTGAAAATCTCATTCTGGAAACATCCCCCAGGCTGTGGCTAAGCCATGTCTCCGCTATATCCTTTCTTTCAGGAGTGCTAGTTCTGCAAGGTTCGCAGGAGAGCTTCTGTAAAGTTTGGAAGGTAGGAGACGAGATACTGGCAGAAGTAAAGCTGTGAGTACCGGGCGTGAGTCGTGCTTCGGTAGCTCAGATGGTAGAGCACTTGCCCGCGAAAGGCAAAGGTCCCAAGTTCGAGTCTCGGTCGGGCACACAGTTTTAATCTGCCAGGAAGTTTCATATCAGCGCACACTCCGCTGCAGAGTGAAAATCTCATTCTGGAAGTGGCATATAGTTTTAGTGTTTTTCTTCTTCTTATGCTTTTACGGCCTCATTGGACCACTTCAGTCAATCATTTCTGGTCCTCTTCTTTGGTATTTTCCCCTTCCGAGTGGCCCAGTATCTCTTCATTCGTTCCGATGCTTTTCGTCGTTCCTTATCTGTAAATACCCTTTTCATTGTATGTCGTTTGTCAATTTTTGGTTTAAATCTTATTTCTGTGTCCCTCAACTTCTTTAAATTTGGCGTTTTGTTCTGCAAATCATCCAGAGTTATTCCAGTTCTTCCATATCCTCTCTTATTTCCTTAAACCATCCTCCTTGTTGTTTCAAATTCCAGAGTTTCTCAATAATTTTCCTTGATAATCTGGTTTCTGGTGTCCTCAGAATGTGACCACAAAAAGAGATCCTTTTCTTTCATATAGTATCAGTGATGGGCTCCAGTTCTCTGTATACCACTTCATTTGGAACTATCCGCCATTGCCCAGCTTTTTGATATTTCTTATTTATGCATGTTCTAGCAATTCTTCTCTATACTTTTAAAATTTTGTCAATTCAGTTTTTCTGGGTGACTTTAAAAATAGTTTCACTTCCGTATGTAACCTCTGGTTGAACCACCGTCTTGTAATGTTTTAATTTTGTTTTAATTGATAGACATTTTTTATTGTACGTAGACCATGTTAGTTTTTGAGCTTTTATCATTTTATTAGTTCTTGCTCGCCATGCTGGTTTCTCGTCCAATTTATGTGTTATAATTTCACCCAGGTATTTAAATTGTTTCACTATTTTAATTTCCCTATTGTTCACTGTGATGTGATCTATTACAAGTGGATCCGTTACCATTATTTCAGTCTTTTCAAATGATATCTGGAGTCCTAATTTTTGTGCTATATTTTGTAAGCTTGTTATTTGTTTCGTGGCTTCCTGAATACTATTATCTTGTAGCGCTAGGTCATCAGCAAATCCTAAGCAATTTAGATTTATTTTATCTTTCTTAGTTCCAATTTTAATATTCATAGGATTTTCCTTGTACCATTCTCTCATTACATATTCAAGAGCACAATCGAATAGCAATGGTGATAAACAATCTCCCTGTCTCAACCCTGTTTTAATCGTAAATGGTTCAGATATTTCTCCTCTAAATTTTACTTTGGATTTGGTGTTTGTTAAGGTTAACTGTATCATTTTTATTAATTTAGGATGAAGTCCAGAATTCCTTAATATTTTCATCATTGAAGATCTATGGATGCAATCATATGCCTTTTTGAAATCTACAAAGGTTATGACTAGTTGTTTTTGCCTTCTTTTGTAGACATCCATAACTAACTTCAAGGTGATTATCTGTTCTGGGCAGCTTCTCCAGGATCTAAATCCTCCTTGATATTTAGTGTTTATTATGCCTTACTTTTGTTCTTTATATACTGTCCATTTCAGAACTAATAACTTATTTTTATCGATAGTCTATTTTTTACTTAAGTCCATAGTCAATTACTGTTATTTTGTAGTTTATTAGCCGTCTGGTGTGCTTAACTTATTTAGTTTTTCACACGTTTCTTTTGCACAATTCCTACATCACATAATTTGATTTCACACATTCACACAATCCTATGAATGTTTAAGCATGAGGTTAGTGAATGTTTTTGCACGAAGGTGATGGACTTGAGAGAGATGGATGTGGGCAAGTATTTGATGTACAGCTTCGTTCGTCGTTCCTTGTTGGCTTTGCTAGTGTGTGTTGCTGTTGTGGAGGTCCCATAATGGAATGGAGCTGTGAGTGCAGAATCTCATGGTTTACTGGCTTTGTATGCATGAAAGTCATCGTTATGTGTCGCTGAAAGTGGTCGTTTTTCGTTGTAATACTTCACAGACGACTAGTTTACAATAGGATAGGGATTTGGGAAGGTATGTCGTCTATTCTTCACCCATCTTCTTTCTTGGTCTCAATCTTGTGAATCTTCAACTTCTGTTCTTCTGCCTTTTCTCTGCTTCTTACTTGCTTCTTGGTTCTTCTCTGGGCAGGATATGTAAATATTTATTGATAACTAATAACTTTGAAGTTCTCCTCTTAGTAACAGTTTAATAAATTGTTTGGGCGTGTCATTTTTACTTTGTGCAAGTTTTCTTCAGTTTCGTGCATCAGTGTGCTGTTTAATAGCAGTAGTGTGACTTTTACATGTTTTTTTTTTCTTTTGCCAGTGGTGGCTTGCCCAAGTGGTCTTCTCGTCGGGCCGTTTTTTGCTCTCTCCACTGAGTTGGGGCGTCCCAAGACCCTCTTGGCTTTCCGTGTTCTGTCACAGCAGGGTTCCGCTTAGCGGGCAGATTTACTGCCCAAATCAGATACAAATCCCCTCTGTTGGTCTCGCTGTCCTTTCCCTTCTCTCGACGCTTCTGCCTTGTAGGAATCGTGTCTTGCTAATGACGTCCTTTTCTTTCTTGATACTTCTCGTGTTGCAACTTGTGGGTTGTTGCACCTGGTCTTTGCTGGAGTTTTTGCAATAGTTCTTACAAAAAGTTTTACTTATAATCATCTAACATATGTCTAGCACGCCTTCTTAAAAAGCTTTCCAAATTTTGGTGCCCTTTCCATGTTACAATCCTAAGATATTTTGAGTCTTAACTTCTACAAGAATCCTCAAATTCGTTTTTTATTTTTGTATAGTGTCGTGGTGTACAGCATTTTAGTATTTCATGCTGTTAGACTATCTACGTTTTATCCCTTCACCTTAGTCTATGGTACTATTAGTCTTATTTTTGTTTTTGTTTTTATTGAAACTACTTTCTTTTTCCCACCTTTCTTTCTCTTCATTCTTCTTTCTCCTGACGATCTTATCTGCAACATAGTCTTGAAATATTGTGCTGATTATTTACCAGTAATAAAATTAATCTTCAAACTTTTTGATATGGCTCACTTGGTGAAGTCCTAAGGTTTTGCCTGTTTTTGGGTTCATTAGTTCCACAGCATTATCATGAGCAATTCGGATAATTATGACAGGTCCTTTGTATGCAGCGTAAAACTTGTGTATTTTGTGTTTCTGTTTGCTGGAGAGATGATGTGTTTTTACAAATACTTTCTGGCCTACTGAGAATGTTCTTTTAATTGCTGTTCTATCTCCTCTTTCTTTTTTTTTTAATGGCTGCCTTTCTGATGTTGGAGAGTGCTGTTGCTATGACTTGTTTGTGCTGTCTACGTGGTACAATAGGAAATCTAACATTTTCTCTTGTTATGTTTGGGGGTTCAATATTTTTAAGTAAAGTGACTGGAGGTAGTAGTGTAGTGCTATGTGGCATTTCATTTATTACTTCTTGAAAATCTTTAAGGTATATATCCCAAGTGTTGTGTCTTTTGCCTGCATATAATCGGCATAAAGTGCCTATGTCCTTCATAGATCGTTCTGCTGGATTTACGCTAGGTTTGTACTTAAATATGTAGATGGATTTTATTTTGTGTTGTTTTAACGTGTTCTGCCATTGCACTGATTTGTATTGTGGGCCATTATTCGAAATTATTCGTTCCACTTGACCTACTTGTCTGAGAAAATCTTGTCTAAATTCTTTACTTATAGTAAGACCTGTTGCCCATTTTAATGGTGTCAAGGTAAGATATTTAGAAGTAAGTTCCAAAACGACAAATATGAAAATATATCCATATTTTGTGCGTGGGAGGGGCCCCATCAAATCTGTTGCAGCTATTTGTTTTAATTTTTTAGGGATTATTGGAAACATAGGTGGTTTGGTTTGGAAAGTGATGTATTTAGCCCTCATACATTTTTTCCATATTAAAAAAATGGCTTGTTTGTTTTATTTTTAAAAAGCATTTCTTTGGTCCAGAGTGGCCATTACTTAAATGTGTATACCATATGTACTTATTAATTAGTTCATCTGGGATATAAATTAACCATTCATTCGTTGCAACATATCGTCTAAAAAATAAAACATTGTTTTTTATGAGATTGTGCTGTCAAATGTCTGAAAAATCCTTACTTCTCCACTTGTGTTTGATTCCTAGTATTTTGGGATCCTTGTCCTGTTCTTTGCCTATGTTTTTAAATGCTGTCGTAATGTAGTTTTGGAAAGCTACTTGTTTCATATAGTACATTGTAAACTGGTCTTCTGCTGCTTCCAAACCTATGTTATTGGATGCACCCTTTGGACATCGTGATAAAGCATCTGCTAATAAATTCGCTGGTCCTGGTATGTGTGTAATAGTGAAGTCAAATTCTTGTAGTATTAATATCCATCTTGCTAACCTCCCATGAGTTAGTTTGGCGGATAACAGAAATTCTAATGATTTGTGGTCAGTGTATACTTTTGTTTTTCTTCCGAATTGGAAGTATCGAAAACGTTGGAAACCCCATACAATGTCCAATGCATCCAGCTCCGTGACTGAATAGTTTTTCTCGCTTTTTGTGAGTACCCGGCTGGCAAATGCAATTGTTCTATATGATCTTAGCCCTGCCTGTTCGTATTCTTGGAATAAAACAACTCCTAAACCTGTTTTCGCGCTATCAGTGGCCATACAAAAATTTTGTGTTAGATCAGGACGTGCTAAAATCGGTGCTGTTGTTAGTGCGTTTTTCACTTTTAAAAATTCTGCATTGGCTTGTTGATCCCATACCCATGGCGTGTTTTTTCCAGTCAATGCACATAGGCGTGGTGTTACGAGAGAGTCGATCCAAATAAATTTTTTATGGAATCCGGTGAGACCTAGAAATTCTCTGAGAGTTTTCTTATTGTATGGAGTACAGAATTCTTTGATTGCCGTTAGTTTTTCTGGATCGGGCATTACCCCTTTCTCGGAAATTATGTGTCCTAGAAATTTGACCTCTCGCCTTCCAAATTTGGATTTTGTTATATTTACTGTGACCCCATGCTCTTTCATGATCTGTAAAAACTGATTTAATGTGTCGTTGTGATGTTCCCAAGAGGGTTCTGCTATAATCACATCATCAACATAACAAGTAATTTTTTGTAAAATTTCAGGACTGAGTATAGTATTAAATCCCCTAATAAACGCTGCTGATGATATGTTTAAACCAAATGGCAATAGTTTAAACTGGTAACATCTACCGAATACGATAAATGCTGTAAATTTTCTACATTCTGGGGCCAATTCTATTTGCCAGATACTACTCCGTAAATCAATTTATGAAAATATATTGGCACCGTGGAAGTTTTGTATCAATTCCTCTGATTTTTCTGGGCGATCTGTCTCAGTGATTATGATTGTGTTGATCTGTCTGGAATCAAGCACTAACCTGATGCTCCCATCTCGTTTTTGTACAATATGGAGTGGGCTGTTATATGTGGAGGTAGCTGCTTCAATAATATCGTCATCTAAAATTTTAGATATCTCCTGGAATACTTTATTCCTGTAGCTTAATGGGATTGTATAGGGTGGCACTCTAAATGGTTTGTGCTGTTTTACTTCAAACTTGTACTGAAAGTGTTTAATACTGCCAGTCGTAGGTAAAAATACCTCTGCTTTATCTTGTAAAATACCCTCTAATTCTCTTTTGCTGTGTTCCGAAATACCTTGAACTTCTTGCATTTTTCGTCGATTTCTTTATGGACTTCTAACATGAGTTGAGGCGATTCCCCCTTTTGTGCATTCCATTCTAATTCTTCATCCTCTTTATCTCGCATCATTCTTAATTGTTTGTTTATAACTGGTATTTCTTCTAATTTTAGCTTTTGCTCAAAGAGAAGTGTGACATTCCCGAATGTTACGCTACCTTTCCCCATATCTATTATCGCTCGTCTCTCATTTCTGCACCTATAATCAAATCTACAGTTAGTTTAGGTATAATCACGAAGTTGGCTTCGATCTTTTGACGTTGACACGAAAGAGTTAACCTTGTTTGTCTCGTAACTTCCGCAGCATTATTTCTGATAGGACCTCTTACTTTAATCTTACGTGTTTTCCGAACTGGCAATTCCTCATTGGCATTACACTGCATGAATAAATTTTCTGAGATCGCAGTCAGTTCACTTCCACTATCAATTACAATATTGACTGGGATATGCTTTACCATGGCCTTCAGAATTGGTTGAATTTGAAAGGGTTGGTTCTGTTCTTCTTCTTCTTGCATCAACGAATCCTCCATTGAATCATACATGAGTCTTTTCAGGAATTTCCCTTGTGAATTCGAACTTTCTGTAGGATAAGCTTCGACTGCTACTTATCTCTCTTTTATTTCCTCTTCTCTATTTCTTCCTTCGTTTACGCTTTCTTCAACATCCTCTACTTTTTCCTCATCCTCGTCTATCTTCTCCTTCTTCGTCGCTACTTCCACATAATCGCATCTAAATGCTCTAATTATCGCTTCATAACTTCCTTCATTATATACGTTGGGTTGTGTGCCCACTAGTAACTTATTTTCAACTTCTGTCGACTGCGCATTGTCCTCATTGAATTCACTTTCCCTGGTTTCCATCTCAAATAGCTCTGCAATACTCATTACTTCGTCCTTTCCTCCTACATTCGTTGTGCATGCCTCTGGTAATTCATCTTCCTCGTCAGTATTCTCCCAATTAATTTCGTCCCAACACGATATTGTTATTTTCCTGTCTTCGTTTTCATCTGGTCCCTGCGGGTTTGTTTCTTCCTTCTTCTCTTCTCGTGATAAGGTATTTACTTCTCTGTTCAAGGTGCTGCAATTGTCCTGGGTCGGTGCGTCATTCTCTTTGGCATGGGCGCTTAGCTGTCAATTCGAACGTTTATCGGGGTTTGGTGGTCTTACCTCCACCTCTTCTATCTGTATTCTCTTTTCTTGTTCAGCTTGTTGATAGTGGTTTCTTTGTTGATAATTTGTCGGTCTATTGGTTCTCCAGTACCCGTTCTGGTTGTCGTTATTCCCTCTGTAATAGTTGTTGCCGTTCCTGGGTGAATCATAGTTATTGCCATATTCTCTTCTAAATCCATAACCGGTTCTTTGTTGAAATCTATTGTCGTTTCTTGGTGCGAAGTTATCACGTGGTTCGTAATTATTGTTTCTTCGTACTGTGTCTTATGGATTCCACTACTTTTTGCATTCGTTTTCACGTGCGCTTCGTCTTTTTCTTGCGTCATCTTCCGAAAATATGAACTCTAGTTGCCTTAGAATACATTTAAATGCTTCGACGTCATTGCCTCCGCGACCTACTAATGATTGCTGGTATTTCAATGGTAACTTCATCGCGCATAATTTAATCAACTCTCCGTCACTGTATGGTACATCTAACAAGGGAACCTCCCCATCGCATCCCCCTCAGATTGAGTTATAAGTTGGCACAGGGCATAGTCCTTGAAAAACTGAACACAGATCAATCGAGAAAACAGGAAGAAGTTGTGTGGAACTATGAAAAAAATAAGCAAAATATACAAACTGAGTAGTCCATGTGGAAGATAGGCAACATAAAGGACGACACTGAGCTCAGGAGCGCCGTGGTCCCGTGGTTAGCGTGAGCAGCTGGGAACGAGAGGTCCTTCGTTCAAGTCTTCCCTCGAGCGAAAATTTTATTTTCGCAAAGTTATGATCTGTTCGTTCGTTCATTGACGTTTCTGTTGACTGTAACAAGTTTAGTGTCTGTGTTTTGCGACCGCACCGCAAAACCGTGCGATTAGTAGACGAAAGGACGCGCCTCTCCAATGGGAATCGAAAACATTTGATCGCAAGGTCATAGGTCAACCGATTCCTCCACAGGAAAACACGTCTGATATATTCTATACGACACTGGTAACGCCATGTGCGTCATATGACAGGAATATGTTGTCGACCCACCTAACTTGTACACTTGGCGAATGGTTTTTACCTTGCCCGATTTAGGTTTTCTTGTGGATGTGATAATCACTCCCAAAAAAGTGATGAATACATAAGAGTGTGTCACTATACTGCAACAAATGAATGCAACAGTTTCACTGTCGCAGAGGTTTCCCTATGCTCTGTCAAAACATATGTTTTTAACGGTTTTCTAATTTTTCCTTGTGTAGACCGTCAAATCCTCTATATGTCCAAGCAAATCTGAACATGTCCTGGAATTTTGGAGAAAACGAAGTTGATTATGTGTGAGTGCCTGAACTTTGATAATTGTCTGAAAATAAAAAAAAATTGTCGCTCGAAGGAAGGGTTGAACCAAGGACCTCTCATTCCGCAACTGCTCGCGCTAACCACGGGACCACGGCGCTCCTGAGCTCAGACTTTTCCTTGATGTTACCTATCTTGCGCATGAACTACTCAGTTTGTATATTTTGCTTATTTTTTTCACAGTTCCACACAACTTCTTCCTGTTTTCTCGATTGATCTGTGTTCAGTTTTTCAAGGCCTATCCACTGTGCCAACTTATAACTAAATCTGAGGGGGGTGCGATGGGGAGGTTCCCTTGTAAGCATTGATTTTTCTTTGCCATTAATTCGAAAAATTTCACGGGACTCTTCTCTCCTGAATTTTCAAAATATGGGTTCTGTAATAATTCGTACTTCACTCTGTTCTGTGCTTCGCTGGACCAATATCGTGAGAGAAACTTCTCTCTGAAATCTTCGTACGATCGGCATGTCGCTGCAACATTCTGCATGGTTTCTGCGACTGTTCCTGACATGTGTGCACATATAAAGTCTAATTTGTGTGCTAGCGTCTAGTGTTCTGGTAATCCTAGTCGAAATTGATCAATAAAAGTTCGTGGATGTAATGAGTTTCCTTCTCGAAAGTGTTGAAATTTTCTGACTGTGAGGAAATGATCGTTGTCGTACTTCGTCATAGTTGCATATGAAATTCGCGATTCCTCGCCACTTTTGTTTCTGATCATTTCTCCCGTCGTTCTTTCCGGTTGTGGTAGATCCATTGGATATTGTCCGCTGTAACTTTCGCGTACCCTTGCGTAATATCGTTGGAGTGGTACGCAATAATTTTCTTCCATCGGTTGCGAACGTGTAGCTGAATGCATTGCACTGTACTCTTCGCGACCTGGCTTTTCATTGTCAGGTATTGGTTCGGTATTTTGTCTGGCTAACCTTGCTGCTTCATTGCACGATCCAAACTGTCTTGAAACATACATTTGTGGTTCCGCATGTGTTGATGCCGTTTGTTCATCAAGAATTTTGAAACGTGTTTGTTGGTCTGCAGGCTGTCTGATTTCACGTATGTTACTTTCTGCCTGTGATTGTAATCGAAAATGCATGATATCTTCGTTACTTGCTTGTTTTTCCGGTGCTGTTACAGATACGGATGTGGTTGCAGACTCAGTGCTTGTTCGATCTTGTTCACTACGCTCTTCAATGGTTTGCAACAACTCTGTTCGCAATTTCTGAAATTGTTGCTTCGTTTGCGCTTCTATTTTGTCTATGCGGTTATCATATCTTTTCAGCGCTGCTTTTGTGACACGTTTGCGTAGCACACTGTTTTCAACAATTTCACGCGCTGTACCTGCTGCTTGTCTAGTAATTACGTTTATCTGTTTCTCTAGTTTCTTGACTTCCCCCTGAGTGTTGTTACGTAATGTTTTGATCTCGTCCTGAGTGTCATTACGCAATGTATGTACGTCCGCTTGTACCTTGTCAATGTCTGTTTCCTATCACTTCTCGAGATTCTTTTGCCTCGCCTTCAATATGAATTAGGTGTAACTGAACTTTTTTGTTTTTTTCTTTAATCTCACGCATTTGTCTCGTGGTTTCTGTAATTTGTTTCGTCGTTTCTGCATTCTGAATTTTAATTTGGTTCGCAATTTCTTTATTTTGTCTTTTCATGGTTTCTGTCATTAATTGTAATAATTCTGCCAGATTGGTGGCTCCTATTGCGTTTTCTTCCGACGTCCTACGCTCTGTGTTTTCGCCCAAGCGTTGGTTTGCAACCGATTGCATTGAACTGTGCGGTGACACGTTTCTGCTCGAATTCCTTGTACTCTGTGGTGAGGGAGCTCTGATTACTTGTACTTTGGGTTCTACGTATTCAAGCCGCAAGATAGAATCCTCATCGGCTGTCTCTCTACTTTCCTGCTCCTCTGTCGTATGCTGACCTAGGTTTACTGTGCCTTGACGTACATTATCCTCGTTATGGTGCGTTATCTGTACTATTTCTCGCGACACTGCATCGTCTGTTGAACTGTCCTCTATTCTCTGTCCATCTTCATGTTGGGTCTCTACCTCAATTCGGTCAAGGTCTCGATCTGCCATTGCTAATCTTTCCGAATCCCTTATTTTCTGTTTTAAAAGCAATTCAGGCGCCCTGCTTCGCGTCAACATGCACTCATACAATCTCACGCGTTTCATAAACTTTTTGTTCACACGACTTGACACTTATTATACCCAAGACTGACAATCCATTCACTTACTTGTTGGGTCAGAACCAACTTGTCAACGATGTATCCGCCACCTGTGCGCTTGCATTGGAGAGATAACTTAATTCTAACAATATTAAAATTCATAACTTAATTATGCTATTGTCTCTGCTAGAATGTCTCACTTTCTATTGAATACTTTATTACTATCTAACGCTGCAGCTACGGTTTTCAACTATTTATGCCTTTCAAAAAAAAAATTTTATTACGAAAATTTTTCTACAGAATGTTTTTCTGACCTAGTTAGGCATGTGGTCGACCTTCAATCATGGTATTTTACCATCCGGGCAGGGTCGCCATTCTCTAACATTCTGCGTGGTGTCTGTTGTTCTAAGTCGTGTCTCCCTACCACTTTCGCGCAACGACACTCTGAGTGTGTTTTTTAGGGAATTGGCTAGTTTGAACCTGGGACCTGTTGCTGGTAAGGACAGGCCAGACCACACATGACATGTAGAGTTCAGAAGAGTTCAGTGTGACTAGCGATAATATAACCAAATACTTAATGATTTCAGAGTCTGCTCCACTGCACACCCTGTAAAAGAATCTTAATACTAACTAAATTTAGTGGAAGGGGTTCAAGGCTTTCCTATTTTTAGTTAGCTGGTAAAATAACGTCGAAAAAGCAGTTAAGTTTACCAATGGAAATTTTATTCTACTCACAAAACATTGTTTATAAATTGCACTATTGATAAAAGGAAATGTTTTAATACAGGATGATAAAAACCAACTGCGTTCAACAAAAATGTGAACGAATATTCCCTGAATGGGTTTCCAAGTTCTTCAATGGATCGAAGGATGACCTATGCCATATCACATCTATAATCTAGGTTTAAATTAAGTTTCACAGAAGAGAAAACTATCAAAATTATCTTTAATTACTTATCTAACTTGTGTGGCTTCTCAGTAATTATATAACAGAAAAATCATCACGTTTCAAATTTTAACTTACGTAGCAAATGTGAATACCATGAGCTTTAATTGACGATCGACACTAGTATTACGCAAAACGGGGGTGTAACAGATGAGACTTCTGCAGTTCTGAGTGAAGCCTTATGCGCTCAAAAATGCGGCATCGCATGCGTTCATTACCTTGTCGATGTTCGTCAGGGGACGGCGGCTGGCGCAGCTGCATACAGCTCACCGTCTCTGAAGCAACTCTTTCCTAACTTCTCCTTACTACCATTTACCGAAGTTGGTTTAAAAAAAAACTGTCTGGCTGTGTTTTCACCTGACCAATCAGTGTCTCAATGTTAACCTTAAGCTCCCCCTACAAAAATTCTGTCTATCCAATGAGAAACGTTATACTTTTCGTGGTGAGGCAATGTTTTTAACGTTTGCAACGTAACAGGGAAGCGAAAAAGTCGCACGCTAAAACTTACGGCTGGTGTGGCCCTTTTAGTGTTATCGTAAGATCTATACTGTTGTTCTGGAGGGCTCTAGCTTTTAACATGGGCTGGGGTGTAGTCCTAGCGGTTACTTTTCGTGGTGGGGCAATGATTTTTAGGTTTGCAACGTAACAGAGACACGAAAAAGTGTCACGCTAAAACTTGCGGCTGGTGTGGCCCTTTTAGTGTTATCGTAAGATCTATACTGTTCTTCTGGAGGGCTCTAGCTTTTAACATGGGCTGGGGGATGGTCCTGGTGGTTAGCTGGCGATGTGGGTGTCCGTCCATTATCGTAGGGCCTTCTAGCTTAACACGGATCTGCTCTCGGCTTCTGTTCTTGTTTCTCCCCTCGGAACTGCGTCTGTCTCACGGTGGGAAGGTATGACATGCGTTTAGGCATTCTTGTGTTAGTCTGTGGTATTCCATTTGCTCACTCGTTACTCGTATTACTTTGGTTAATTTAATGTCACGATTTATTCGGAGCTATGTGACATACTACTGGATTTGCTTATCATGTCAGGGTTTTCATTAAAGGTGTTGGATTTGCCTGACACATTACAAAGGCTTTAAGAAATACTGTCTTCAAAGATAAACAGCGATACACTCCTGGACAGAAAAAAAGGTATGCACTAAAGAATTATCCGAATGGAATGGATATCAGTAGATGTGATGTACGTGTATAGACAAACAAATGATTATAATTTCAGAAAAAATTGGGTGATTAGTTCAAGAGAAAGAGCATCACAAATCGCGCAAGTCAGTAACGCGTTGTTCCACGACTGGCCCTTTTGTAAGCAGTTATTCGGCAATGCATTGATTGATAGAGTTGTTGGATGTCCTCCTGGGGTATATCGTGACAAATTCTGTCCAAATGACACGTTAGTTCGTCAAAATTTCGAGCCGGTTGGAGAGCTCTGCCCATAATGTTCCAAACGTTCTCCATTGGAGAGAGATCCGGAGACCTGGTTGGCCAAGGGAGGGTTTGGGAAGCAAGAAGACAAACAGTACAAATTCTCGCCCATTGGGACCTGGCATTATCTTCCTGAAATGTAAGCCCAGGATGGCTCCAAATGGTTCAAATGGCTCTGAGTACTGTGGGACTCTGCATCTGAGGTCTTCAGTCCCCTAGACTTAGAACTACTTAAACCTAATGACATCACACACATCCATGCTCGAGGCAGGATTCGAACCTGCGACCGTAGCAGCAGCGCGGTTCCGTACTGGAGCGCCTAGAACTGCTCTGCCACCGCGGCCGGCCCAGGATGGCTTCCTAAGAAGGGCAACAAACTGAGGCGTAGAATTTCTTCGACGCAGAGCTATGCTGTAAGGGTACAGCAGAATACAACCAAAACGATCCTGCTATGAAATGGAATGGTACCCCAGACCATCACTCCCGACCGTGGGGCCGTTTGGTGGGCGACAGTCAGGCTGGTACCGAACCAGTGTCCGGGGCGCCTCCAGACATGTCTTCGCTGAAGGCAGTTCTACTTCAGTCAATGAAGTTCCAGGCGGAAGATGTGTCTGGAGACGCCCCATGTAGCACTGGAATTCCAACTCGACTGTCGCCCACCATTCAGCCTGACAGCCAGCTGTGATGGACTGGAGTGCAATTGCATTTCATAGCAGGACCACACTGGTTGTCATCCATCGCACCCTTACAGCACAGCGGTACGTCGACGATATTCTACATCCCGTTCTATCGACCTTCATGGCAAGATATCCAGGGCTTACATTTCAGCAAGATAATACCAGTTAACACAGGATGAGAGCTTCTTCGTGCTTGCCAAACACTATCTTGGGCAGCAGTGTCGCCGGATTTCTCCCCAACTGAAAACGTTTGGAGCATTATGAACAGGGAACTCCAACTAGCTCGGAAATTTGATGATCAAATGCGTCAGTTGGGCATATTTGACACGATATCCTTCCTGAGGACATCTCACAACTCCTATCAATCAACGCCAATCCGAATAACTGCTTGCATAAGAGCCAGAGGAGGACCAACAGGTTATTCACTTGCTCAGTTTGTGAAGCTCTTACTCTTGAATAAATCATCCACTTTTTCTGAAACTGTAATCATACTCTTGTCTGCACATCATCACGTTTACCGATACCCGTCCTATTCGTATAATTCCTTCGTGGTGCCTCATTATTTTGGCTTTAAGTGTATCTTTGATCGTTTCTAACCATCAATAACAAGTGGCTTGATATTTCTCCGTAAAGCCAGGAAAATAAACAAACAACAAATACAAATTTTAAGAAAATGGAGAAAATGATAGAACATTTCTCTATGCTGCGCTGTACAAATCAGCGTAAAATATCACTACGCTGCATTCGCATCCAACCGAAGCTATGGATCATTGCTCTTATTTACATGACTTGAAAAATATTTTGAAAGTGAAATTGAAGGTAGATTACTTTCATAACACTATTTCCCGCATCAGCTTTGTAAGGTCACGTACATTTGTGTTCAGACGGCGTTAAACTTAATCCTTTTACACCATCTGGCAACATTCGTGTACATTAAAGTTTGCTGTTTATTAGCTGCGACAGAAGTACTT
Organism: Schistocerca piceifrons; assembly: GCF_021461385.2. NCBI lineage: Eukaryota > Metazoa > Arthropoda > Insecta > Orthoptera > Acrididae > Schistocerca > Schistocerca piceifrons. The sequence goes on from NC_060138.1 coordinate 192,167,278, forward strand.
TTCCTCAATGGTAATCTCATGTACACAGTTGTGAATATTAATCTCTTCACCATGCTCAAGTGCTGCCACCTATAAAAATATCAAGTAAGTAAGCGTAGCAGTATGCAACAGCTTGTGGCCGCCAGGATACAGGGAAGTGTTTGGTTAGTAATATTCTACTGCATATCTGAATATTATTATTGTTATTTTGGATAGTAATTATTTCATGATCAGTTTATTTATTACAGCAGTGAATATTTCAGAGTCAATTATTTTAGTCCTTTAAAAGAAGTCAAGTGTACAAAGTATGTTTTGAAAATGGACTCATATGTGTGTGTAAATCGTGCAACTAAAATCAATAAAAAAATCACCTAAGAGCATAAATAAAAATTTTCCATCCTCCGGAAAATGTTCCAATCTGAAAGAGTTACACGTGGGCACGGGTTCAGACAACCGTCATTAAGTTTCATACGCGAAAGATGTGACGATAGCGTTGCCAGTGAGAACAGCATCTGCAGATTTTTCTTTTTTCCCCTCATTTTCCGCAGCGTGCTGGCGCCATTGCTGTGTGTGTGTGTGTGTGTGTGTGTGTGTGTGTGTATGTGTGTGTGTGTGTGTGTGTGTGTGTGTGTATACATAACCGCTCGCAGCCGGTCCCTGCGGCCAGCCACAGCTGACCATTTAACAATTGGCGACATTTATTCACATTCCGACATCGTTTTCTGTAATTTCGGTTTTATGCACCACAAACTGGGCAGTATGTGCCTGCGCTTATTATCCAGTGCAAAATATTTGCTACAACAAGGCTTAACGTCTCTTCGCTTACCAGCAGTACTGTTTGCAGGAGCAATACAGACGTAATAATAATACCCGACAAGAGTGTAACCAGGGTCGAAGCTAAGGCAGGAGGAGGGTCAGGACTAGTCGTTTTACTAATGTTTGTTTCGAGGTGAATTATTTGATTCTTTTGAGGTTTCACGACAAATGAATCTTACTATTCTTCAGCTGCATGTGCAGGCTTTCTTGTAACTGAACTGAGACATATAGCTGTTTGTTGAGGGAGTACGATTCGGTCACCCCACTGCAGGCATAGCATCCTGTATCGTGCATTTTCGCTATGCCATGGAACTATTGCGTCTCTGCAAATATGACTTTTGTCTGGTATAGAGAGCACTATCTCCTTTTGCCAGGGTTTAGAAACCGAATTGAAGCTAGATAGTGGAAATGTTCGAGGCTTTAGATGATGAGCGAGGCATTCCTTTAGAGCAGCTTTTCCCAAACCTTTCCTCTGACAGAACACTTTAAGAATACTGGTACTTTGATGGAACATTTTATTTTGAAGGTTAATAAGATTTTTAAAAAATGAGGAAAGCTGGTTTTATTCGGTGATTACTTCAATTTTAGATCATAACGGAGCTCTTATTCACTTCCCTCAGAAAACCAGTGTCCTGCGGAGCTCAGTGTGGCAAACCATGGTTTACAGGCTGCCCACTATGTTTATTGATGTTTTCTTTCAACATTTATTATTTTCCGGCATGTAATGTCAGGGCAGCTGTTAGAAAGCCGTTTTCTGAAATTAAGATTGAATAGCGGCGGAGAAAGTGTAAATTTTAAGCACTGGAGATGGTGCTAGCATACGACGCCAACTCGGCTGACCTGGGATTACGTTTTAACCGCGAAGGTGGACTCTGTTCATTCCCTTAAGATAGGGGTTTCTGGCCTAATTGACCACCTGAAGGGTTGGTGGGGCTCCCGTATCCTTCTCTCTGCCCCCCCCCCCCCCCCCCCGCTCTCCCAGGGGCACCAGCATGGCCTCCACTCTTTCTCACATTTTATTCTCTTTATTATTTTTCATTTCTTGGTTTTAAAGCCTTGTCTTGACTGATCTTTTAACGACTAGCCTGTGATGTCTTTTTTCTGAGCTTTTATCTGTTTTTATTGTGTAAGTTGCACTTAGGACTTCCATGATTTGCCTTTCGCCTCCTTCCATTAACGACCACTCCTGGTCTGCAACTTAACAAATGAAGGGATGGACGACCTTACAGTTTAGTCCCTTTCACTCCAAACCAACCAACCAATCAGTCATTTAAGAAGGTGCAACTGAGATGGGACATAAATCAGAATTATCTTAAATATCAATACCGCAGCTGAATCTCTTGAGGCCATAGTGTACCATAATTTGTCTTATAGTCAAGATATTTTCCAAAAAAAACTTGATTTGAGCTCTACTGCATCAGGTACGTATACCGACGTTATATTTCATTACCAGTTCATTGACATAGCGCCAAAATAATATATTCACTTATTTCGAAATTTTGTACGTGGCTTCTGAAGCAACTGTAGGATGATATATTCTAGAAAAAATAATAAACAGCCAAGCAGCTACAAAGTAGAAGATTTATTTAATCTTATTGACCATCATGATTTCAACGTTTATAGAAACGTCTTCTTCAGACGGACATAGCAATTACTTAAACTGGTTAAAAGTGAGAACATGTTTGGATTATGCATTTTGGTGCAATGTGACGTCCTTTTCCTCCTTCTTCACTCGCCGATAGGAGACGCGACTCGTAACAGTATTCGTCCCCGTCGGGGTGACTTGGAACAGCACCTGTGACTCAAGTAAGAACACAACTCCTCGCGTGGTTTCGAAATATTCTGTTATCCGTCCGCAACAGTCTTCTCAGTTTGTGCAAACTGGTAAACTGCCATCGTTTATTTTTAATTTTATGCCCGGTTAGTTCCGTGATGAAATAAAATCTTGATTCTTGATTTCATCATTACGGTCATTTTTCACATCATACATAGCGAGGATGAAATTTCTCTGTCTACTATTCCGTTGCTATGCCGTTGCTACGTCCAGTTATTAAAAATGGTCCGACGTAACTCCAGAGATAACTTAGGTTGGAGTAAATGTTTTCTTTAATACTCCGTTATACTGGTTTAAACTAATCACTCTTCACTGTCCATTACTCATGTACTCACTTAATCACTTAAAATGTTTAAAGAGTCAATCAACGTGCATTAATACACATTGTATTGTCCGTTTAATGAGTTAGACGACACGTAAGATTTACCTTTTGACTCAGATTTTATTGTTCTTTCTGTAATTAATTGTTTGTCTCTACAACACACGCACACCGATATGTCATTCAAGATTAACTTCAGTTCAGCAATCGTGACGCTGACGACAACTGAAAGGTGGCTACACTGAGTCACAGCGCCAGAGATTGCGCCAAAGAGTATTATTCAGCCGCCTCCATTGGCAGTGGTAGTTCAGAAGTTGCCGTGGGCAGTAGTAGTTCGGAGGTTGGCGTGGGCAGTGCTTGTTGAGACGATGTTGATAGCAGTACTAGTTGTGAGCATGTCGTGTGCAGTTGTTCTGATGGGCTAGACAGCCGATGCTGTTCGATTGGGAACGTTGTAATGATCAGAGTGTATTTTTCGTCAATATATATGAAATAATAAAAAAATTTTGTATTTCAAATTTCCTAAATAACAGTGCTTCTTGGTCACAGGTTCAGTCAACAAAGCATCTGGCTTGTGTTCATGTAATTCTGATTTCTATGTGCAATCATAGTATTTCTGTATTTTTTTAATTACTTCAGTGTAGATGGTGTTTAAAATATCTTGTCTTACTGAGGAAGAACCGTGCCAGATGTGTACGTTGAATCACACTTCCACACACAGAACAGTTACACTTGTGCTTTGTTGTTTCGTAGCTTTTATAGTTGCTGGGGACTTAATTAATTAATGGTGTTAACGGAAATTTCCTTTCATCTTTGTTGTTATTCTACGCAGTCAGATTGCGGAGTAATACTAGTCAGGGCCAACCGGTTACGAGACTTCGTAACCGGACAGACAGCTACTAAAATTAAAATTATTAGCATTTTATTTAATTAAGCCCCCATGCACAACTTTTGACTAATTGGCGTACTTGTCCTTCTTCGTGTCTTCGTTTTATTGTGTCCTACTCAAGACTACACATTGTGTTTCTGTCGCTGCTCTCAAGGTTTGTAACTGTTCATCAGAACGAAGGCTAAGTCCGATAAACCAATATCATTCAGCTGAAGTCTAACTCTCGTCTTACTATACCGTCGCATTGAGAACGGTAAAGATTAACTTTCATCAGTCGAATGACTGATCAGTACTTCAGAGTCCACCTCATGAAATATCAGCTTCCAAAACTGAAACAATCTAATAGCGATTGCGTCCAAACAACTATTGCAAAAGAATCTAGAGAGACTCAAGAGCAACTAACTAACTGAACATAGTCGCATTGAATTTCCTTTTCGATGTGGCTACAACTCTCTTCCATGGTAAATGCTATCTTTGATTGAATTACTTTCTTGGATTTAACCTTCGTTCATACGATTTTGAATTTATTCTATAGATGTTTGATAAAGAATCTATGATAATCCTTTCCTTTTATCTCTCCTTTTTGTATGCTATTCTCAGTATTTGAATGATATTGGTGTTGTATACCAATATTACCAGTGTAGATTTTATCGTCAATAGTTGCCGTCACTGTCAAGATAACTCACTTCCCTACTTTAAGTTTCCACTAAGTTTGTTAATTGGGGTTTTCTGTCCTTGGGGCTGTACAGCAGGTATGTTAAAATATAGCCGAAAGGCGTCACTAAAATATAAAATTTCACCTTCATAATAATTAATACATGCACAACATAGTGGTCGTCATTTTTTAAAATTTTCTTTTCCTCCTGCAATACACCCCAATATAGACTGTAATCGCTACTAGCTTAGTGGGGTGCACATGTCAGAAATCACTTCTTATCGGATCGTTTGAAACTCTGCAGCATAGATCTTAACAGTATTCTTCTGGGGGACTAAATGATACGTTTTTAACCCCATGGAAGACTGCGTACGTTGACAGAACGATGGTATTGTATGTCACTTTCATGCTTTGGCACTAAAAAGTCCCTGACCTTCAACACAGATCTGGCAGTGTTAAGATCGCATTGTAAACATAGCTATTATATTAAGAACGGATGTACGTGTCACTGATGTAAAAAAAAAAAAAAACAATGAAAGAATCGTTTTAATTGTAATGCTTTATTTTTTACAATGTGTATTAACGAAGTATGAAAAGTACATCACAATATAATAATATCTCTTACAACATTATTGCCTTCGTCAAAAATGCCCTTATTGTAGCTAATATACACACAGTACACGAGGAGAGGTTACATCTACATTTAACGCAAGCAGCAATATGCCTGTAGGTAGAGAACATGATTTTCCTTTTCCCTGAAAGCAGATTTTACATAGGTGAGCGTTGTCAGAATCTGTCACAGTCACATGACGTTCTGTTGAAACTTTCAGATTATTTGATGGAGGTTTAATTTTAGCTGCACTTGAACGCGGTGTGTGGTTTTCCAGGTGCGTCTTGAGAGGGGTAGGGATTTTTTTTTGGATAATTCTGTCGGAAGGGAGATGCAAAAAGTACTGAAAAGCTTGCAGCTAACATTGAACCTCCAATAAGTCTTGTGAAAGCAGCAACAGAACACCACGTGATTGTGAGAACTCCCGACAATGCTCACGTGTCTAAAATCTGCTTCAGGAAGAAGTGGGAGTAATGTTCTTTCCCTGCAGATATACTGCTATTTGCGTACAATATGGAACTACTCTTTCCTCGCGTGTTGTGTGTCAGAGACCTGTTTTAGGTACAGTAAGAGTATTTTTGACGAAGGCAACGATACTTTAAGAGATACTATTATTTTATGACGTACTTTTTATAGTTCGTTAATAAAGATTGTGAGGAATGACATTCATTTTTAATCGATGATTGCACATTTGCCTGGGAAAAGGACGCAGAAATCGATATTTGTGTTACGACATAGTCCACGCCTTGTAGTGGTTTGCGGAATACGTATTTAGAAATAGGCTCCTGTCTACAGTAGGGATGCGACACCGCTAAGCCGTAACGATTTGCAGAGGGTTGAGCATTGGTGGGCGTGGAGCTGAATGTAGATAAATGTAGCTACTGAATCTAAATAGGCGAAGAGGCCCTGCTACTGTTCTCTTGCGTCATCGATTACAAATTGCCAGAAACAGTGCCAGTCGTAAAAAATATCTGGACGCGAGCATCCGCATGCTGGTGAATTCCTCCCTGAACGTTAGTCTGTTTTTTTATTTTTTTTTCTCGTTGTGATAGCATAGTCAGTGATGGGCAGAGGGCTGGGCAGTCTTCTAACTAATAGAGCAGTGCTGCCGCAACGTGATGGGATTTCGAGAGAATTAGCAGGGGTCTGTGACTTGGCTGTGGGTATACACTGATGAGCCAAAACATCGCGACCACCTGCTTAATAGTTTGTTTGTCCACCTTTGGAACGAAATACATCACTCATTCTGCGCATAAGGAATCCGACGGTTTGTTGGTAGGTTTGTGGAGGTATGCGTTATTAGCTGTCGCGTAAATAATGGGCCAGTGATTTGCGTTCGTGGTGGTGGCGCCCGATAGCAACCCAGATGGTTACATAGGATTTACATCAAGCCAATTTTGTCGCCAAGACATTAGCGTGAGTTCACTATAATGCTTCTCCAACCACTGTAGCACTATGTTGGCTGAGACACGGACAATTATACTGCCGAAAGATGACATCGCTGTCGAGGAATATGAAGGGATGCAGGCGTTTCGCAGCTATCAGCGTGTCTTCGATTACTACTACAGGTCCCATGCAAGCGCAGGAGAATGTCTCCCATAGCATAACATTGCTCCTACCAGCCTGAGTCCGTGGCGCGCTGCAGGCTTCGAGACGCCGACTACCTCGATGTCGGCGTTTGTGGAGACGACCAGCGACCTGGTGTAGCAAAAATGTGACTCACCACAAGAGCCAACACGTTTCCGTTGATCGACGGTCGAATTCCAATGGTCTTCTGTCCACTGAAATCGCAGTTGATGATGTCGTTGGTTCAACATGTGAACACGTAGGGGTGGTTTACTAAGGAGCTCCATGTTCAACGATGTATGATGAACGGTGTGGTGCGAAACTCTTCTGCGTGCACCAGCACTGTGATCTTTCGGCAGACATGCCAAAGATCTCCATCTCTCCTACTTTACAAACCAAACAAGCCTGCGAAACCAACGTTCTACGAAGAGTCGTGGACGTCCAATCGTTTAGCGCTTTGTGGTAGTTTCGCTGTCCTTCTTCCTCTTTCCATAGGTTCCCACGACAGTACCACGTGAACATTCGACCAGCTGCGTCATTTTCGAGATATTCGTTCACAAACTCTGGGTAATAATAATTTGTCCTTTGTCAAAGTCACTGACACAATGGATTTCCCCATTTGCAGCCCATATCTCCGCTAGGATGATCCCCAGTGCATCTGCTCCGCTTACATATTTTTGTTACCGCGTCAGGTACCGGCAAATGCCACCATGTGGCATCCAACGTCGCGGTGGGCAGAGTGGAGGAGGATCTTTTAGCAGAAGTAGAGCTCAAGCAGATAAATTTTAGGAAGGTGCAACTAATAGTTGAAGTTCAGTTAGGTAAATCAGTGAAGAAGCCTTGATGGACACAGGTAGTACAGCCAGTGGGATAGCAGAGGTTTTCTACAATTATATCAGGAATGATAAAATGGTAGAATTCCCAGTCACAGGGGTTAGAATAAAAAGTGCTACTGGTAATTACAGCAAGCCAGTGAGGAAGGAGGCGGTGTTAGATGTAAACATTGGTGGAGAATTGTTTAGTCACCCATACCTGGTGATTCAAAATTCAAGTATAAATATGGTTCTGGGTACAGATTTTTAAATAAATATGGGGCAAATATTAACTGTGAACGACAGGTATTGGAATTGAATGTTGGGGGATGTATATAGGAGACAAAATTTGTAAATGCCACACGTAACGCATTCGGGAGGACGACGATTCAATCCCGCGTCCGGCCATCCTGATTTAGGTTTTCTGTGATTCCCCTAAATCGCTCCAGGCAAATGCCGGGATGGTTCCTTTCAAAGGGCACGGCCGACTTCCTTCCCCGTCCTTCCCTACTTCGATGAGACCGATGACCTCGCTGTCTGGTCTCCTTCCCCAAAACAACCAACCAACCAACCAAGCCACACGTGATGATTTAGCGGCAAGCTTGCACATGGCCCAGTGCATGTTGGATGAAGTAGGGATTGAGGAGGAGATAAAACGGAAGTTCTATGAGACAGAGAGTATTGGTGACAGTGAGAGCGAAGACGTGTATAATTTATTGGTAGAGAATAAAGATGTGTTCTCAGAGAGACCTGGGAGAGTGGTAAATTTTGAATATATACTCTGGGTGAAGCCTCATGATCCTAATAAGAATTTTTGGAGATGTAAACATTATGTGTTGGGGTATCTGAATAACTGTTGGGTCTATATGTATAATCTGATTAATTTTTTTGTGCATGGTGAATCCAGCACAAGGTTTTATGTTGTTTGAGAAATTTGAGGGCATATTGTTAACTTGAACATATTTTGCACTGGGTTCTGTATGTAGACACACCAAACTTCCTTTGGCACGTGGGGTTCAAGTTCGTGGGATGAATAGTAGGGTAAGCAACACAGCACGGGGATTGTAAAATTAAAGCTAGTTCATTTTGCTGCATGTAATCTCAGTCTGGGCCAGATGATATGACTAGAGGATATTTTAACAAAGTGTATAGGTGAATTTTAATAGAGATTTTTAAAATGTAGATTAAGTCATTTTTTTGAGGAAACATTGCCAAACCCTGGAATTTAATTCGTGGTCTATAATAATCAAGTAAAGTTTTTGTTTTTTGAGTTTCTGCTGTCAAGCCATGACAACAGTCAGATATTATTTAAAGTCTGTTCGATTCATGCCACATTATCAGCATCATTTTGATTAGGGAGGCTTTATCGCCGAGCAGTACTGCCTCAATGACGTGGGCATTTCTAATCTAGTATTGAACAGATTGTTGGGCACAACTACCCAGCTGTTGCTCTAGCCTGTTTCTTAGTGATGGTTTGCCCTGAAATTCTGTCAGCTCTGCATTGCATGAAGATGAGTCTAGGCTGGACCACTTTATGGTAAATGGGGAAAACTTTCGTGTATATGAGATTTTCATTGGGGATTTTGTGTGTTCCCTTGTAATGCTCCATAAACTGGTTAGTGGGAGGACAGGAAATAGCGCCAGAGTAGGAAGCTGTGACACTACATCTAGTCTGGGGGCATCCCTGGTAGACATTTTAGGCAGTGAGGAGTGATAGTGCTTGTGAAACAAATTGAAACGATACGTGGTCCAAAGTGAATAGACTGTTTGGAAGCAATGTGGTGTGTATAATATGCTGCCCAAAATAAGGAAGTTAAAAAAATTGATGAAAGTTATTGTGATTTTGTTAAATTTGTTTGTGTTTGTTTTGATTTGCCAGGCCTATTGTACTACACACACACACATAGAAGACACGAATTTAGAATCAATGTTAAGGAAATAGATATTTTTTGGATTGGGGTTATTTTCAGATATGTTACAAATTTCTTTTTGTTGGGCACAAAATACATAGGGAATTTTACTTAATTTAAGGTGATGCCACCACAGGCTAGACTGCCCAGTAAACTATTAAGATTCTAGGACTAATTTAACATGACTGGTCGGTCACTCTTTTTGTGGTTTTTTTGTGGGAGCTGATTGCTATCGCATTTACTGCGTGCAAGCGCTAGCAAGTAGGGGTATTGTGACGGTACAAACCCCGTTACTAGATGAATAGGCCTAGTATACAAGGATTGCTTTGTGGTGCGCGATTCACGGAAGCGCGTTGCGTGCCCGCGCGAGATTTGCAACGGTCGGTGTGATGTCTGCCGCCGGGCGGCCACATGGCCCGCAGCTTCGGGCATTGTTTGGTTTTTCGCGCATTACGCGAAAACTATGTAACTTACGGTGAAGAGCGATGCGGCAGTGGATTGTGGTCAGCAATATGCACCCTCTGAAGGGTCGATCTTTATTTCAAGTCACGAGACGCAAAAGTTATAGTAACTTCAAAATCGGTTAATGTCACGAATACGGAAAGATTAATAAAAATAGTAAAGAACAACTTACAGGGATGAGCGAGCACTCATTAAAAGCGTTTCGTCATAGCGGATCGAGTGTCGTAGTCATATGTTAAGATGCATAAATAATTAAGCCCGTAAAGAGCAATAAACAAAGTTTGAGGGAAAATTGTTTATAAAATTCAATAGAAAATTCATGGCGTTAAGAACGGCACTATTTACAATTTTGGGTGGCATCACACGTATTTTAAACTAGTTAAGTTATACGATACACTTAACTTGCAATAGTTTTTATTGTTTGCAAATTATTTTCAACATTTATCGCCCTTAATCAATTAATTACTATAGATATGAAGATTTAGAGCAGCGCAATGTGTAGATCGCTATAGATCACGTCTAAAAACGGTGATATATGCCGTTCTATGTTAAAACATTGCAGCACAGATGTCAACAAACAAATTTGCGCTAAGTGGCGAAATTTTGCAAACAATAAAACTTGATTTACGGGCGATAGAATAATCCTAGAAATTAACGTGAAATAGTAAATAGGACGTACTTTTTAGCGCGGTTCCGATGGTGTACTTATTTCTGTCGAAGGATGTACGTATCAAAATTTGTAACCTTAACTGGTGAGATTGGTACTTAAATAACCAGGGGGGTTGACGTCCGAGCCTATATAATCGAGCGGCCATGTTGGCCATGAGGGCAGTCGTTGGTGAGTCGTTTTGGAGGGTGGATGGTGATCAAGATCACTTGAGGGTGACCCATGTGGTCGTTTGGGAACTCTTTTTGCGCCGACTTATTTCGACAGAGAGTATTGTCTAATAGTGCAAGTGTGCAAGCATATATTTGGTGAACCAGTAGTGCTACGATTATTTGTGTGAGTGCGATTTACGAGGTATACATCGTCGTAAGTGAACATGTGGCGAACTGTGATTTCGCGCCAAAACTGTTAGAACAAAGAGGACAGTGGGACTTGTGGTTGTGTTCGAACTGATTGAGTGATTTTCGTTTATAGCAGCCTACATTACTGCTATTGGCGGCTCGGAGTCAAATTATTATTAAAATAAAACTCTAAACCGCCTCACCAGTGCTAATATCATTGTGTGAAAGAAGAGGACAACGCCAATAAGTAGTGACTGAACTGATTTTGCTATAATACTCGCCCAATTTTTGTTCCCTAGCATAAACTGTACTCATGTCTGAGTGAATAATTAATTAAAAAACTATAAATAATGCGCGGGTGTGGAAGTGTACTAATGCACCAAATGTGGAAATTATCCCCTGAGACTGACGTGAGAGCCAAATATTTGCAATAACATTTTTTAACCAACATTTGTATATGCACAATTGTGTGAACTCTCTGCAACCGCTCTTCTTCTTCTTCTTCTTCTTCTTTATTTACCGCCCCGTCGCAATAGGCAATGTTTTTATGTGGAACTGCGTTACTGCATGTCTAATGTTGTGATGTAAACTGTCTGAGGGTTCTTCATCTAATGTGAGACACGTGATAGCACAGAAAGTCGAAGGACAAGATGTAGCAGACAAAACTGACCCCAACGAAAGTGACATGTTCTTGACTGAGCGACAAAGACAGGAGACGACATACGTGTGTGAACAGAAAGGAAGCCAGTAGTACACTTGCAGACTCGCTGTACTTGTCCACCGCAGCTATACCCCCCTACAGAGACCGCGTGTTAGACTTCGATGAGGTGGAGCATTGCATTATGGGTAGAATGTCTTGCGCGCTCCGTTAGCTCTGTACTCTGCCTCACACGAATTTACAGAAACTATTCCTAAAAAATTAATTTTACGTTAAATACAGCTTTATATGTCATCTTCATGGCGAAGTGCCCATCAGTTCAATAATGGTCATTCTTATTGTGGTATTCGTATCTAAGTAAGGCGCTGTTTGAAATTCGAAAACGTTTGCAATGAAGAACATGGGTCGCTATGATTTTGCGTTTGGTCCATATAACACCATATGTCGCTGCATATGAAATTTAGCTAAGATATAGAATTTTTCTTGAGACTTGGGAGGAGATCTCTTATCTGTCTCCAGTCTTCAGAAACCGGAATTTATGTAGGACATTCACTTCCTACCGCATACGCGCGAGAATGAAATATTCATAACACAACTCATATCTCCTAAACCGTTTGAGATGGCGAAACGATAGAAGAGTATTTTGTCATACGTTTAACAGGTGAACTTTCTTATCTATGTCAATATAGCCACTACTAAGTGGCCACATTGGGTGCACTCGGGAGGGAGTAAAGTAATATCCCCATTTTTTGTGAACCAGGCGGCGGCGCAGGGCACTAAAGGAAAAAAATAAAATGTATATACGAGGGTTGGAACTTAAATACTGGCAACTATTTATTCACAACCAACACAAAAGAGTTACATGTTTGCACCTGACACTGTCCTTCAAAGTAGTCACCAGCGTTGTGTAGAATCCGTTGCTAGCGATGTGGAAGTCGTAGCATACCGTTAGCAGAGCCTGTTCTGTGAATGGTGCGAATGGAGCGGTCTAAAGTTATGGTAACTATTGTGTACGACTGTGATAGTGTTATCCTAACGCATTACGTTCCTCCATGGCAGACCGTCAATGCACAGTATTGCTGTTCGTTTTTGGAGCATCACCTGCGACCAGCTTTGCGAAAGAAGTGGCGACACTTTCTGCGAAACCCATCCATCATTTTGCATGACAATGCGCGGGCCCATACAGCGAAAGCTGTGGCTAGTCTGTTCGCTCGATGGGACTGGAAAATACTGTACCGTCCACCATACTCCCCGGATTTAAGTCCTTGTGACTTTGATTGGATTCTGAAGATGAAGGAACCACTTCGTGGCATTCGCTTCAGAACTGTTCCAGAGGTTCGACAGGCGGTAGACCGCTCCATCCGCACCATCAACAGCACAGGCTCTGCTAACGGTATATTACACCTGTCACATTGCTGGCAACAGGTTCTACACAACGATGGTGACTACTTTGAAGGACAGTAACAAACGCAATCACTTAACTCTTTTGTATCGGTTGTGAATAAATAGTTGCCACTATTTAAGTTCCAACCCTCATAATTTAGCATGCTAGATTAAGCAGTGTGTAGTTTTGATTTAAATAATTAAACTAGAAATTCTAGACTATGAAATTCATTATCGTTATTTTCAGCTTTCTTCATTCCCTTGTATCTCAGCTTAATATTTCCTTCTTCCGAGTTACTTATTCATTTCAAATATCTATCTGGCAAAATAATCTTAAATTCATTATTAAACTCCATACAAATTTTTTCTCTACATCTAGCACTGAAATATTCGCATCCACTGCTGTTATACAGAATATTTACTTGTGTCTCACTAATATTTTGAAACAAATTAGCGTTATTGAGCTTCTTGAGTAGGGGGTCCATCTATTCAGAAAAAAATTTAATTCATAAAATTTGACAAGACACCAGGCCATATTGGAGAAACCCATAGGGCTTTTCTTTGATGTTTATTTCTTGCTTCTTATTTTCACCCTCCATGTTTTTTCTGGTGGTGTTGATGTGTCACTTTTTTTCTGTGTTGCTGCTGCTGTCGCATCTTCTTCTCTTGTAGATTGTTGAGATGCCAGATAAGAGCAGCGATGTTAGCTCTAAGACATTGTCAAAGAATGCAGGACAGCAGAGGACTTAGTAATGGCCAGCCAAACCATTAGCTAAAGTGCTTGCTTTGCTTGTACAGGCAAGCAAAACTGTTACACATCATATATATAGTGGGTATTTGAGTAATAAACTTCATTCAAATTGGGACGTTCTCATCGATTTATTTCAGATGCGAATACATTTTTTTTACTTTATTGCATTTTTTAAGAAGAGATGTATTATAAATAACATATAAATATGGAAGTGAACACTCAAATTAAGATTAAAGAAGAACATTTTCTATGAAAAGTGAAGTATATTCCGATACTGTCATGACTGCAGACTATGTCAGCACTATCTGTTACTGAGTGAATGCAACAGATGCCCTTGGGCTGCACCTGCTTCCTCGTTGTGTGCGAACTGTACAGCTAACTATGCAAGCGGGATGGAGATAGGGAGGTGGAGCAAAGTGCAAGGGATGGTTTGATATCTATTTCAGGCGCACACACTTCCTAGTGAGCTTGGTCAGGCGTGAGGTCTTCCAGAGTCAAAAACTTAAGCAACAGCTGCCACCTGGGCAATTAAGTATATCGATTTTTGTTTGTTTGTCAGCCCAGTTTTAAAAAACTGAAAAGCTAGTATAATCTGCGTGAAAAGGGCTACCCAGAGAAACAGCTCTATCTTCTTAAAATGTAAATATGATTTTAACAAGTATATAATTACAAGTTTTCACCATCATATGTCAAATTTTTCTTACCATACGTGACTATGTAGGCAGAAGTTTCATTCGGTATTTTATCATTGAAACTGGCACAAAGTTTCATAGTAGTCTTCTGTGTGGCGGTGGAATTCATTCCCCTAGACATAATTTATGACATAGACAGAATAATTTGTTGTGCAGTTGTATGGATTTCTCTTAACATTATCATTCAGTTGAGTGACTCGCTTAAAATCGTGGACAGTATCATATGCCTCCAGGCAATTGTTTAGTGGATCTAGATTCCACATTTCTTGGAGAAAAACTTCATTTCTTCCATTCTTTATCTAGATATTCTGTAGTTTGATGTAGTCAAACAGGGAAAAGTCAATTCACTGAGTATTTTTTCGATTTGTTTGAAACACAACAAAAATAAAGTAAGGCATACTAAATTCTGCCAAATTATACTAATTGGTGATATCTAGTACATAATCTCTTTTTCCACTCAATCCTGCAATCTCTATGATTTGTGATTCAAAGAAAGGTAAGGGAACTTTTGGATTTTTTAGTCTCTCTTGCTCTCACTTGAGTGCTTATCCATGTCTTGCCACAGTAATATCAGTTTTTCAAACTAGTTCTTTATGATATTTGAAGAAACCACCAAGATATTCTAGTGGAAAAATTACTTCATTTTTCTTACTTTTTATCTTCCCATTATTTAGGAATTAGGATATATGCTTAATTCACTGTATAGAGATGAAGTCAGTCACATAAGGACAGATGAAGAAATAAAAGCATATTCAGTTCTAGACAAAATATTATTTCCTTACTTTTTGGTGAGAACCTTGAATAGTTTTGCCACATAATTATAAGTTAGCTTTTTGTTGGATTATCCATGATATGTAGGATAATGTGTACCACCACCTCCAATAATACTGAAGCTTATGTAGAGATGAACTTGATTAGGATGACCCCAACGATCTCTAATATTTATGTTAAGCTCTGTCTCTTTGGTGGAGAGATTTAGATAATTTTTAGCCTTCTCATTCACAGGGAATGAGTAAAACTGGTTTCTTAGAAGCTCATTCATTTAATAAGCATAAAATATTATTAAGCCATTTCTAAAATAATTGTTACAGTAGCACCACTTAATCAAATTATCATTTTCATCAGTTACAGTTATTTCTTAATACTGTGTAGTATCAGAAATTGGAATATGTATGGGATAAAGTGGTTCATGATTTAGTGGTCCACCAGGTTCCCCAAGTGTTCAGATCTGTGTAAATGCCTAAAGGACCAAACTGCTGAAATCATCAGTCCCTAGACATATGCATTACTTAAAGTAACTTATGCTAAGAAAAATACACACATCCATACACGAGGGAGGACTAGAGTCTCTGGCAGCTCCGGCAGGAAAGGTCGCACAGCCTGTAAGATGGTGACCAAGTTCAGCATTAGGTTAAAATGAAGACAATAGTATTAGTTTATATGTGAAAACGATCAGTGTTCCTTACAGACATTCCATCAGCCAAATTAAAATTTGTATTGATTAATTCTAATTTTTGGTGTATCATTAGCAATAGTTTTTTATTAGCTTCCATAACTTAATTAAATTCTAGCACACTTCCAGTACTATCCTTTATGTACGTATATAATTTAGCGTCACCCACAATAGTAACCCTGTTTAAAATTTCATCTGATTTATTGTGTATATTAGGCCATTTTGCATGAATAAATTTTTCAGACTTTTCAAACTATACTGACCTACAGGAATTTCTATTGTTTTTTCCATCACACTACAATTTATTATTTCATGATATAATATTTGGCGTAAATATGTTGTATAAAACCAATTAGTGCAACATTGCTATAACTTTTTCATGTAGGTGCAGTCAATCTTTTTTTGCAAAAAAATAACTTATCATTGAACTGAAACAACTTACTCATGTCATATTAATAAAAATATTATTAACTAAATGAAGATTGACTAGGAACCTAAAATAAAAAAACTAGAGACGAAATCAAAAGACAAGAATGGCAAGCTCTTACCTAATTCCATTCAATGTGCAACAATATTATCAAGCAGATGTGGGAAGACAACATTAACGATTGGCAGTTATATTCCATCTCAAGGATGGTTGAATTGGAATAACGTTAGTCATCTGTATGTTTACTTTAAAAGTTTAGATCAGCCAAACTATGAAAAATTTAAAAAGATCTGCAAAAATAATGAGAAACTTGCAAATTTTATTGAAAATGATCAAGTATTTGTGCCATTAGATTAAAGTCAAGATAATTTGCTTATAGAATTCAATTATTTCACTCTCGAAAATCAGGATGTGGTTAGGGAATATTTTACTAGAGGCAAACATAAAAGGATAGATTGTTTATACATTAATAGAACTTGTTGCTGAAAATTAAAAAATGTTTACTATTGATTATAATATCAGTTTTACTGATAGTGTTATTAGGGAGGTTAGAGTATACTTTGATATTAAAATGAAAGTTAATAAAATGGCATAACGTCATAATTATTTGTCTATTTTAAATCTCAGCTGACTGTATCAGAAATATTTCATTTATTTAGTTTATTAAATGTATATAAAAATTATCTATATTATATAAAATTTATTTATGAAAAAGTAATTTGGTTTTAACTTTCATTTGGATATAATCTAATTGCTAATCTGATGAAGATTATTATATCAAAATAAATTAATTTTTCTTGTGTGTAGTGATACACAAGGTTAAAGTAATTGTGCCAACAAATTGTATCTGATCTTTCTCTCATACTTGAAATACATTTACTGAATCGGCATAATTGTTTCAAAATTTTGTAATTGTCTCTTTAACAATTTAACGATTAGTATGCTATTTTTATTTATTTCTTCATTTTCTATTTTTTTAGTTGTTCAGTAAAATAATTTTTGTGTTCTGTGTCATTTCTGTAGAAATCTACCATTTATTTTCTAATCTTACATTCTTTTTATTTTCGAATTGATGGTAAAACTTCTTCCATTAAACAGTCTTGAAATTGTGCAAATAATTTCATTTTTGACATCATTATTAATTAATATAGTGCAGACTGATTAATAAATATCATGAGGTTTTATATGTCGTTGTGGGAAAGATTTGTTATGTCTAATATCACTATGGATGTTTTGATATTTTTCTCTAATACTTTCATGAATTGCTTTTTGGGGATTTGTATATTCTAATAGTTCAACAACATCTTTGATTTGAAACAAAGATTATTTTTTCATCAGCAATCGCAGGATCGCAAGTGCTTCATTATTCTTCTAAAGGAGCTTGTTGTTTTTCCAAATAAATTCAAAAATACTCATAAAATTGCAAGAAAAACCAGATGTACTTGGTGACACCATTTACATACATAAAAATTTGAATAGATTACAAATATTTTGTGGTACTTTTTTCATTATGATCTAGACCCACTGCAGTGGTTAATTTTTTATTCACTGACTTTCCTTTATAGCTTGCTGTAAATTAGGCGTAATTAATATCTCATCCTTATCTTTCAAAGACAGTCCTAATTCCATAAACATTAATGGTGAAAAGGGAAGATGGAAAAATGGCACATAATGACAAGGAAAAACCCGAAATCATGGCAAAAGCATTTAGTAAGCTTTTGAATTGTGAAGCACCCTAGCAGCTTTTAGCAGTTAATAAAGACACACCCATCAAGACTCCACCTGATCTCATAAATCTTCTGACAATCTAAGAGGTGGAAATGGCACTCGGTGAGATGAAAAATTATAAGGCATATGGAGAAGACTAAGTTTTTACAGAAATGTGGAAATATGCCAGTGATACAGTTCGAACATCCTTACAAATTCCTAACAAAAATCTGAATAACAGAAAAGATTCCTGAACATTGGACCACAGCCACGATCCACATACTCCACAAAAAGGAGATAAAAGCAACCCAGATAATCACAGAGGTAGCTCTCTCTTAGACTGCACATACAAGTTTTTCTCCAGACTCCTCTACAAGAGGATCAAAGAGCAACTAGAGGAAGAATTAGGGGAATACCAAGGAGGCCTAAGACCTTGGAGAAGCTATGCAGAACAGATAATTACTTTAAAATTAGCGACAGCATTTTACAAGAAACGAAATAAACCTCTTGTAATAACCTTCATGGCCTTTTAAAAAGCATATGCTGTGTCCATAGACCTTCAATGTTGAAAATCTTAAGAAACTTCAGGCTCCATACAAAAATAATCAAATTGATAGAACTCACCTTAACTGTAGCTAAAGTCAAGTTCACTGGGGAACCGTCTGAGCCATTCATCACAAAACAGGTTTAAGACAAGGACATTGCTTGGCACCCATGCTGTTCAACTGTGGTTTAGAACATGTAATAAGGGAATGGTAGAAGACTAACCCAAAGAACATCCAAATTGGAAGACCCAAAGGCAATGTAAGTTTAAATTGTCTAGGATTTGCTAATGACCTTGCTCTCTCATCCAGCAGTATTCAGGAAACCAAACAACAAGTTATATCACTACAGGAAATAGCACAGAAAATTGGTCTTGGAATATTCGTTGAAAAAACAGTCATCACTTTAACTAACCCACCACACATAAACAAAATTGCCGTTGGAAACCAAGAAATCAAAATTGTAGATAAATTTAAATATCTGGGAGAAATCGTAACATATAACCTCAATGAAAAGCCAACATGGCGTAACAGAATAAACAAATCGACTAGAGCACAATATATCACCAAGAACACATACAACAAAAAGAGCCTGTCAACACCAACAAAATTAAAACACTCTAAAACAATCACTCAACCAGAAATAACATACGCAAGTGAAACCATCTTCAAAACAACTAATACTGCACAAATAGATAAAATTCTCAAAATAGAGAGAAGAACCACCAGAAAGTGCATCAACAAATCATACCAGAAAGATGGACACTGGAGAACAGCTACAAATGAAACAGTCTGCAAGGAAATAGAAACTGTAATGAGTACAATCAGGAAGAAACGTATTTCGTTTTTTGGACATCTAATTAGAACACCAGAGAACAGGATCATCAGGAGAATAATAGAAAAATTGTGGAATAATAGGTACAACATTAAGTGGATTACAGAAATTGAGGAAGATATGGATGAACTACAGATTACATTGGAAGACCTAAGAGACAAAACTGACAAAATCAGGAAACTAACAGACAAACAAACCAGACTGCACAAATGAGAATCAACAAACAGACAATAGGAAGGGGGACTTCCGATGAAGAAAGAAGGATGAGATCCGAGAGAATGAAGAAGTACTGCACCAATAGGAAACTGAAAAATTCTTTGTGTAAGGTGGCAGGAGTGGTCCAATGAAGCCCATAAAATGTAAATAATAATAATGTCAAATCATTTTGCTTCAGATATTCAAATATATTGATCTTACATAACTCTGAACAGTGAAATAAGTGTTTAAGATTGACTCCAAACAATGCAATATGTTTTATTTAACTTAATTATATAATCTAATTTTGTAATTCTCTTAAGTGTTTATCTTAAACTGTTTCATTATAGATGTGAGTTCCTTTCTCATGAAATGTGTATTGTACTTAAAACACATAAATGAAAAAAATATAGGTAGAAATGCTGGTGACAGTAAAATAAGGATGCAAATATTTTATCTGTACAGATAGCTAGTGTCAGCAACAAGATAGGTGATTCATTTATTTATATAAATTTTTATCTCCAACATAAAACTTTACGATTATCTGCATAAATTTAATTTTTCTTACAATTCACACACTTTTGCTATAACTAGTGAATTTCGAGCTGCATCACAACCAGTTTTACCAACAAAAAGATAATTATCATTTTCTTTTTCCCAAAATTTAATCCCTTTTTAGATAGTTTAATGTTATGTCGATGATTAATGTTGTCTAGGGTGTTAATTACTTCAAAAAAAATTTTCAGTTTTGCCAAATTCTTTCCCAAAACTTTTTCTGATATATGTTCCTTCAGTAAGAAAATGATGTGATTTTGCCTAAACCATTCTAATAAAATTTGTTGTGCAATGGTATTTATTATACAATTATTTATTCCAATCTAATAAAATGTTTCTATGTAAATGGATGTTATCAAGTCCAAGAAGTGTAAAAATTTTGAATTGGAACAGTCAGTTGATAACATTAATTCACACAAGTACACAAATTATAGGATTTCAAGTTTTGTAAGGAATGTGGTAAAAACTATCATAAAATCATTTTTAATAATAAGCAAGTCCTTTGTGTATATGAAACATATGTTTCAGTTCAATATTCCAAGAAGCATTTTAAAATATTTTCCAGTGACAAACATTCTAAATTGGTTCTATCCCTGAAAATTATTAGCATGATAATTCAAAAAATTTATTGCTTGTCAAGAAATTGAAGATTTTTTGTACTTTAGTCCTACATCTAGGGACTGGCTCTCAAGTAGAAGCAAGGTTTATCAATGAAAAAATGTAAATAAAAGAGGGTGTGTAGATGTGGAAAAGATGTTAT
The DNA here is from genome assembly GCF_021461385.2 of Schistocerca piceifrons. Taxonomy (NCBI): domain Eukaryota; kingdom Metazoa; phylum Arthropoda; class Insecta; order Orthoptera; family Acrididae; genus Schistocerca; species Schistocerca piceifrons. The sequence goes on from NC_060138.1 coordinate 192,188,096, forward strand.
TAAAATGATATCAAAAACATTTATTGTCAGACATGTAAAATAAAGTGTAAATTAAATTTAATTATTGAATATGTTTTGAAATTATTTAAGACTTCTCGTTTTCCACAAACCTCTTAAAATTTTATCCTCATTAATGGAGAGCCTATATAGATGATTCCCAGTTGCTCAATTTTGTGAGGCTTGTAGAAGAAATACTTTAAGGGGATACAATAGACTAAGAAAACATGGTTTAATTAATTTAAGTGGATCATATAATATAGCGATTAAGTCTAACCCTGTGGACATAAATAATCTCAATGGCATAAAAGTAGATGATATTAAAAATTAGCTAGCACTTTTGGCATTAGAAGCTACAACAAATTAAAGAATTCAGAATTAGTTAATTCAGTTATGTTGCAGGAGTTCTTATTTCATACTGAATTATTCCAAAAGAGTAAATTAAGACCAAAACATATACCTAACATAAATCATTTTTGCAGACTTGATGATGTCTTTCAAAAATGGTGAGGAGTAATCTTTTTGAGCAAGCAAAAGTGTCCAAACCGTCAAAAAACAGTTGTTTGAGATTAAAGAAATAAGGTTTAAATCATTGAAACATTTAAAGTTTGGTCTGTTGACTATAAAATTGTGTTTAACAGTAGTAATATTTGTAAACTCGATACTGTTAGTGAAAAAGCAGGTTATATAATGAAAGTGCTTAATGCTATGGTGCATGTAGTTAAAAAGGGAACTAATTCAGAAAAGAAGATAAGTTGAATATAACAACAAGCAAATCCAAAGATAATCAAAATATCCACGGGTATGCTGCCGGTCTATAGTGTCCAACGGGCACAATATTTCGGCGATCATACATGTCGCCATCATCAGGTGAACTGACGGACTAGAGCTCATGTGAACGTGCCGGCGCTTCTCAAGGACACAGATTTACCGGAGGGTGACGCTAAGAAATTGTTACCCCAAGGTCCGGTACCGCCTAGACTATATGTTCTCCTGAAGGTTCACAAAGAGGGGGTACCATTACGCCCCATTGTCAGCAACATCAGGGCACCTACATATTTGTTGGCCAAATACCTGACGGGAATATTAAGTCCTTATGTGGGTAAATGCCCTCATCACATCCGTAATTCCGTGGATTTTGTTAAACGCCTTGATAGCTTCAGGTTGGATGAGTCAGATATCATGGTGAGTTTTGACGTCGTTTCCTTGTTTACAAGGGTACCCCTGCGAGAGTCACTAGAATTGATTAGTCAGAAGTTTGACGAGAAGACCACTGAACTTTTTAGGCATGTCTTGACTTCCACGTGTTTTCTTTTTAATGGAGAATACTACGAACAAACGGAGGGAGTCGCCATGGGTAGCCCACTCTCACCGGTGGTAGCGAATTTGTACATGGAGAACTTCGAGGAGGAAGCCCTGTCGTCATCCGTATGGAAACCTACTTGCTTTTTCCGTTACGTGGACGACACGTTCGTCATCTGGCCACATGGTATGGATAAACTCCTTGACTTCCTTACACATCTTAACTCCATACACCCCAACATCAAATTCACTATGGAGACTGAAACGGAGGGTAAATTACCTTTCCTTGACGTCTTGGTTAAGAGAAGGGCTGACGGTACCCTAGGTCATGGGGTGTATCGGAAGACTACGCACACTGATCTGTATTTTCACGCAGACAGCTGCCACCACCCTTCACAGAGGAATGGGGTACTTAAAACTCTACTACATAGGGCGCGCACTATCTCTGACGCAGAGAGTCTACCCCAGGAATTGGAACATCTGAGAACTGTATTTCGAAAAAATGGGTACTCAGAGTGGCAGATTCAACGTGCTCTCCGCCCAACCACTGCATCACAACCTGTTGAGATGGATGAAGTTACGAGGGAGGAGGTAGGCACTGCATTTATTCCATACACAGGCGCACTCTCGGGGAAAATCGCCCGCATTCTGAAGAAACACCGTGTTGGAACTGTGTTTTGTCCTCCAAATAAAACTCGTGCACTGGTGGGAAGCGCCAAAGATGACCTCGGTTTGAGGAAGGCCGGCGTGTACCAGATTCCGTCTCAATGTGGCAAGTCGTATATTGGTCAGACGATGCGTACCGTCGAGGATCGATGCCGTGAACACCAGAGGCACACTCGACTGATGTATCCGAGCAAGTCGGCGGTCGCTGAACATTGTTTGTCGGAAAATCACGCCATGGAGTATGACCGCGCGAGGATTCTGGTACAGACGTCGAGATACTGGGACAGCGTTGTTGGAGAGGCCATCGAAATTCGCACCAATGACGACCTCATAAACCGTGACTGTGGCTATAATCTTAGCAAGGCTTGGGAACCAGCGATCGGGTTAATCAATAGTAAATCGAGCAAACGTATAGTTGTGACGACCACGGCGGACAGAGCCATCACACCGACGTCATCTCAGACGCCGTCACAATCTGTTCCACCCCGCGACCGTGGCGCGGGACGCGGACGGCGGAGGGAGAGCGCCGCGGTCGGAGGATATTTAAATCGGCCGCCGCCGCGACCGAACCCAGTTCCCTCTGAGCAGCCATAGCGTACGGATCTCCGTGCCGGCACGTTCACAGGAGCTCAGTCCGTCAGTTCACCTGATGATGGCGACATGTATGATCGCCGAAATATTGTGCCCGTTGGACACTATAGACCGGCAGCATACCCGTGGATATTTTGATTATCAAATACGCCGGGAGAAACTCAAGAATCACAAATCCAAAGATGTTTAATTTCTACAGGATACAAAGTATCAGGTAATACTTGACAATCAGTTCAAGTTTGTGCACTAAAATCAGAGCTATATTATCATCTGATGAGTCTACTGATAGGGCAGATGCCACATTAAATATTCAGATGTTAGCAATTCCTAGAGGCAGCAGCAGTAATAAAAAAATAAATTTAGCTCATGACTAAAAGTTAAAAGTGTATTACAGGAATTAATAATAATTATAATCTTTGGTGTCCTAGAGCTATAATAGTAGCATTAATATATCACATGAATAATATCTTTGGCAGAGAACTAGCTATGTTTGAAATTAAGGAAATCAGAGTAGGAGATAAACACAAATTACAAAAAGAGTTAACCAACAGATTATGTAACCAGTTAGGAGAATGCAATGAAGAAGGATTTCCTCTAGATGACATTAAAAATGTTGGGCAACTACTAGATGCCAAATAAATGTTGTATGTGGTGAGAATTTCGATTCAGTTATCTATAGTGGTCCTAAGCAAGCAATAAAGGTAGACCTGTACAAAATCAAAACCATTATAATGTAATTAACAGCATGTCAGCATTCTTAGGATCGACATACTATTGTACTATATGTAACACATTTAATATGTGTAAAATAACAAAAAGAACAAGCATAGCTGCAAAATGAGACAAAGTCTGTATGTTTTGCAAAAAAAGAAGGACACAATGCTGAGGAAAATAAAATATATTGTGGAAACTGCAGTAGGTGTTCTTACAATGAAGAATGTTTAAACAATCTCTAAGAAGTTTGTGATACAGTTCATAAATGTTAAAAATATAAATGGATTTGTTTGAGATCTGAAGTACAAAAATGTGGCTTTGAAATATGTGTAAACGGTCAAGAATGGGTAAAAACTAAAAATCAGATGTGTTACATGCAATTTAGAACACAAAAAGGGGGTGCCTGTGAAAGATATTTTGGTAAAGAATATATAGTCAACATATGCCAAAATTGTAATAAATTAATAGTTCTCCATTAATATTAGTAGAGAATACCAAGAAATGTAGAAAAGTTAGTTGCAGGTAAACAGTTAAAATATTGTGAAAAGGGAATACCAATGAGAAACTATTGTTATTTTACAAAAGATGCATGTAGTTTTATAGTCCAAATCTAATAATTTTAGTGGTGATGCTGTTTATAAAGTTAAGACAAATTGTCAATCCTGTAGGTGGATAATACCCGAATAATATCAGAATTATACATTTGTAGCTCATCTATGTGGGATAATGAAAATTACTGTGACACTTATCATGATCTTGTATCATTTTCTGTGGGTGATGAACACTTTTCCGATTGCTCACAAACCTACGGATAACTGGTCAAATCTTAGAGCAGCGAAGTGTCGAACATTATGAAACACTATTATTGATGTGGAGAAGGACTAAGTTTTAGAAGGGACTAACTGTGAACATAAACTTCATGGTAGACAGTCTGCTAGTAATAGTCAAGGTGTATCATTTGAACAAGCTATAAATAAGGACTTGTAAACTGTGTCGCTCTTCCGTGAAATATTCTGCTGAAACTGTAAGAACTAGACATTTCATTTCTGTATTTTCTCATGTGCCAAACATTCTGTAGAAACAATTGCCTGAGAACAAAGAAGTGATTGTGTTTTGTACCTCTTTTTCCATATTTTAGATGAATATCTTAAAGCTATTTAAACAAAGCAAAACTTATAAAGATTCTAAATTTTGATCTTTGAAGTCAATTTACAGCCCTGTGCTGCAAGAGGCCTTCGATATGCAGCATGCAAAAGGGCAATGTGTAACGTAACTTCATTGATGTGTCAAAAACAGCGTTATGTAGTCGACTTTCTAATTGATGTGTTGGTAAATGTGCCAATACCTTGTAGACAGAGGAGGCCGATGCACGCTATCTAACACAGACGGGCGTGAATTCTGGAACAGGATAAGTAGTGAATTCTAATAAGAAAAGTATGCAGCTCCTCGAATACTTATCTTTATTCCATCCTTGTGGTACATCGCTCTTGATAATACAAATAAGACTATCTTCAGATATGATTAATGGCGCCTTGCTAGGTCGTAGCCATGGACTTAGCTGAAGGCTATTCTAACTGTCTCTCGGCAAATGAGAGAATGGCTTCGTCAATGTAGTCGCTAGCAAAGTCGTCGTACAACTGGGGCGAGTGCTATATCGTATCTCGAGACCTGCCTTGTGGTGGCGCTCGGTCTGCGATCACACAGTGGCGACACTCTGGTCCGACATGTACTAAATGGACCGCGGCCGATTTAAGCTACCACCTAGCAAGTGTGGTGTCTGGCGGTAACACCACACTAATTATTCGTTTTTGGTTTACCAGTCTTGACATTTGGTATCCTTGTGTGCCCTGTCGTATAAGTGAGCCAAATTGGTCCTTTGTGCGACCAGCGAACAGGTGTGTCATACACCGAAATTTACTGTGATTTCAAGGCTCTGGTAGAGAGTAAATTGCTATCCATTTGCCTGATCGCTAGACCGTGAGATTTTTGCACATCTTTCATGGCCACAATCGATTCACAGGTGCCACCCCACGTCTCAACTCCGCCGTACCCAAAACGTCAGCTGAAAGTTACATCGCCACACGAAGCAAACAGATTAATGTACTGCTGCTCTGGCATTGTCAGGGCAGACAGATCTCAATTGCCACTTGCTCTTAGCTGCACCTATGTAGTGAAATTACAGTAGGTTTGATCAATCAAAGTCTGCTCAACGTCAGATCGATTGAGATTGCGTTATCCAAATTTTTAGGGCCAGAGTACTTGACTCACTTCTGCCACCCAGGATCCTTGTCCATTGTATTCTTAAACACCCTGTTAGTTGTTTATGGCATACAATCAATAAGTTGTTTAGCATAATTTATGTCTGGTTTAATAAAATAAATGTTGTTAGTAAATTTTACTTCAGTCTAAATAATTTATATAGTCCCCACAGGGTTAACTTTCAACCTCATCGTATGTTTCTTATGCTCATGAACAAATGACCCTTGTTTAGCTTTTCTCAGTGTCGTCTAGTAGTGCTTTTTACAAAATCACACTTTCGTATAATCTTTCATTTTGGTGATATCTTACTATATTTAAGGTAAAATAAGTAAAATTTATATAACTGACACACTAAAATTAAAATATAAATTCAACCAGAGGGCTACTCATAATATTCTTTGTAACCTTCTTACGTTTGTATGTCATAAAACACTTTTATTATTTGACTGTTTTGAAGTAATGTTAACAGACATTTTAAAGTTCCTGATATATAAACTAATTTTATATCTCACAATTTATAATTAAATTTTAAACAGACATTGTAAGCTGACATTTTAAACTGAAATCTTGAAGTAATGTGTTAAACTGACATCTAGAACTCATATTTTGAACTGACCTTTCAGAATGAATCTTCAGCTGACATCTAAAACTGATTTTTAAACTGATATTTTTATCTCGTAATCTTAAAATGACATCTTAATTTCACATCTTAAAATGATAAATTAACTCATATTTTAAACTGAAATTTGGGAAGAGTAATAAATATGCACTGAAAGTTCAAAGTGCCAAATCCGCTTTTATAATGTAAAATGATAGATTTAAAAAAGATGTGAAGAATGAGTTGAGGCTGCATAATATTAAATTTTATTAAATTTAGAACTTTACTATCACTTGTCAGTTCCACAAATTCCTTGATTTTCACTTTAAATCTAATGTGATACAACTAAAATGAAAAAATGAAAGAAGAGGGGACAGAAAAGATGTGAAATGGCTTAAGAGCACGCTTTTGCGCTGCAGCAAAACGCAAACGTCATGCCCCATCTTTTATCTACGAGTACTTTCGTGGAAATTTTGAAGAGTTCCGCATAACTTTACACGACCAAATTCATTCCCTCTCCTAACCCTAAATTTCGAAGCCCTAGACGCTGCCTAGTTTCCTTATGGTGTAGAGCTGGGCCCGATATATACACTACTGGCCATTAAAATTGCTACACCAAGAAGAAATGCAGATGATAAATGGGTATTCATTGGACAAATGTATTATACTAGAACTGACATGTGATTACATTTTCACGCAATTTGGTTGCATAAATCCTGAGAAATCTGTACCCAGAACACCCACCTCTGGCCGTAATAACGGCCTTGATACGCCTGGGCTTGAGTCAAACAGAGCTTGGATGGAGTGTACAGGTACAGCTGCCCATACCACAGTTCATCAAGAGTAGTGACTGGCGTATTGAGACGAGCCAGTTCCTCGCCCACCATTGATCAGACGTTTCCAATTGGTGAGAGATCTGGAGAAGGTGCTGGCCAGGGCAGCAGTCGAACGTTTTGTGTATCCAGAAAGGCCCGTACGGGACCTACAACATGCGGTCGTGTATTATCTTGCTGAAATGTAGGGCTTTGCAGGGATCGAATGAAGAGTAGATCCATCGGTCGTAACACATCTGAAATGTAACGTCCACTGTTAAAAGTGCCGTCAATGCGAATAAGAGGTGACCGAGACATGTAACCAATGGCACCCCACACCATTACGCCGGGTGATACGCCTGTATGGCGATGACGAATACACACTTCCAATGTGCGATCACCGCGATGTCGCCAAACACGGATGCGACCATCATGATGCTGTAAACAGAACCTGGATTCATCCGAAAAAATGACGTTTTGCCATTCTTGCACCCAGGTTCGTGGTTGAGTACACCATCGCAGGCGCTCCTGTGTGTGATGCAGCGTCAAGGGTAACCGCAGCCATCGTCTCCGAGCTGACAGTCCATGCTGCTGCAAACGTCGTCGAACTGTTCGTGCAGATGGTTGTTGTCTTGCGAAGGTCCCCATCTGTTGACTCAGAGATCGAGACGTTGCTGCACGATCCGTTACAGCCATGCGGATAAGATGCCTGCCATCTCGACTGCTAGTGATAGGAGGCCCTTGGGATCCAGCACGGCGTTCCGTATTACCCTCCTGAACCCACCGATTCCATCTTCTGCTAACAGTCATTGGATCTCGACGAACGCGAGCAGCAATATCGCGATACGATAAACCGCAATCTTGATAGGCTACAATACGACCTTTATCAAAGTCGGAAACGTGATGGTACGCATTTCTCCTCCTTTCACGAGGCATCACAACAACGTTTCACCAGGTAACGCTCGTCAACTGCTGTTTGTGTATGAGAAATCGTTTGGAAACTTTCCTCATGTTGGGGCGTTGTAGTTGTCGGAACCGGCACCAACCTTGTGTGAATGCTCTGAAAAGCTTATCACTTGCATATCACAGCATCTTCTTCCTGTCGGTTAAATTTCGCGTCTGTAGCACATCTTCGTGGTGTAGCAATTTTAATGGCCAGTAATGTATATGCTGAGGATTATTCGTCACCTGCCTGGTATTAATGGCGCTGGGAGAGAAGAGAAACTTGGAATGCACTGGGTTATCGCACCAGCAATTCGGAGTGCGGTGCAGGTGCTCGCGCTAGATTCAATGGTGCGGCAGGGGTTTCTGTTCATTTGAGACGGCGCCCATTAGCTGGGGGACCGCGACCATCGCCTGCGACGCGGCGCCTCGCGAGCTGCGGTCGGCCCTCCGCTGTGCGGCCGTGTTGCGCGCGCACACGCCCGCTGTGACGTGCACGCAGTCGCCCGCCATTAGTCAGGCCGGGATCTGGGGTTAGGGCGAGGCGAGGCCGCGGCTGACCAAGACGGATGGCGCGATCGCGGAGTCGACCGGCCCGCCACCGGACGCTAATGCGCTGCGCCAGATGCACGGAGGCCGCGAAATGGCGCGCAATTACCGCTGTCTGCCAGAAGACTGGCGCCAGACCTGCGCCGCTGCCGGAGGGAACCTCTACAACAACACATAGCAAGCTTTACAGTTAACAAAAACTAGATTTTTTTTCTGTACACTATCTAATACGCAAGTAACCGTGCAGTTGAGCGCCCTTCAAACCAACTACCTAATCAAAAACATCCAGATACCCCTATTTGTCTGGAACTGACCACTAGATGTCATGAGAGGCCGACTTGTCAGTGTAAAAGGAAGCGGGGAGTGCTTTGTTTTACACGTTACGGGAAGAAGATTACTGCGAAGTTTGCCAAATCATCCTTACACCACCAGAAGTGAACAAGTCGTCACCCTGCCTATGCACGGTTGGTAACTATGCACAGACAGGATGACGACTCCAGCGAGCGACCAAATGGTGTAAATTGCTCTGAAGATGACCCCATCGCGGGTTGAAACCGGTTGGCGGCAAAATAAATAATGCGATTGTGACTGTCATTTTGAATAATTGATTATAAGTTAATTAATCGCTGTTATCTCCATACAACTATGCTGTCTAAAAATTTCAACACTTTCTTTACTGCGTACACTGCTACACATTACTGGCGTCAGCAACATAACATTTAAACCAGTAAGGGTACAATTCGTCTTGTGTGCAGAAGTTATGTGGATACACTCAATTGAAATACATGTAGAATGAGATGGAATTTTCCAAAACCCTCCCAAAAACCACAAAAAAGTGTTACAAAGCGTAGTACAGAAATACGAAAGTACGATGAAAGTAACTTTTTTTTCAGAATATTACAGTGGCTTACGGAAGATATTAGCAGCGACGTCATGTGTAAATCGAACACAACCATCGATCGCCGACTGGACAAGTTCCTGACAAGTGCAGTCGTTAGGAGAATCCCCTGTGGAGAGCTCCGTTACTCCGGATCACGGTACGTGGTAATACGAAGAAAAATAATGGAAAAAGGAGAATTCCTTCTATTTCGTTATGATACTGTCCCAAAGTCTACGCAAAATGGATGTTTATAATTCCTTTCCTGCAGCTGAATACACTCTCCAGGGGGCACCATCTCATTGTAGCACTGTCCCTTTGGGTGGATGAGTTTGTGCGCTTAAATGAATCTGAGAGCTATATCCGTTGTAGTATAGTTATTGGCGAGTCCAACCTAGCCAGAAATGTCTCAGCAGAGGATCCAGGCAGTGTGCCTCACAACGAACTTCTGGCCTATTTCTCCGTTCCTTATCTACAACATATTTCTCTGTTCCATAGGGCAGGGAGGAACTCTTGAGGTATAATGAAACCCATCCTCCTAGAGGAGAAAACACTGATGAAAAATCCTGCCAGCCCAGAAACAGAAAAGTGGCAGCCTCACTGCACGGCTAGTCCTGAGCAGCGTCCGTAACGCGACCAGGGAGCGTTTATCTTCACCTGAAACCTTACAAGAGTGCCTCGGAACTGGATGGAACACTATAGGGCGAAAATGGCTAGACCGACTTGTTTACGAGTCGACACACGGAATGTCAGACGTGCATATAGACCAGAAGCTACCAAAAAAATGGTTCAAATGGCTCTGAGCACTATGGGACTCAACATCTTAGGTCATAAGTCCCCTAGAACTTAGAACTACTTAAACCTAACTATCCTAAGGACATCACACACACCCATGCCCGAGGCAGGATTCGAACCTGCGACCGTAGCAGTCCCGCGGTTCCGGACTGCAGCGCCAGAACCGCTAGACCACCGCGGCCGGCTAGAAGCTACCAAAATTGTACCGTCCGTATTAGACGAATGTTGATGTCAGTGTATCGCAGAAACCTACGTGATGTTGGGGAAGAGATTTTACTGTGCATGAGGAAAAAAACCAGTAATTATGGAGGCTGCGGAGAGAAGCATGGAACAGGATTTGCGGTGAGTGCCCTTTTGGTAAGACAAACGGTACAGTAGTTTCCGCTCTATAAGCAGCAGGTTTCACGGCTCGCTCGCACCGGGAAATACAAACAAAGGCGGCTCTGCCGCCAATTTTATTGCACGACGCGGCCGGCCGCGGGTGCAAAAGAACCCATGTGGACGGGTGGAAAAAAATGTGTCAGGCTTCATAATACGTATTTATATGTGTCGTGTATTACGCATTTCTTGTACGTAATGTGAATCTGCACATGAACTTTCCTAATCCTCCTCACACCTTTCCATAAAGCTGATTTGGGAAGTAGTTCTGTATTATAGTAGTGCAACCCTTACTCCTGGGTGGGGGGTCAGAGAGACAGCACAGACAGGTAAAAGTCAAAGACTTTCCAGTATCACAAGATTTGGGGTGGAGAGGTTGGTCACGGCCAAGTGGTTTGACTATCCCCTCCACAGGGGCCCAGGAAGACCTCCGGGTGCCCGCCATATTCGGGGAGTGTTACAGAAGACGGGTAAGTGAGCAGACGTGCCCTCAGTGCGTCTGTCTCAATATTCACGCATGGAAGAGAAATATTTGAATATTTGTACTAATTTTTTTATTTCCAACTTTGGACTGTGTAAGGAAATGAATGTTCTCGTTTAATTTCGGAAATTTGACCCCCTGTGTTAACGTATCTGGTCCCCAGCTTGCCCGTTGTCCTCCTCACATAGTGGATGTCCTATGAAAAAAATATTGGGAGACTTTGGTGGTACACATTTGGCCAACGCAATTCTGTCTTGCCCGTAGAAATGTGCGTAAAGATTAGTATATAATATATCCGAGCTATAAGTTGTAAAATTGTAATATCTGTAAACTGAAACAATTGCTGCAATCGCTGTAAAATCGAGTGATAAGATTTAAAATAAATAGGTAATCAATTGTCATCAAGCTTTAACATACCTTAAAAATCACAAAGAAGTCAAGTTAAAGGAATTGATATAGAATGCAGGGACCCACACGTCAGCGTGTGAGCTCTCCAGCCCCTCGCATAGTATCGTACAGAAAGGACACGCTCTCTAGGTAGCGCTCTCAAGCTCCCCACCCCAGTTATCCGTTGCGCAATTTTCATTCAGGGCTTGACATCAGCTTCCATCTGGCGTCCCTAGGCAAGGAGGTTTGACGGTAATCTTTCAAGACAAGTGAAGAACTTCACTGGAATGAGCAAGAGGGTATCATGTCTCACTATGAGGCATAATGCCTGATAATGCAAGGTGGAGAAAAATAATTTCTGTGAAGAACTAGAAATATTTAGATCATTTTGCGAGATTCAGTGCCAAAGAGGGACAGGAAGACACGTACAGATAAAAAAAATTGGTAAGGAGTGCATACATGCGAAAACAAACGACAGTGGACTGGTCTTATCTGTTTTGTGCTAAACCAGAACCCTGTGGTGAGTTCGACGATCTTTCCCCATCACCGAATACACAAAAGTGGCCGATGCTTTCCCAGATGGTAGCGTCATCAATCAGATCGATCACTTGCTTGTAGATAAGAGTTGCAAGAAGTATACGATTCATATTAGATCTTAAAGATAGGATGATTCGGACTCAGGTCATTACCTAATAATACGCAAACTAGAACTACCAGCTGTGCTATAAAAAAGAGGAACATCATGGCCGAGAGACAGTTTCAGGTGAGAAGCTTAAAAATCCGCAGTTGTGTCACCAGTCTAATATCAGAGTGCATAACAAATTGTAAGTCCTGACATCAAACGCTAGTGATGAAAGAAGTGTTGATGATCAATGAGAAGAAACACTGAGGTGACAGAAGTCATGAGGTCTCTCCTAATATCGTCTAGGACCTTCTTTTACCCGGTGTAGAGCAGTAGCTCGACGCAGCATGGACTCAATGAATCTTTGGAGTCCCCTGCACGAATGTCGAGCCATGCTCCTACTATAGCCGTTCGTAATTGTGGAAAACATTGGTGGTGGAGGATTTTGTGCACAAACTGGCTTCTCGATTGTGTTCCATAAATCTTCGATTCGATTCATATCGGGCGATCTGGGTGGCCAAAATCATTCGCTCGCACTGTCCAGAATGTTCTTCAAAGCAATCGCAGACAATTGTGGTCTGGTGACATGGCGCATTGTCATCCACAAAAATCCCATCCTTATTTGAGAACATGAAGTCCATGAATGACAGCAAATGGTTTCCAAGCGTCCGAGAATAACCATTTCCAGTCAAAAATGTGTTAAGTTGTACTGCGTCCATTCCATATAAACACAAGCTGCATCATTATGGAACCGTCATCAGCTTGCACAGTGCCTAGTTGACAGCAAGGGCTAAGTCTTCAAATGGTTCAAATGACTCTGAACACTATGGGACTTAACATCTGAGGTCATCAGCCCCCTATAACTTAGAACTACTTAAACCTAACGAAACTAAGGACATCACACACATCCATGCCCGAGGCAGGATTCGAACCTGCGACCGTAGCGGTCACGCGGTTCCAGACTGAAGCGCCTAGAACCGCTTGGCCACAGCGGCCGGCGTCTATGTCTTCGTGGGATCTGCACCACACTCGAACACTATCATCATCTCTTACCAACTCAAATCGGGACTCATATGACCAGGTCTCGATTTTCCAGTTGTCTATGGCCCAACCGACATGGTCACGAGCCCAGGAGAGGCACTGCAGATCATGTGCTGTTAACAAAGGCATTAGTATAGGTCGTCTGCTGCCATAGTCAATTAACACCAGATTTTGCTCCAGTTTCCTTACGGATACGTTCGTTAGACGCTCCACTTTGGTTTCTGCGATTATTTCATTCAGTGTCGCTTGCTTGTTAGCGTTGACAACCCTACCCAAAAGCTATTGCTCTTGGTCGTTAAGTTGTAACCTCCCCCTCACTTATCCACCATTATTGACAGCGAAAAATTAAACCGCGTGTATCTAATGGAAATTTGGGAAAAGCAAATCGTCACTGAAGTTAATCTGTCGGTAAAGAGGGAGGAAAGGGTTACATCTAAATGAAAGGAAAAATGCAAATGAAACTGGTGGAAATTAATTTTGAAAAGTGGTAAAGTTAATAAAGAAAGTAAATGTGCGGCCGTTACGTCAACAATTAACTAGCGGTAATTAGATATTTGAGATTTGGGGGAAATTACGGTCGCCAGTCCTAAGGACAATTACTATAGTAACTGAAAAAGAAAGGTTATTACACATATAATTAGCACTAGAAGCGTGGCAAATGAAGGTTGGCACGTGTAGTGTGAAAACTGAAAGTTTGTCAGAAGTAATAAATTTCGCTACACTCTGACTTAATTTAGCAAAACAATTAATAAAACCGGAAAACTGAAAGTTAATTTAGTGACTGAGATTAATAGTGAACTTTGTTTCTGAAGCATATCGAAATTCAGTAAAATACAGTTAGTCTTGCGCTACCTCAACAAACATTTCAAAAGCTCTTGAATCTACGCCATTTAGAAATAAGAGATATAACTTTGAACTTGAATTAAATGATTCTGAACAATTAACAATAGTAAAATTTAGTACGTACCAAGCTGAGCTGCAGTCACAGGTAAGCTAAAATACGGTAACAAAACTCGCACTCTTAATTTGTGCTCGTGTAATCTAAATATTGTAGCCAGCTATGAATACCTTAACTGAACTTTGAAATTAAAGCAGTGAAATCGAATGATGCTGGCGTTTGAATTTCAACGACACTCGGGTTCATTCCGGAAAAGGAAGGGACCCTGCTTGGTAACGCAATTGGGACAATGAGCAACAAAGGTTCATGCTACGTTGCTGTAATTTAGTTATGGAAATGGAACAGTTTGAAAAGCTGAGGTCTGCCATACAGTTCTAAAACTTTACGTGCTTCCAGTCTTCCTTGTTGGTTGATTGAAGGTTTGAAGCCGTCGATCGGGAAGGTGGCGACAGTCACTCATTGTCGGCCGTCGCTGTTGCAGAAGCTGGATGTTGGCGCTCCTTCTTCTCGACACGGTCACCAGATGAAACGGGCTCTTGATGTGCGCCAGCTAATGCTTCCCGTCCGCGACACCGTGTCAGAAACTATCATGGCAAGTCGAGCGCAATTACATGCTGCCCAACCCCGAAAGCGCGGCAACTCGCGGGAGCGTCACACAACACACTTGCTCCACTGCACTACTCCAGCCAGACCCCCCTCTGCCCGCGCTCCACGCGACAGAGTTAACACTACCAAAGATCCTAAACATTTTGGTTCTCCACACGACCTATCGATGTAATCGTTCGATAGCATAGTTTTCCCTAGGCAAGAACAGGCGTAAAAATACAAATAATATTTACAAAACAACCAATTATACATCGACATAAATGCATAAATATATATATACAAATAGTAAAACAATTACAATATGTAAAGACACAGAAATGTCATATCTTGAGGTAACAAAACAAGGACAAATCTATAGTACAATAGATGGAAATAGAAGGATATGCATTTCTGGCGTTACAAAGTGAAGGCCGTCGGCCACTGCTATGTCCGATTGAGAGGTAATGCCTGAAGTTTGGTATTCTCGGCACACACATGACACTGTGAATCTCGGTATACTGAATTCCCTAACGATTTCCGAGATTCAATGCCCCATTCGTCTATTCCAACTATCATTGCACGTTCAAAGTCCGTTAATTCCCGTCGTAAGGCCACGATGAAGTCGAAAATCTTTTCACACGAATCACCTGAGAACTAATGACAGCTTCGCCAATGCTCTGCCCTTTTATGCCCTGTACACAAGATGCTGCCGTCATGTGTATATGTGCATTTCGCTATCCCATGACTTTGTCACCTCACTGCGTAACGACCGCTGTAAATGAAGCAGCGAAGGAAGTTCTAGGAGAAAAAAGGCAACAGCCAATAAGAAATGGTTCAATAACGCATGTGAAAAAGCTGTGAGGGCCAGGAAGAGAGCAAGGGAAGCACACATTCTGGGCAGAAATTGTGCAAAAGAGTAGGACATAAGTCAAGAACATGAGAATGGTTCAAAATGATTCAAATGGCTCTGAGCACTATGGGACTTAACATCTGTGGTCATCAGTCCCCTAGAACTTTGAACTACTTAAACCTAACTAACCTAAGGCCATAACACACATCCATGCCCTAGGCAGGATTCGAACCTGCGACCGGAGCGATCACGCGGTTCCAGACTGAAGCGCCTAGAACCACACGGCCACACCGGCTGGCCCGAACATGAAAATAGTAGCATATAGTATTCAGAGGACAAACGAATGGAAATTCATGACAAACATGATCAATGAAATAGAGAGGATAAATACAATATCTGACAGCATGAAAATGTTTCAGATGATGAAGCTTGTGAGGAACGGGCAAAGAAATGAGCCCTTAGTGATGATAAGGATGGGAATATGCTGACAGCCATGGTGACCATTTGTAACACACATTAATGATGCAGGAAATGGTTTGATAATTCATTAGATTGAATGTTTAATATATAAGCAGTGACAGAGTGCTACACTGTTAGCTAGGAAACGGCCCAGTAACTTATACATGTGTTTGTGTATGATTTAGATACAACCTCAGCCTTTAGCGAAACCTACAGTGCAGCCAGTGAGTTTTGGAAAATTGCACCCCGTCTTCAGGCCAAAAGTGGCCCTTCTGGAGCACCCGACCGCCGTGTCATCCTCAGATGAGGATGCGGATAGAAGGGGCATGTGGTCAGCACACCGCTCTCCTAGTCGTTATGATGGTTTTCTTTGATTGGAGCCGCTACTATTCTGTCGAGTAGCTCCTCAATTGACAGCACGAAGCTGAGTGCACCCCGAAAAATGGCAACAGCGCTTGGCGGCCTGGATGGTCACCCATCCAAGTGCTGACCACGCCCGACAGCGCTTAACTTCGGTGATCTGACGGGAACCGGTGTATCCACTGCGGCAAGGCCGTTGCCTTTTGCAAAATTAGGTAAGCCAAAAATAGAATAGCATAAGAAACTGAAACATTTCTAAATATACACCTTAACTTATTTTCAAAGAAATTTCAGTGTCGTAGTTGATTATTTTACGATATAACTTTCCAGTTAACGTTCAGTTATTTTCATCTTACATCATGTTGTACGAGTATAGCTTGTTTCTGCTCTGCATCCATTATTAATTATCAACGTCGCTTTGGGTGGTGAAGTCAAACTAAACGTGTGGTGTTTTTCTCTTGTATGTACAGTGCTGGAAATATTAATGTGTTAGTTGTAATAAGGTTTAACAATTGCGACCATCACATCAGCACTTGCACCGAAATGTTTACGTATAGTACACGAATGACGTAGCTATCGCAAGGGATGACGTAAGAGGACACAAATTATCATCTTGCACTAATCTAAAGTAGTGTATTGTGCTATTTGACACTCCTTGCTATTGACTGTCGCATAAATGAATGTAATTTATGCTGTTAGTCTGACCTGGAAAAGTGAAGTAGCCTTCCTTTTTGTAGCGCGGGATAGCCGCGCTGTCTCAGGCGTCTTGTCACGGTTCGTGCGGCTCCCCTCATCGGAGGTTCGAGTCCACCCTCGGGCATAGATGTGTGTGTTGTCCTTAGCGTAAGTTAGCTTAAGTTAGATTAAGTAGGACTGATGACCTCAGCAGTTTGGTCCCATTAGACCTTACCACTAATATCCAAAAATTTTCCTTCTTTTCTCGCAGCCCCACGTTATGGTCGGATCCAGGCCGAACATAATTGTACGATTGCTGTAGCAACTGGAACGCCTCCTGCTTGAGTTCGTCTGTGGAGGGAGCATGAAGTGAGGTAGGCCTAAGTTTTATTCCCGTCCACTTCCAGTTCCAGACTGTATAGCAGTGGTTGTGTGCGAGGAGCACGTATCCATCTGTAGTACCTTTAGTGCTGTATGTTTTTAAATATGAATCCTGCTTATGAAGTAGTGTGTATTTTATTAGAAAGTTTTAAATTGTGGGCACCCTACTGAGTCTCTTTAAATATGTGGTAAGAAAGAAGTGAAATATTCGGGTATGTGCTACAATCTTAGTTTCAAACAATCGTGGTTTATAGAGCTGCCGTAATTGGGCGCCCTGACTGCAGAAATTGTGTTTTTGGCCATGCTTGTTTTTTAGCGACAAAAGCAACGTTTGGACTAGAGAAGGATTTGCCGTTTTGCTAAATTCAGCACGGTCGTTACACAAACACTCAGATTCGGCAGAGCATTTAAAGTTCCAGATTAATTTGAAAAATGTAAAAAGAATCGAAATTCAAAGTTGTCCTAAAGGAAAATGCCAGACTGTATATTACACAGTTCAATGAAAACGTTCGTTTAAACTGCCTTTACGTACAATTAGTAGTTAATGCACTATTCTATTTAAACAAGCGAGAATTAGCATTTCGCGGTCAGAACGAGTCAATAGACTCAATAAATCGTGGGAATTTTATGACACTGTTGACGCCGCAGCTAGCAAGGAGTCCTGTAGAAACAAAGAAGCAATATTCCAAGATAAAACGTGTGTTCAGTGTTGATTCAAAAAGTATACAAAATGAACTAATCGCCTGCATTTTAGATTTTATCAGTTATCTTGGAAAAAAGTGAGTTGGAAACTGCTGGATTTTTTCTGTCCATGTCGATAATAAAACAGATATTACACACGCGTCTCAGTGCCCTTTAATACCGAGGTTCGTTAATGCTAAAGGATCTACAGTGGAGCGTTTCTTAGGCTCCTATGATGTAAGTGCCGACCAAATAGTAGAAACTTTCTTTGGACAACGTCTTGGTGCACAATTACTAGGGCAGCGTCATGATGGTGCAAGCGTGATGTCTGGCAACTCAGATTGCAGAACAAAAATCAAGAACAAAACTTCTTTCGCAGTATTGGTACACTGCTAGATCTACTGTCTGGATCTAGTCCTGCAACAGTGTTACTGGAATTCCTATCTTTTTCCGTCGCTGAGAAAAGAGAACTTACGCAATTACTTGTGTATCGAGACCATGCATTCCAACCATAACACCCATCAGCTGGAGCTCTAGCTCCAAATTGTTGAGTGTAATCGTGGATGACAGGGAAAAACTGAAAGATGTTTTCGAAACGATAGTTTGCTGTGAACAGTTTGGTGATAATTCCACTCATCGTGTAGAGATTTTCTGAAAGACATGAACAGGTTTGAATTTACATATCTGGCAGTAGTATTTCATAAGATATTTTGTTTGACAGATATACTGTCCGATGTTTCACAGAAGAAGTCTTGGACGTTCACTACCGCAAATCTAAAGAAATGACTATTTGTGATACGCTAAGAAACAAGAGAAACGAACAATAGTTAGTAGTTATTTTTAATGGGCCAGCAAAATGGGAGATATGCACCTCTCACGAGAATACAGTTCCCTCTCTCAGAATGAATGTGTTCAGATGTATCGAGCCTTGTATTACGAAATTTTGGATCGTATTTTTATGGAAATGAATCTCAAATTCACGATTTTTAAAAAATCGGTTTGTTTTCTTGATACCACAAAATTTGGAGAATACCACATGTGTTTTCCTTCTCGTGCACTTGGAACTTGCACAATTTCTTGGAGTCTGTATTCTCCAAGAAACGACGCTTAAGAAACGAACTCTCTCTTTTGTATGCCGATGAGAAGCACAAAAAGATTTCCACCGAAAAGACATTAGAAATGCTTAATGAAAGTAAGGTCATTTATGCGGATACTTATGAACTGTGGAAAGAAGCTTTTTTTTACCTGAAGTGTATAAAAAACATACCTGAGGAATGCAATGGCAGGAGAAGGACTTTTTTTAGTGAATATTTCAATTAAGAAAGAACTCCTAGTGCAGTTAATAAAAACAGAGCCCTTTTATGAATGCATCATCAACAATTTTGCAGCCTCGAATGACCGAAGGATTGATGTGGTGTACAGGGAATAGGTAAGCTCATTTATTAAGATAACTATGGGTAAATGTAGGTATATTTTTATTTCCTGCTGGCTCCCCTCCTAATATCTCAGCCACGAGCCACCAATGATAATAAACAGAACATCGGTTTACACGATCCTCAGACAGAGCACACATTCCTGATTCTCACCATGTACGAGGGTTGACTGAAAAGCAATGCCTCCACGCCGGCCGAAGTGGTCGAGCGGTTCTAGGCGCTTCAGTCTGGAACCGCGCGACCGCTACAGTCGCAGGTTCGAATCCTGCCTCGGGCATGGCTGTGTGTGATGTCCTTAGGTTAGTTAACTTTAAGTAGTTCTAAGTTCTAGGGGACTGATGACCTCCGATGTTAAGTCCCATAGTGCACAGAGCCATTTGAGTCAATGCCTCCACCTTCGTAACTTTTCAACAGTTGGCAGTATTGGTATGCGGCATGTACTGGCTTGTTCCGTAACCTCTACTCTACAGCTCCAGTTGGCGGGAAGCCTTCGCACTGAACGGTTATGTTGTGATAGTGCAGAGTATGGAACGCTGCACAGACGGTCGGCCAATGCGATTTAAGCAACGTGCAGTCATTGAATTCTTGACAGCAGAAGGTGTCACCCCGAAGGAGATTCATCAGAGAATGAAAGCAGTTTAAAGATGTTGAGGCGCGAACATCTGACCTGCGTGACAAGCAAAGAGTTGGACGTCCTGTAACAGCAACCACCGAGTTTCACAAGCAAAATGTTGGCACATTGATTCAGGTCAATCGTCGTATCACTGAGAGAGAAATGGCAGGCACAGTCGGCATTTCACAAGAACGTGTGGGTCACATTATTGCTTTGCTTGGCCACACGTATCATGTGCCACCACAGCAGAACTTCAGAGACTGAATTTCACCACCCTACGGCATCATCCATACAGTCCAGATTTAGCACCGTCTGACTTCCATCTGTTCCTGATAATGAAAGACGGTCTGTAGGGACATCATTATGCTTCTCATGAAGACGTTGAGAGAATTGAGAGACTGTGATTGCGGAAACAGAGTGTCGATTTCTTCCATGGCGGCTTCAGAAAACTTGTTCGTCGTTGGCAGAAACGTAAGCAATTGGCTGGTGATTATATGGAAAAGTGAACATTGGTAATTAAAGATCACATACTAAGGATTATTTCTGCGTTTGATTTATAAAGATATTCCCATCAAAACCCAATTAACGAAGTTGGAGGCATTACTTTTGATTCAACCCTCATATTAAGTTGAAGATGTGATGACAGCAGTGTCGTCATGACATAAAAATAAGATAGTGCTCAATCTGCGATGAATCGGTAACAACATCGTATGAAAATCTGAAAGGAAAGGATAACTAGCCCAAAGCAGAATAAATAGTTTTGTGATGTCATTTGTATCTGGAGACCACTCACAGTTAATCGGACTTATGGACGACGAATTGCTTCTCAGGCTTAATCGCCATGCAGTACAAAGCGCAGCGCTTATTAAGATTTCATCCAAGACTTTTATGCACATCATCAGCGTCATACGACAGCTTCCAGGCTTAAGCATTGACTTGCAGTGATGATTGGGAAAGATTGCACAGAGCTTCATCGATTCCATATGTTAGCTATGGTCGAAATTGGGTTTCCATACGTTGCTCGCAGTACTGTCTACAGTTTTCACTGACGTTCACATTTGGCTATAGATTTTGTATGACATTTCATAACGTAAACAGCTGCCTGTTTTCATGATTAAATAATTTATACCTTAAATACAATAGTCTGACTTTTCTTATGATGCACTAATTATTACGCAATTACGAGTACAAGGAAGAGAACAACAACATCAACAACACTGCCTGTACTTTTACGCAGTTTTCTGGACAAGGGTTCCAAAGCTGCTGCCGGTCGCGGTGGCCGAGCGGTTCTAGGCGCTTCAGTCCGGAACCGCGCGACTGCTACGGTCAGGGGTTCGAATTCTGCCTCGGGCATGGATGTGTGTGATGTCCTTAGGTTAGTTAGGTTTAAGTAGTTCTAAGTTCTAGGGGACTGATGACCTAAGATGTTAAGTCCCATGGTTCTCAGAGCCATTTTTTGAACCAAAGCTGCTGAAAAGCACTTGGCTAGAGATAACCAAAATCGAATGTCGGTCTGTTGCATAATGTAAGGTTACATCTCAGATATAGCGCAAAAGACCTAACGATGCTCAAATGCAACGGAGCTGCTACCACGTCACTCTATCGATTGCAGTCGACGTTCCGACGTAATCTCGTAAGTCACCGTCAGAACTGAAATAAAGAGGACGAAAATACCACGAAATTATGTTACCGTCGCATCCCCTCTCGTCCTAGATGAAGTAGGAAACGGAAATCGTGCTCGCAGACATTACTGGTAGTCTTCGCGTATTTCTGAGAGACAAGAGTTCGAGAGATCCGGTTGGGAACGCATTACGCAAGCTGGGGCGATGTGCGTTGCAGATGCTTCTGTCACAATGGAGCTAACTAAGACCACTGTTATCACAGAACTGTAATGATACATGATTCTTTGTGAAACCCGGTCTCCCAATATGAGGCGATCTGTATTATTTGTAAGAAATTTTAATAGTTTTGATCGCAATCGAATCCAGTATAAGTAGGTAGGAACCGGTTTCGGTTGACTGACCTCCATCTTCAGATCTCCGAAACAAACAGAGAAACTGCTTTTCAGTTTATGTAAAAACTCCGAAAGGTTATAAATATTTTTAAGTATTAAGAAGCTGAATACAGTAAAACCTCGCACCATACTTTCACTATAATTGGTACCCAAGACCTCAAACTGTGTTAACCACCATAAAGTCGTTAGTATGAGTAACTTGTCAAAATATTCGTAGTTTGACCAGTGCATGTCTTTCAGCGAACAGAACCTGAAGGATACTTGTTACTGCACATGCCTTCCCGATAACAGTTACAACGAATAGGTGATGAACAAGGACCACATTCACAGTTTTGACTGCTAAACTGAAAGAACTATCGTTGTGATGACTTTTATAAAATTATAGAGTCAATAGAAACGTATGTCAAACTGATAATCCTAAAATTACTATAGAAATAGAATTTCGACAAGACTATATCAGAAGAAGAGATCTTATTAGCTATCCAAATCAGACAGTAAACTAGAGAAATACAATTTCTATATTTTAGATGAATAAGAACTAAAAAGAGTAGTGCTTTAGTATAATACTAAAATTGTTTTTAATCGCCCGAGGCCGTCCACCAGCGAGCTTATTTATGTAGCCTTTGTACGTTCACACCAGCTGAGGCGATTTCTTCTTGCAGGCTTACCTGGCAGAACCTCTGTACATTGTAAGGCTTCTCTTTTGAATTTTACGTACAGATTCTGTCTCAAAAGTCCAAGAATAATATTTTCAAGAAATTTACTGCTTTTTAGGGTACAAAAACTTAAAATCTTCAAAGTACATTCCTTCCTTACCTACATATTGCTGCCTAATCTTCGACCAGTTCACATTGTGTCCCTGGAAAACGTTATCGAAAAGCTCTATAAAGCACCACCTTAGAGCCTCTTTTACACCCTATAAGGACTCGTGATGATGTCCTTCAAGATTCTCTTTATCCTCGGAACAAAAAACAACTACTGTTCTAAAGTATTGCACGCCCTTGACTGCAATGATGTTCTTGTGTTAGTTACATATCTTCTCGCAGTAATGTATATGTATTTTTTGGGGAGGGGGCACCTTCCGACAATACCTGGCAACAATGTGACCTTATGTTGCCCATTATTGTCTCAGAAAGTGATCTGTGTTAACTGAAGTTTGGCATTTGCTAGCTCTGGTTTGAAAGTATTGCTGGATTTTTTGAATTTTCGCCATACTGTGTGTATGTGCATTCACCGTTGTGGTGAAAACTCATGAATTAACCCGTAAAAAAAAAAAAAAAACGTGCATGGAGGTTCCACACAACGAAGACCTAAACAGCACTGAAATTGCGAAGACATTAAACTGTTCGAGGTCAGCTGTGAGATGAAACCTGCAAATTTTAATGGCCAAAGGAGGTATGGAAAATTTACCGCGAAGCGGATGTCCTTGCATTTTTTCGCCCCGGGTCTACAGAATACTTCGTCGACTAAGCCGGAGAAAACAGGAGTGCTTCTTCCGTTGAACTGGAAAAAGCATGGCAAGAGGCAATGGGAGTTGATTGCAGCTCGTCAGTTGTTAGGAAAAGACTATGTGCCATGGGAATGAAAGCTAGAATCCCTAAGAAGAAGTCATTTTTAACTGCTGCAAGGAAGAGAGAGAGAGAGACTAGCATGGGCCAAACTGCACGTGAATTGGGCAAAAGAGCAGTGGAGAACTGTGGTACTTTAAGATGAAAGCCGATGATTCATGGTGAGTGACACACCGCAGCTCATTAGCTGTGAAGCCAATGAAAGGATGGATCCTGACTGCCTTTTAAGGACAGTCAAACATACTCCATCGGTAATGGTGTGGGGAGGAATGATATCGTACCAAAGTGTTTGAAGGCTGTACTTTGTTCAGGGAACAATGAACAGTGATGAACAGGAAATTGTGATTCGGCGCTCTCTGATGTTCACTGCATGTGATGCATTCCTGGATGTGCAGTGGATTCTGCAACAGGATCTGGTTGTACGCCACACGTAAAAAATGTGAGTTTTGGTTATTTTATCTTTGTAATTCAATTTACATGGGAACTGCTGCTACATATCGTCCAAATCTATCATTTCAGATTCGTACTCTCATGACTGAATTGGATATCAGAGAATTTCTGTGGTCGGTAAATTCGCCAGATCTTAATCCAATTTGTGGCTACTGGTCGGGAAGATGGTTCAGAAGAAGAACCTTGCAACGAAACAGGCTCTGTTGGAGGTGACCGTGAGAGTGTGGCACCATGTAATTGACATAAATACCAATAGAAAATTGATCGACTACATGTCTGACAAAATAAAATGTCGTTTGACTAGCGCCTCCCGTCGGGTGGACGGTTCGCCGGGTGCAAGTCTTTCGATTTGACGCCACTTCGGCAACTTGGGCGTCGATGGAGATGAAGTGATGATGATTAGGACAACACAACACCCAGTCCCTGAGCGGAGAAAATCTCCGACTCAGCCAAGAATCGAACCCGAACGATGGACATTCTGTCGCGCTGACCACTCAGCTACCGGGGGCGGACTCTGACAAAGTGAAGACTGTTATATGGGACAAAGGGGATCCAACAAAATATTAAGGTTATTTAAAATATGCCTACTGTATAATGCACTTGTGACACATAGCCGGCCGCGGTGGTCTAGCGGTTCAGGCGCTTAGTCCGAAACCGCGCGACTGCTACGGTCGCAGGTTCGAATCCTGCCTCGGGCATGGATGTGTGTGATGTGCTTAGGTTAGTTAGGTTTAAGTAGTTCTAAGTTCTAGGGGACTGATGACCACAGATGTTAAGTCCCATAGTGCTCAGAGCCATTTTTTTCAATAAATGTTTCAAATTTCAAAGACGCGTGTGTTTTCAGAAATTCTGTACCAAAATTCTCAAAATTCAGTAGGTATGTGCAATACTTTGCGATAGTAGCGTATTCGCAGCTGGGAATCCGAACCATAGTCAGTTGTGTGAGGATATGACAACAACGAAAATTTGTAGCAGATCGTGACTCAAACCCGGGTTTCCCACTTTATATTAGCGCTAGTCTTAACTGCTTCGGTTGTCCATGCACAAATCACAGCCAGACTCAACGTGTGTTCGGACACACGTGTATAATTCCTTTACAAGCAAGGTCACTTTAATTGAGAGTCACTGCTCGGTACCGGCAGATGAATACAGTATGACAGTGTCTATCTTGTTTAAGAAGAACGATGCATGTCCAAAGGATCAGGCATCGTGCCGACTACAACCGTAATGCAATATATTCGCAGTTCCGAGCGCGAACAACAATCACATGTATATGGTGTCCAGTATCAGCGTTGCCAGGGCGACAAGACCCGTGTAGCTCAGCACGTTATCGTGATACAAAATGCAGTTGTTCGGTATGTCTTTCCTCTCGCGATGCACCCTATTCCCCAACAACCAGGCGAAGAATTGAGTGTAACTATTTGCCCTTGAGGCAAAAATTCGCTGCGAACCATACCTTTTGAGTCTAAAAAGATGATAAGCATTGCCTTAACCGTGGGTTTACTCATGTGGGCCTTCCGCGAGCGAGTTGGATACGTGTTGTTGCAAGGATGTGTGAGTTGGATTTGCGTTTGATTTCTTAGATAAATGCAATAGAATTGCAACATGCTGAGGAGAAAGGCTGTTGCATTGTTTGTATTATTTGCAAAGTACAGAATCTGAGCTTTATTTCGGATTATTAAGTTAACTCATCCAAATGTAATCTTGAGCAATCGTTGTGAATGATCTTGCGCAGTAGCTTATGCGAACCGTCAAGTGTCAAGGCGAGAAGCCTGCAATGCTTGCAAATCAAAATGATGAATCCAATGCATCAAAATTCGTATGATTTCTCATAGATAACCGAAACAAAATGACTGCATTGAAATACTTTGCCTTATGATGATAAAGAATTTCATATCGACAACTGAACGCTGAAAGATTCTCAACTGCGAAGATTATTAAAATCGTTTATTCATGTAGATGATCGATTTCGAAGACGAGTAGGAGATTAGCGTTTAGCGTACCATTGACAAGAAGGTTAAGGAAAGCGGCTGTGCTCTTTCGAAGGAACCAACCCGGCATTTACCTTAAGCAGTTTAGGAAAATCACGGATAACCTAAATCAGGATGGCTGGACGTGGGTTTGAGCCATCGTCCTCGCGAATGCAAGTCCGACATGGTAACAACTACCCTACACCGATCGGTACCGGTTTCGACAAGTCTCTGTTTGTCATCTTTGGATCTGCAAAATATGGGACCGAAAACGCTAGGATACAGCTACTAACATAACAGCACACGTAGTTACACTCCTGGAAATGGAAAAAAGAACACATTGACACCGATGTGTCAGACCCACCATACTTGCGCCGGACACTGCGAGAGGGCTGTACAAGCAATGATCACACGCACGGCACAGCGGACACACCAGGAACCTAGCGGTGTTGGCCGTCGAATGGCGCTAGCTGCGCAGCATTTGTGCACCGCCGCCGTCAGTGTCAGTCAGTTTGCCGTGGCATACGGAGCTCCATCGCAGTCTTTAACACTGGTAGCATGCCGCGACAGCGTGGACGTGAACCGTATGTGCAGTTGACGGACTTTGAGAGAGGGCGTATAGTGGGCATGCGGGAGGCCGGGTGGACGTACCGCCGAATTGCTCAACACGTGGGGCGTGAGGTCTCCACAGTACATCGATGTTGTCGCCAGTGGTCGGCGGAAGGTGCACGTGCCCGTCGACCTGGGACCGGACCGCAGCGACGCACGGATGCACGCCAAGACCGTAGGATCCTACGCAGTGCCGTAGGGGACCGCACCGCCACTTCCCAGCAAATTAGGGACACTGTTGCTCCTGGGGTATCGGCGAGGACCATTCGCAACCGTCTCCATGAAGCTGGGCTACGGTCCCGCACACCGTTAGGCCGTCTTCCGCTCACGCCCCAACATCGTGCAGCCCGCCTCCAGTGGTGTCCCGACAGGCGTGAATGGAGGGACGAATGGAGACGTGTCGTCTTCAGCGATGAGAGTCGCTTCTGCCTTGGTGCCAATGATGGTCGTATGCGTGTTTGGCGCCGTGCAGGTGAGCGCCACAATCAGGACTGCATACGACCGAGGCGCACAGGGCCAACACCCGGCATCGTGGTGTGGGGAGCGATCTCCTACACTGGCCGTACACCACTGGTGATCGTCGAGGGGACACTGAATAGTGCACGGTACATCCAAACCGTCATCGAACCCATCGTTCTACCATTCCTAGACCGGCAAGGGAACTTGCTGTTCCAACAGGACAATGCACGTCCGCATGTATCCCGTGCCACCCAACGTGCTCTAGAAGGTGTAAGTCAACTACCCTGGCCAGCAAGATCTCCGGATCTGTCCCCCATTGAGCATGTTTGGGACTGGATGAAGCGTCGTCTCACGCGGTCTGCACGTCCAGCACGAACGCTGGTCCAACTGAGGCGCCAGGTGGAAATGGCATGGCAAGCCGTTCCACAGGACTACATCCAGCATCTCTACGATCGTCTCCATGGGAGAATAGCAGCCTGCATTGCTGCGAAAGGTGGATATAACTGTACTAGTGCCGACATTGTGCATGCTCTGTTGCCTGTGTCTATGTGCCTGTGGTTCTGTCAGTGCGATCATGTGATGTATTTGACCCCAGGAATGTGTCAATAAAGTTTCCCCTTCCTGGGACAATGAATTCACGGTGTTCTTATTTCAATTTCCAGGAGTGTATATCCTAAATTCACGATGCATGTAAAATAGCAACATACCTATGTTTAATCATTACATAATCTCCTCTATCAGTACATCTATTCTGTGAATTGTGGACATAATTATGTGTGTATTGTTGGTAGCTGTATTCTAGCATTTTCGACCCATCTTTTGCTGATCCAGAGATGACAACGGAGAATTGCCGAAACCTTTCATCTATATGAATAAAAGATTTTGGAGCTCTTGGCAGCTGAGAGATTGTTCAGCGTCAATAATACTGCAGATCACCCCCACGCTGACGATGTCAGAAGTGTATGTTGATAAACAGACTGAGAGACCAGCGCAGCAGTGCTTGTGAGGTACGGCCAGGGCCACCTTCCGCTGGATGAAAGGGAGCAATCAGCGGCTTATGATCAGTAACAAGAAGACATTTTAGACCACGCAGATGTTGATTGTGGCTAAACCTTTCTTTTCCAGCTAACTGTAGTTGCTGCCTTGGACCTTGTTCAATGTGTAAGACAAGAATGGTAATGGGATGTTCCCTGTTTACAACGTTGTGGGATACAACAATCACTATTCCATGTGGTGATGCGCCAACTACAAGAGCTACTGGTTCTTACGGAACAAAATGCATAAGACGTGGGTGATGAAGCAATGCACGTTTCTATTTCTGAAAAGATTGTTCGTGTCTTTCAGTCCATTTAGAAGGAAAATTTTTACAATAGAGCTGAAGCAAAAGGGCAGCAATTTGCACTGCGTTTGGAACGAATTTCATGTAATATGTCAGTTTTCGATGAATACCTTGGAGTTCTTGTCATTTGTAGGAGAAAGTAATCTCCGTATGGCGTCTAAATGTTTAGTCGAGGGACGAGTTCCTTGGGCGTCAGTGACACGTCCCAAGTATTCAGTTTCAGTAATAAAAAATGAGCATTTCTGTAAATTACACTTGAGTCCTGTGTCACTTAAAATTTTAAAAAGATATACTAAACTTTTTAGATGCTTTTCCAGCGTTGTCTGGATACAATGGTGTCATCTACATAATATGAATAGGACGAAACTTTCGACGTCACTTGTTGAGGAAAGTGTTTAGCTCAGGAGTTGAGGAGTTTGCGAAGGAAATACTGAATTCAGTGTTCCGAAACTGTTTCACTGCGGAAAATCGTAACACGGTCCCTGACTTCAGCCGTCGCACGGACGCCAAAATGGAAAATATTGAAATAAACGATATCGGAATTGAAAAACAACTGCTATCACTTAGTAGCGGAAAAGCATCCGGACCAGACGAGATACCCTTAAGATTCTACAGTGATTATGCTAAAGAACTTGCCCCCTTTCTATCAGCAATTTATCGTAGATCGCTGGAAGAACGTCAAGTACCTAGCGACTGGAAGAAAGCGCAGGTCGTTCCCATTTTCAAGAAGGGTCATAAATCAGATGCGAATAATTATAGCCCTATTTCGCTTACGTCAATCTGTTGTAGAATAATGGAACATGTTTTGTGTTCTCGTATTACGACGTTCTTAGATAATACAAATCTCCTTCATCATAACCAACATGGATTCCGCAAACAGAGATCATGTGAAACTCAGCTCGCCCTATTTGCCCAAGAAATTCACAGTGCCGTAGACACTGGCGAGCAGATTGATGCCGTATTCCTGGACTTCAGGAAGGCATTTGATACGGTTCCGCACTTACGTTTAGTGAAAAAAATACGAGCTTACGGAATATCGGACCAGGTTTGTGATTGGATTCAGGATTTCCTAGAAGAAAGAACACAACATGTCATTCTTAACGGTTCAAAATCTGCAGATGTAGAGGTAATTTCGGGAGTACCGCAGGGAAGCGTGATAGGACCTTTATTGTTTACAATATACATAAATGACTTAGTTGACAACATCGGTAGCTCCGTGAGGCTATTTGCAGATGACACGGTTGTCTACAAGAAAGTAGCAACATCAGAAGACTCGTACGTACTCCAGGAGGACCTGCAGAGGATTAATGCATGGTGCGACAGCTGGCAGCTTTCCCTAAACGTAGATAAATGTAATATAATGCGCATACATAGGGGCAGAAATCCAGTCCAGTACGATTATGCCATAGGTGGTAAATCATTGGAAGCGGTAACGACCGTAAAATACTTAGGAGTTACTATCCGGAGCGATCTGAAGTGGAATGATCACATAAAACAAATAGTGGGAAAAGCAGGCGCCAGGTTGAGATTCATAGGAAGAATTCTAAGAAAATGTGACTCATCGACGAAAGAAGTAGCTTACAAAACGCTTGTTCGTCCGATTCTTGAGTATTGCTCATCAGTATGGGACCCTTACCAGGTTGGATTAATAGAAGAGATAGACATGATCCAGCGAAAAGCAGCGCGATTCGTCATGGGGACATTTAGTCAGCGCGAGAGCGTTACGGAGATGCTGAACAAGCTCCAGTGGCGGACACTTCAAGAAAGGCGTTACGCAATACGGAGAGGTTTATTATCGAAATTACGAGAGAGCACATTCCGGGAAGAGATGGGCAACATATTACTACCGCCCACATATATCTCGCGTAATGATCACAACGAAAAGATCCGAGAAATTAGAGCAAATACGGAGACTTACAAGCAGTCGTTCTTCCCACGCACAATTCGTGAATGGTACAGGGAAGGGGGGATCAGATAGTGGTACAATAAGTACCCTCCGCCACACACCGTAAGGTGGCTCGCGGAGTATAGATGTAGATGTAGATGTAGAAAGGTGCTGTCATTGATACAAGCCGACGTGCGTGTTAAACTCCGTAAATTGTTTTGTTTCCTCATCAAGGAGAAGTTGAAGATAAGCATCAGCTAAATCAAATTTTGGAAGTAATCGTCCACCTGCTGGGCAATCCATTACCTCGTCAGTACGTGGAAGCAGGAAAGAATCAATCACTGTCTGAGCGTTTACATTAGCTTTAAAGTCGCCTGAAAGCATGAACTTCCGTTCGATTTTATTTTGATCACAAGGGCACACAGATTTGCAGATACGGGTATCAGAACACCGATTTGTTTGAGTCTGTTGAGTTGAGAAGCAACTTCATTACGAACTGCGTAGGCTTCCGAACGAGTGTAGTAAAACTTAGGTTTTGCATTATCTTTGATCACGATGTGTGCATGAAAATTTTTCGCATCTCCAAGTGTTCTGTGGAACTAGTGTCTACATTTTAACGTAACTCATGAGTTCTGACATGATAACCTAACGTGTCAGTAGCATGCACAGTGTCCTGAAAATCCAAACAAAATAAATCAAAAGCACTCACGTCAAAATAATTGGGATTAACACCCGCCTGTACCAGTATGAATGGCACTGATGTGGTAGCATTTCTATATTTTGCTTGGTAAGTGCACTCTCCAGAATAGAGATAGTTTTGCCACTGTAGGCCATGAGGTGGGGGCGAAGTTTTCGTAGTTGTGTGTTCCAATTTCGCACTAGTATCTTGATTGATCAGAATGTCTGAAGCACCAGTACGGTACAAATATTACAAATTTGTAACAAACCTGCACGAAAAAGAAAAATTTGCGGTTTGTGCTCTTAATGCGACTCTCTGTTCTGACTTGCAGAAGACAGTCTTTGTCAGAGTTATGACTGATGAAACGTTTAGCTGCATGTTCATTGGAGCGTTT